>NW_008236769.1:13754674-13808775 GCF_000691975.1 Corvus brachyrhynchos | reverse complement strand
TGCAAAAATTGTCCATACACATAATTATCAAATATCATCATTTCTGTTTACTTTGCTAGAAATCACAGGGTCTTATATCTTTCAGTATCAAAATACTGAACTAGCTGGTAGACTATAGATTTACTTTTTCCCCATAAGTGTCTTTTATTTTTAGATAGTGCTGCCTACCAGTGCCAGAAGTCAAGTCATAAATCCTACAGAAACATTCATAAAGCACTTCTACCTCACCAGAAGGACTTGTGACAGTCACAAACATTCCCAAACCAGGAGCAGATTCAAGAAAGTCGTGTTTATGTATATCCCAGCGTTGTACTTTGTAATTCCCTGAATAAAAACATAGATAAATATGTTAAATAAAACATAGCTTAATGTTAAATCACTACATCGCTTTTTCAGGAAAAATATAAAGATATATAATTAAAAATAAAATATGTATTTCATGTGTTCATGATTAAAGTTGCTCAGGGGCACTTTATAACAGAGTGAAATGCAGTAAGTTTTTACTACACTAGAAAATGTTCTGAAGTACTACAAAAAATGGTTAATTAACAAGAAAAACTTTCTGATTACTCCTAATGTTCTGGAAAGATTAGCCATTGAGACCTCCAAAAGCATAATGTGCTGTACTCAAATTACATTTTATGGATTGTCTTTCACACTTATAATATTCTTTCTTTAAAAAAAAAAAAAAGGATTAATTTGTATTATTTTTTACTGTCCCCTTGAAATCTTAAATTTACAGTCTTATAGATTAATTTAATGTGCTTCTGATATCAGAGGTGAAATGAATCTTTACTACATCATGAATTGTCTCTTTTCAGACCAGCATTTATCAAAAAAAGTAACTCTCCCATTCATATGGGGAAAACCAGGTTACATAAATTCTGATATGAATGAGTACATCAGTCAGAACGTGCAGAAGCACACATGGAAGCAGCAATTCCACAGCTGTAGAATTAAAAAACATGCTTTTTCTTTATTTAGTCAGTAAAGCACTCTGAAAACCTGCATTTCTTTGTGTGATGGATACACACAATGTTTGAGAAGTTTAAGACTAATCCCTGTTGCAGAGAGTTATTTTCAGTGTGCCCTTTTCTGTTTTTTTACTGTATTCATCAATCACAGAAATTCCTGTTACATTTCCAGTTAACTTTGGAACATAGGTTAGATCATCATAAAGCATTGACAGGTACCTACCAACTACCAACGTGTCGCTAGGAATATCTTCAATTATGCATTTCTCTTCTCTTTCTCCGATGTGAAAATACAAAGCAAGTGAAAAAGAAATCCAAAAGTTCATAAGAAATCCTATTAATTTGCTTTTCATGTTTTTTGTATATCCCTGCTGTACTGCTTTTGAATATAAATAGTTACATACAAATGTCTGTAGCCCTGTGGTTGTTCCTTGTTTGCTGCTTATCAGTGTATTTTTGAGAGAGAAAAAAATCTGTGAAAAAAGGCAGCTGGTGGTTACACATTTATAAATAACTACAGCATATCCTGGAGAATGAGATAGCATGGAAAAGACACCTTTTAAAATCTTTCTTCTTTCCCAGCATCTAGATTATAAATTAAAATTTATATTATACACTTAGAAGAGCATGAAACTGAAAGGGCCTCTCAGGTGCTTGAGATCAGTTCCCTAGATTACTGTAGGCAACTACATTGGCTCCCTCTTTCCATAAACTGCTTGATTTTCAACTTAAACGAAGTTATTATTTCCCATTTATTCTGGGTGATTATTCCAGAGTTTCACTCCTCTCTTATTAAGAAAGCTTTTAATTTCCATCCTAAATCATTGTACAAATGTATGCATCTGTATAAAACCCACAGGCACTACATAACAGAAGAACTATAAAGAAGTTGAAAGACCTTGAACAATGAAATAATCGGAAACATTAATGAATATGATACTACAGGGAAAAAATAACAACACTAACACTTTCAGAATAAGAGTTTTTTATATAGGAATGACTATTTCTTAAATACTTCCTAATACATTCTCTGAAGAAAGTTACAGTGTAAGTCAAACAGTGATTGAGGGTTTTATTTTTATCCTTTGTGCTATTATAGGCCAATGTGAATGTCTGATTACAAACTTATCTATCACTCCAATGTTCCTTGTCCTATAAACTGAGATCACTGGGTCTGAAAGGTTGGCCTCAGTTTCAGAGGAAACACGGTCATTTTCCAGCAGGGAGGACCCACCTGTGGGATCATTTCAAGTCAGGAGGACCCATCTTTCCTCATAAAATTTATGTCATCCCAATTGCGCAAGAACACGTATTTTTCTAGCATCAAGGAAGAAGGGTGGACAGCAACTCATGTTCAATATCTGTGACCTAAATAAAAATTTCAGGATGATAACTCTTACTGAATTATTTCACATCTGCAAAAGAAGGACTGATTCATGTCTATTGACCTTCACTCCACCTGCCATCTATGAAGTTGTCTCAATAAATAAATGTCTGTGTAGCAGTGGCACAGGTTTATGGCCATCTTAGGTTCAGTCCATTGCACAGCACGAAGTATCTTCACAGAAGTTGTAGTAGAAGTATTAGTGCACCTCCATAAATCATCCATCAGCATCCCCATATTGAGAGGCTGTCAGACAAAGAGAACTGATTCCTTACACATTACTTCTTTGACTCCATAAGGTTAAGGATAGAGGGATAAAAATTGCATCTCATCTCTGTTGAATCTTTAGGAATGTTAAGGGTGATGTTACGACTTCTTTACTACTTTAGCATTTATCCATCAGAAATAAGTTTAGATTATATAGGCTCTCATCTTATCATTGGACGTTTGCACCTCTACCACTGGAGATGTTGACTGTCATGCACCTGCATAAATTCTCATGCCATGCTTATACCAAGTATAGGTTTGTCTGCAGGTTGTGAGCTATTTGACCAGTCATATTTTTAGCTTTTTATTGACTACTTGAGGTTTCCAAAATTCTGAGTTCCGATGGTAGAACACAAGATATAGAGGGTGACACCACTTTATCCTTCACTCTGCCCAGACCCATTGGGACAGACATATTCCTTCTGTACTTTTGGGTAGCAAGTGCTAGCATAGTAGGGCTGCTGGACTTAAAGGAAACAAAAATATTTCAATCTCTGGGTAATCAGGTTGTTATGCAGCATACTGAGAGCTTTCTTTTGTCTCAGGCATTCCCAGTACCTGTCAATTGTCATGGGCACAACTTCTGCATACTACAAAAATCCCATTGAACAAGATCTGGCTGATGTCAGAATTGCTGTATCAAGTGTTAGATTTATTTCTTGAGCATGTTAAATATTGTCGTGGAATAGTCTGAGTTACTTTATTATGTTGGATTGTTCATGAAAGATCAGATATTCCCAATGTACTTTAATTACCTGGGACTGGGAATATAATTAAATGAAGCTTTTTGCTTCAGATACTCTCAGATCTTTTGTTTGCAGACTTATTCCACTATAGGAATTTAGTTCGATGTTGATTATTTTTGCAGGACCACAGTTTAATTCAGTGGTGACTTTTTTGCTGCTATACTTACCATTAATCACATCTGCCATTCTGCAAGAATATCAGCCAAGGCATCAAAGCTGATTCTTTCTATAAAATATTCTTGAAAAAAACCCTCTCTTTACAAATCCATTTCAAGCTTCTTCCCAAAGTGCTTTTTGAGATTAGCTTAACCCAGGAATTAGTTTGCCTATTTCCTTCCCTAAATCTCATGTATTTAGGACCACAGCATCTTGGCTGCCAACCATCTGTGACATGAGATACAAGGGAAAAGGAAGGAAGAGCTTCTCTGTGTTTCTTCCTGGCCCCAAAATTTTTAAGGGAATTTCAAGACTGCTGAAACTAAAAGCTACAAAGTCCTAGCAATATCCATGCATGGATCATGTATCTCACTAATCAGTTTAATAAATCAATACTATGAGAAATGCGCTCCATCACTAAAATATGTTTCATTCACTGCATCCACAGTCTTGCCAAGTAATGGCTCCATCCCTGTGGTTTGCAAAGGGAATATCTGGAATTATATTTATGGCCAAGGAATATACAGCCATAGGGGCATCCTTAAAGAATATCATATTTACCAAGATCTCCTGAAGTTACAGCTTACAAGAAATGCCATAACTGGTCGGATGGGAAACTTCTGTTTTTGAAGGAAGCCACAGTGAATACTCATGTATGTAAACACTCTAAAATAGCAAAGTTATATATCACTGACTGGAGTTTTCTGAAGTGTGTTGGCCTGTTACATATTCCCTTTCTACTCCACCTCCTTATCCTTTCTCCTTCAGTGTCCTTTGGAAAACCTCTGGCTCCAGGAGTTTGAGCAAACACTGGGACTCCTCCACTCAAAGTATATCTTGTAGGACTGAAATCCCAGATTCAGATCTTGTATACAATTGCAAATGGAGATATTCTTTTACTGGACCTGGCCCTTTGTTTATTCTGGGCATGTGAAGAAGCAAAACTGTAGTATTTAGAGAACTTACAGGAAAGTACATCAAAGGATCCTTGTAGATTTTGAGTTTGTTTTCCCTAAGGCATAATTTAGAATTGCATCTGGTACCTGCCCAAAAACTTTATTGAGCTTAATTTGTCACTCGACAATCAATTTGGAATAAGGTCCTACCCTCTGAGAATATTTAAATATATATTTCAATATATGCTTATGTTTTCTGATATGATGATAAATGTGTAAACATGCAGTAAATAAGTGCAACAGAAAACACAAAATGATTAAAACTAATATAAAAAGAAGAAAGAAAAATATTGACGATTAACTAAACACAGAATAGTGTAGTAACACTATTTCCGTTGTAGAGTGGAAATTGGGGGAACTTAAAAAAAAAGGTATAATAACAGGAGTAACTGAAACAATTTTGAACAACAGACAACAGGGAATCTGAAGAATGAGAGAAGAGCAGAAATTCCTACACTTAGTTCTAACAACTGTGTGTTTATTAGCATTTGCAGGACCAGTGAAGTCTAGTCTGATAAAGTTTCAAATTTATTTTTGTCTTTGCAAGATTTATCTCCTGGAAAAAAAATACAGAGAAATGTTTAAATGTTTCAGCCCTATGGAGAATACAGTGGACTCCTTTACAGACAAGAGAAATTATCTTGTATTCGGCATATTCCAGAAAGACCTACTCAAATCAACTCTCCTGTTCAATACCTGTGCTATACATCTGTAAAATTGCAGTGTGCTGTAAAAGTTTTGTGAGCTGACTTTATTCTATTGAATAAGTATTGCTCCAAAATTCTTTTCCGAGGTGGTAGCCAGAGCTCTTTATAAGCCATATGTTACATTCATTTTAGAACAGCTATTTGAGCATTAAAACTTGCAGTCAGGAACAGTTTCTGACATGTGTATTGTCATAGTTGTGTATACCTTAATTGTAGGTACTATATACACAAATAGCAGCAAACACATATAAAGAAACATGGACACATTTACTGCATATATAAGGTTAATGATACAATTTATGTTATGGTCAACAGCGTTCACTTTGAGATTAAAGTTGTTTTGTGAGGGACACACACCAACAATCAGTTTTTTAATCTCAGCCAACATTTTAAATTCAGCTCAGAGGTTTTCTACTAGTATCTACACTTCTGATTTTTTTTTTCTAGTAATTTTGTTGGCCGAGTGTCCTCATGGCAGTTATTCTTCTAACTTTCCAGAAGGAAAAAGAAAAATACATTTTCATATATTCAAAAGTCTCAAGACAAGTTTACTCAGTTCCATTATTGTCTTAACCACACTGCAAACATCTGGTCACTCTGATTTATGTAAGTAGTTTCTGAAGAAATGCATGTTAAGCAAGTTTAGAAAGACAACAAAAATGCCAATAAATTATAAAAACATAATTTAGAGCAAAAAACTATTTTCTAGGTATAAATAGCTGTATATAAACAAATTACAATATTTAAGGACGTTATTAGTTTAGATTTTGTGATTGAAAGATTTTTTACTGTGAAGTAAAAATGCAGAGTACAGTCTTTCCAAAGGTCTTCTTTTCTGCCACTAGAGGGTACTCCAAGAACTTAGAGTGCATTTGGAGGAAGGATTTATTTGGGGATTTTTGGTCTGTAAACGATCCAATATTGTTCTCATACTCAACCTTAGGAATTTAACCCCCCAAAATCTTGATATTAAACAAAAACTTTCAAAAGCACTCTAATACAGCTTTTCAGCAAAATAGTGCAGCGTATCCAAATTATAAAAAACATTGGTTGATGTAGTTTAGATTTAAACTTATCCTACTTTTAAATTATCTTAATTATTATATTTTATTTCAGACACAATTTTCTGGTTCACATCCTGTTTCTTCATCCAGATGTGGACAAGGCATTCCATTATTGGCAGGCTGAAGAAGTACAAAACGAGTTCTGATCTTGGTCCCTGTTTCTCTGCAAACCCCTCTGCAGAGACCCCAGGAAGACCACTGCGAAACCTCACAGTCCAGTGGTGTTTCTGCAATACACACAGCAAAGAGGTAACTTTACATCGAGTTGTACTTAAGTCAAATACACAGTTGGAAAAGCATTAAGGAATGATCATCAAACAGCATCCTTTCTTATACAAAATACAGGTGATATTAATAAAATCCATATGGTGTCTCATAAATTTAAAAAATAGTCTGGTTTCAGCTCCTAACCTCATCGGCTCTGGTATTATTATTGCAGTCTAGAGCCTGTCTGAGGTATTATATCAGTAGTGCAGCACATTATCTCTTGAATGAAAATATAGAATTCCTATAAAAGAAAACTATGCTTAAAATTATTGTACTCAAAAGATTGAATTAAAAAATGTTTGCTGTCAATTTTTATAACTCATTTTCCTTTGCATGGCTTACTAAAAACACTGGGATTAAAGCTTTTCTCTGGTTTATCTAGGTATATTTATATTTCTTTGCAAGTAGCTATTGTTCCTATAGTTGTTCATATGAAATTCCATTTTATTTTTGGTCCAATTTGCTTTAGAAATAAAGAAAATTGCCATTTTTTAATCATTAAATCAGCTTGTTGTTTTGTGTGTGTGCTACTCTTTGCCAATAAAGATATTCTGTCAGTAGAAGCTTTCTAATGCTGAAAGGATTTTCAATATAGTTTTCATTTCCTGCAAGAAAAGAAGTTAGAAATTCTATCTAGCAGAAGTACTATTCATAATGTATGCATCTATCTAAAATAAATATTATAAAAAGTAGGTGAATATTCCTTAGCAGGTTAAATTAAAATATTGCTTGTCACAGGAAGTTGCATGAAAACTGCCTGTTACAGCATTTGTGGGTAGAACAAGTGTGCACAAGCCCCTCTTCAAATGCCACACTAAATGTGTGACACCTGGTATAAATTTCTGGTATTACAGTGAACTCACCACTTTCCGTTGTCATCACTATGTTTCTAGAGGGAATGAGGGACACTGCTTGACCTCTGGTAATTAAATCTGATCATTTGATTCTGGAATAAGTTTCTAAACAGGCTGATTTACTGGCTCATGTAAAATAAAGTGGGAATTTGTGATTTAAAATGGTTTTTGAAGTACCGTACTCTAAATGCAGTTTTAATTTTTTTTTTTTAATTTTGGCCCTGAACAGGGCCAAATGTTCCTTTCAAATGTTGTGGGAATGACATATAACTGTAAATGAGATGTGTAGCACTCATTTTGAATATGTCTTTTTTACTAACAGAGATACATTAAACAACTATAAATTGATAAATACATTTATTAAAGTATAAATAGCACATTAACTGTGTAAAGAGTGAGCTTTATTTTAGTGGTTGTGAGGTGACCAGCACAGTGCTAGGGACGTGCAATCTTCAGACATTCTGGAGAAGCTCCCGGAACATCGCAACTATTTTGGGAATATATTGCTCCCTTTGAGCAAATATTGTGTTAATTATATATTTGTTAATACAGAGATTTGAAAATCACCCTTACGATTGACTTGAGTCAGTAGGTTGCATGTCTTCCTGCCTATTCAAGATTATTAGCTAATATTTTTGAGAAAATAAAAATTAAAAAAACTTTATTTTTGTTGTCAGGATTTATGTTTCTATTGAAAATATGTCCAAACCAATTGAATTATATAAATTTTTATTGCACATAACTGCTAAATTCTGACCCAGAAAGAGACAACAGTAATAGTTCTTGGCTTCATTATCATGTAAAACCTTAAGGATGAATATTTACTTCAAAGTTGCAAAGAGTTTGGGAACTCTGATTCTGATCAAGTGTCATTTGTTTCTCATAATATTCACTGATCTACGCTGATACAAAGGCTTGGGTCGCTCTTACTGTGGATATAACCCAATCCTTTGAACCATAGCTCAAATATGCAATCCCTTACTTATTCTTTCAGGAATTCTCTTTTATGTCAACTGCCTTGTTTTATTTCCCATTTGTGAGTCTGGAACTATTCCTATGCAGATAGGAGAATATTCTGCCTGATCGCTTGTTTCATTCACATCACCTGCCAGATTTCCACATATTTCTGAGTGAATGGAAATAGCAGAATTGAGAACATCTACTAATCACTTACCTGAGACAGTGTCTGTTATTTCATTGCTTTTAGCTGGAAGATTAATAAAAGGTGCAGAAAGACCCAGCTGGCTTTTCTTTATTTTCACCATTGTTACTTGAGCAATTGGTGGCAAAATTTTGAGTTTGGGATAATAAAATGAGTTTGCTGGGTGATTTGGAGAGGAACAAGTGATCTGTGAAATAAAAAGGGGACTATTAAAGAAACTAAGAAGGTAACAGTAAAATTGTGTTTGTAAATCATGCTAATACTTTTTGGCAAATAATTTGCATACAACTAGTTCCTATGAACCTCAGTTCACATAACTATGATGGTCATCCCAGAATTTTTATGCAGAATACTAGAGTGGATACAGGACTGTGGTAGGAGGTACTGTGAACACAGTAATGTATGAAATGGTTTAGGAGAAAGAACTAGATGTTATTACAAGAAGAATACATGAGTGTTAAACAATAATATCAGGCATGCTGTAGTAGCTGTCATATGGATTTGAGAGGCCAAATGCTTCTCTCTTCCTTTCCTCGTTACTCATTAGCACAGTATTTATTGCTGGAAAAACTCACCTTTAAGAAAGGATTAACCGAATACTTATAGTATTTAAAGTATTTGAATCAAAATCCTTCGTTTGCCACCACTCTTAAATGGCAAAAGCAAAGTATGAGGCATAGAGAGGATGAAATGAGCAAAAGAGATTGAAAGCAGTGTCACCACATTGAAGTTCTCTGCTTTCCTTTAGGTCCTTTCCCTCAAATGTAACAGTTTCAGGTTTCAGCAGTGCTTTCAACTGAAAACTCCTCCTCACAGCAGTATTCACTACTAAGAATTTTCCGGGTTAGATATACATTTGGTGATGTCAGGACTTTTGTGAGTATTTTCATTTTCCCACTACTTTAAGGGTTGTTAAATATCATCTAAAAATTGTCAGCTTTTCCAGAAAATAATTAAAATGTAGAGACAAATTCTCATGAGCCATCTACGTTTACCTAATAAATTTCAAAGATACAGAAGATAAACAAGAGCAGTAGGTCTATCAGCTGTGTAATAAATCCATATAAAGAGAGCATCAGCACTCTCAAATACTGAAAATAGTTTCACAATTAAAGAATAATTTTCTTTAAAAGGGAACACTCAAAATATAGCAGTATGAAGTGCTAAACTATGTACATGCACCCACCTCTGTAACTGTGTCCTGTGGAATAGTGGCAAAGTTGGGGGAGGAAAATGTGAATCCACTATCAGTTCCAGCATCATATGGAAATAGATCTACGGATACTTCCTCCATCCAGTGGTCTCCTTCACAGAGATTTAGGCTGTCAATACCCACAAACCAGTCGGGGCTCGGAACAATTCGTACAACAAATGAAACCTATGAAAAAATGAAACAAAATGATCCATCAGGATTGCATCACTTGCTTTGGAATGCTTCAGTCCTGCTTATAGTAATTTTAACTCAAAGTTAGTGGAATAATGTCATTATGCTCTTTTACTTTATAGAAGCTGTACAGTGCTCTCTGCAATGTGACATGCTTTTTAGTAACTCTTTTTCATTATATTATTCCTACAAGTGAGAACTCAAATATTTAATTTTGGTTACTGGTGACATAAAATAAACTTTTGAAATTAATATGTACATTTACTTACTAAGGGATGTCTTGGATGCACTTCTAATTCAGTAGAGGTTTGTCCTGTACCACTGGAAATTGCAGGAGCAGAGAAGATTCCATGTACACTCTGAATTTTCTCTCCAGCTTCTTCTATTTCTTTCATTAATACCCATGCTTCACCCTTTTCAGCAAAATCACGTACACCATTGCTGGCATATTCATCTTTTTTCCACATGCTGTAGTCAGAACTATGAGTAACACCTATTTGAGTGAATACATGGCATGACATAAAAGTCTGATTTAGAATGTCCCTATTTCTTCATTTTCTTTGTTTTATTTCTGAGGTCAAAAAAATATGTATAAAATTGAGTGAACACTAAAACATTTGGCTTATCGCTGTTTGTTTCAGCTGTAGCCAATTGAAAACAGAAGTCAATTGAAAACAGTTGAAGATTTTTGAAAACATTGTGGATGCTTCAATAACTGCATTTCATTCTTAATAACTTTGGCTTTTTTTTTCCTTTTTCATTAGTTATCTGACATAACTGTTAAGAAAAAATTGTCATATTGGTCAAGAGACTTATCTGCTCTTAAACTGGACATACTTCACTTACCTAGCAAGGATGACCATTGTGCTGGGGGCCTGTAAAGTGGATACTGCTTAGGAAAAGCAATTTGACTCCATTTCCCTGTGAAGATTATCTTGTACTTAGCAAGTTCCTCTGCTGTGCAAAGAGAATCATCCCCCACAGGCAGGCTGCTGGCATAACCCAGTATTGTTACAAGTACTGTCCAGATAACTTTACAGGAACAGTAGACAAACATCAGGTTTTCCATTCCCTTCCACACGAAAAGAAAGAAAAAAAATGTTAGCCATATTAGTCACTCTAAACTCAAAAATTAATAACAGTTACCTAATAAAATGTAATGTGGCATAAGCTGTAAGCAAAGAGAAAGCAGATATCTGAAACACTAAAAATTGTTATGCTTCTGAAAACATTACTATACTGCTTTCAGATTTGTTATTTCCATGCTATATACTACAAACCTGTAACTTTACCTGGGACTAGTGTTTCTAATGAAAATGAAAATAAAAATGTCTTATCCTTGTCCATAGTACTACCTCAGAGAAAAATCTGTTTCTGATTTTCTTTTGAAATCTGATTAGAGTCACATCTTGATTTAATTAGAGTAGCAACTGTTTCTGTGGAAAACATTAGTGGTATATTTATTCTTCTAAAGATTAAATTGCAGGTTACTTTGCCAAAAGAAATGATTTATTTTAAATTCGTGTTCTACAAAGGCTGTTTTATAGCATAACATTTAAAATCAAATACATTTCATATTTATATAAATTACTTTGCTGTCATAATGTGAATTAAAAACATTGTAATTCCTTTAGATTGTTTGACACAGTTTTAAAAAATATATATTATTTTAAAGTTACTGTCATAGGTTGTGCAAATTTTCTTTTTAAATTAACATGGTAATTGCATCAGACTGTTGAATTCCACCAATTGTTTAAAATAACAGCCTTAAAAACTGATTTTTAAATGTTTTTGTCCTTTGAGAAAACTATACAAAGTTAAGTAAATCACTACTAATATATTAGTTTGTAAAAATAACTATGAATACTCACTAAATATTCCTCTGGAGCACTGGTAGGGGGAGAGCACCTGCTTTTGCTGGCAGCTGAGTTGGTCTGCAAGAGAAGACAGTAGGAGTCTTGCTATTTATGCCTGAAGAGGGTCCCTTTGGTCCAACAATTATTGCAATCTTTAGACTTTCCAGGTTTGCAAAAATCATGCCATCTTCTTGTTTGCAATCCCTTTGGAAGGACTAGCAGAGGTTTCCTGTCTGTCAGCTAGTTCAGGTTCCTTATCAGAAGACTGAGATGCCAAAAAGACAAAATGCTTTTAAAAAATACTTTGGATTCTTAGTAACAGTTTGAGTTTTCTGGTGCCTTTACAGTTCCCTGCTCTTATTAATGCCTCCAAGCTATACAAATGAACTGATTCCAACACTGAAATAGTTCTAGTGAATACTCTTTAAATGAGAAACATGTTTTCTTGTAAGTTTTATTGTCTGACAGATGCTCCTTCCAAACATTTACAGAGAGCTTGCTCACTCTCACACACCATATGTATGTGTTCAAATAAAAGGGGTGAGGCAGCTAAAAATGTCAAGAGGAGAAAAAGTTACATTTCATAATTGCACATACTCACACAGACTGTGTCTCCTGAAAATATGAATTAATTTAAAGTAGTACAGTGTATATTTTTGTGTGTACAGTGCTCTATGCTGGATAATGAAAGGGCTCTGTAACATTGTGGTTTCTTTGGAAAGAGGGGTTTTGGGAAGCTCGGAGATTTTTCTTAGCTGTCTTCAGAGTAAAAAATCCCAAATAAAAATCTCATTATTACAGTTAAATCATACATCCTTTGTATCACAGTATATATATCTGCATCACTAAAACTATTTAAATTGTTTTTGAAAAATATGTATTATAGAGTGACCCAATTAAAAAATAATGTTTAATCTTTATTTTAAGTTATTTTCAAATAAGGGAAAACAAGGGCTTTGTGCCAAACCTGTAAGGTTAACAAATGCTATTGTGGCTGATCAGCAAAGGAAATTCAAAATTTTATAGTGAACCATGAAAATAATATTTCATAGAGTTTTCTTTAGAAATTGTGAGGAACGTCACTTAAGTACTTTCCCAGATCTCAAACATGATGGTACAGCATATGGGAAAAAACCAAAACAATCCCAGTTATTTTCCAGATGCAGCTCCCAGGCCAGCATAGGTTAAGCACACGACATACAGCTTTAGTGACACAGTGTTGTCCACCAAACAACATGTCTGAGCTTTGTGGCACTTTAACTGGAAACTTCCCTCCCACCCCGTGGTAAATCCAAGCCAGGAGGTGAATAAACTGGGATGTCTGGATGGAATTTCAATCAATTATTCTGCTGACAAAATGGAATCTATTGCAGGTTTCAACATAGATGGATGCAGCACCTATAGGCACAATTCTTCTTTATCTGGATAGATGTGGGAATCCTTTAGCAGGTTAAGCCATCTAGGCATGGACATGACCTTTATTTCCAAGGTCTCTTCCTCCATCCTCTGTTAATGGTACATTTTCCATAATTGATTTCTCTTCCAGGAGCCAGACTCCACTAAGAAAGAGAGCAAAGAGCCTTCATGGATACTTTTATACAAGTTCTTTCAGTGTTTGTTGAAGGATGATACTTGAATTACATCCAGCTCACTCCCTCCTACGCACAGAATTCCAGACCCACAGGTTTCTTAGAGATTTTAATTTAATGACATCCAGCCCATGCATCCCTCTAGAACTACACAAAGGTCCCACAAATTTAGAAGTATATTGCTCAGTGTATTACTAAAACTACTTAAGGCTTGCATATTTATTATTAAATAGCTTTAAACTTCAGTAGGTTTTGTTGGCTATCATCACAGTTACTGAGCCAGTGAACTTCACATACTGAAACCTACTGTGGCACTGCCAGGACAACACATCAAATAAGAATGAAGCAACTATCTCTGGTTCTGACACAGAAATATTTAATATATCAGAATAACCTTTTCCTTTCAAAGATAAATTGCTGGCAAAAGGCACACCACCAGACTAGATTATTCTGGTTCCATGACTACGTGTTATGAATGTACCCAGGAACGGGACAATACATGCAGGCTGCAATCCCTGAATTGGCACTGGACTTTTCTCTGTTTACAGTGAGGGCTTTACCATGACAGATTTCTCAGGATTAAATTCTTCAGGACCTAGAGTCTCATTCTCATCTTAGTTGAATTCATAATGAAATCATTGGGCAAACTACTGTAAATTTATTTAATTATCTTGCCTCCCTGCCCCCTGAGGCTGAGTGAAGGGAGAAGAAAAAAAACCAAAAAAACATGCAGAGTAATGTTGTCAGAAAATCCTAACTTGAAGACTCACTGTCTTATTTCTTTAAATAGAAACTGTGCTAAGCATAATCAGTCTCTGACACTGTGAAGGACATCAAAACACCAAATGTGTCTCGTAGATGGGAAGGAAAAGAAAGAGCAGAAAAAAAGCAAATTTCCACTCAATGGATTACTTTCATGGCTGGGAACTACAGATGCCAAATTTCTGTGGGCCAGCAGTAGGGGAAAAAAAATGCTGTGGGATCAGAACCTATGCTTGCATTCCTTCTTCAGTTTTTATGTCACATTAGGAAGCTGCTGAAAACTCATGGTAAACTGGAAAAAAGAGCTTACATTTAGAAAAATTTGCCTCTGTCATAAATGTATTTTTTCTTTCTCTTTTTCAGCAAAATAGCTTTTGTTTTTCAAGTTTGTGTCTCTTAGGTACACCTATTTTCTATCCACATATATGCCTCTATGGACCCCAAATACTAGAGGGATTAGTCATATAAGGCTTGTTTTACTTAAGCATCAGTGCCAAAGTGTGCCTTGGGTTAAATTTTGCTTGCAGAAGTGTGCAACTTCTGCTGTTTCTTGTCAATATGACAACAGTTTTACAGTTCCTGCAGTCCTTACCAAGATTCAGAGGATGAAAGCTGGAAAGTATAAAACAATAATGGTGTCCAGATACTTTTGGTTTTTAAAGGTCAGTCATAACTTTGTCTAAAATAGTCTGTATTGTTTCTAATCAAAAATAATTAAAGAAACGAGAAAACAAGAAAAACCTACTTAAAAATACAGCAGTATCATCAATTTCTTGTTGGCTCTGGAATCATTTACACTGTACGAAAACATTTAAATGAGCATATTCAGGCTATCACACAGGAATATAGCACATTAACATCACGTAAATTCCACTTTGATTAGTCAGAGAATAATTTAGCCCTTTTTCTGGCAAGCAACCGGATTACCATGATTAGTTATGACTTTTCTATTAAACCGTAAGATTAAGAGAAAGGCAAATTTACAAAATGATTGATCTGAAGTTAGTTTGCCCATCTTTACTCAAAAGAGAATCTCCAAAAATTTTGTATTTATATTCCTGAGCTATCAACACACTTTTCAATTTTGCTCAAACAATTTCCATTCTGCTGATAAGGAGTATATGTGCAACTTTGATATTCACAGGCTGCTTACCATGCTTATGACTAGCTAGGATCTCTTTGTCTACCAAGAAAAACATAACATTGTATTACTTAAAAAGGATTATACAGCCATACTTTCTGTCCTGTAGTTACCATGGAGACACATACAATTATGGACACTCAGCAATGCCAAAGGCTTATATTAAGTCAAAACCCTCTAAGCTCTAAGTTGTAAAATCTCAGGACCAGAGTGGCAAGCAGCAGAACATTTTATGATGGAGAAATTGTGGTGTTGGTTTGGGAGCTTTTACAAAAGAAAGCATTTACATCGTGATATTGGATGGTAGAACAGTAGTGAAGGCAGCTTTAATCTTTATAAATCTTTTGGGATAAAAATTTACTTTGCAGATTAAGATACCTAAAGTAAGTACAAACATACAAACTAAATATGTACACTGCCACTACATATAATGGAGGTCTATTTATTTTCGATTATAGAAGCTAAAGAACTGTTCCGCTGACCCTTTAATCCATACCAATATTTGACCAAATTAATAACTGATGAGCAGTTCTCTGGTCTCCACTAGCTGTATTGATAAGCTCTCCATTGATCCTACCTCCCATGGAAGCATCTAAGTAACTGACCCAGGCATCTCTATTCAGGGGTCACTGAGAATTCAAGCCAAGATATAGAAAAGGATAAGGAAAAATACCAGTCTTCTTGACCACAATGACACTCATCAGCATCAAAAACCTTTTCTGTCATCTTCTGCATTCTTCTATCATTTGTATTAAAATACTTTCCAGTACTGAAACACCTAATACGTAGCCCAGCCCTAGCTAACCAAATCAAGGTCCCCCATGACAGTGACCAGAGGTTATGTTTCTTTTGTACCCTCTAGTACCCAAAGTGTATGACTTTTCTCAATAGTCATATGAACTCAGAAGTTGTCTTCCGCTGTAAGGTCAGAGCCATTTTCTCCTGTCTCACGACAGTCCTTCAGCATAATATGTAAAGCTTGTTCTTCTTGGCTCTCACAAACACTTCCTGATGACATAACCACCAAGGTTATCTATCCAATTCATCTGTAGCACAAACCATGAAGTCTTGTAATCTTCTTTATGGATAAAGAGGAGTTATCTTGGCAGCAATGAACTCAGTTGGAAACAAATAATTTAAATCCTCTCTGCCAGCTCAGCAGCTAAATCACAAATTGGGAGCCTCCTTCCCATACTGTGGCTAATGCTTACGATAGGAATGAAGCAGACTCACAGGGATTATGCATTTAGGCAGCTCCTTTATCCTGGACTTCATCGTCATTCAGCCCACTGCATACCTGTCAGCTGGTAGTGCCACTGCCTCTTTTTGTTTCCAGAGGCCTTTGCAGTAGGATATTGGAGAAGGAATTCATGCTATCTTTTTATCCATAAAAACTCCACAGATGTGAGGAGAGAAAAAAAAAAAAAAAAGGCTTCTTTGACCTGTTCATCAGATAGTCTAAGCTGTGGCTGAGGGTCAGCCTTCAGAGCACTGTGCTAACCTGTGGCATGCCTATACCAGCAGCTTCAGCTCCCTGGACTGTATAGCCTGTAGGACTCAACAGAACTCTGGAACAAGCTAGATGTTAGGAAATGCTGAAGACAAATCTTGCAGACCTGAGTTGAAGACTTACAGGGATCCCTGCTTTTAAATTTGCTTCAGATATCTGCAGGAAAACCTATAACTGAAACAAAAATTGCTCTGAAGGGAATCTAATATGTACTGCACTACAGTTTCATTAGAGTAGAAGACAGGATATTTTTGTGGAATTGCACACATGCACACACACAGTGTAAACCTAAAAGGAGAAGTTTTTTGATTACCATATTAATTCATTCTCTCATTCTTCAGTAAGACTGAGTAGACAGCCTGCACAGAAATCCCTGTGGTCATTTCAATACGGTATTTTGACAGATTTAGATTCTTGTTCTACTGTTTCCAATGGAAGTTTGGAATTTTTTTGTTGGACATTGTTTTTTTTTGGATGCTTTTGTTGCTGGTGGAATTGCCATATTTCTAAACCTTGAGTGCTAGTAAATTTGATGGTTTTCTGTTATATCACAGAGTATATTTAATATACCTGTCTATGCAAAGGTTTAAGAAGAGAACTGAAAACTGGCTATGGAGAACAGGGCAAAACTACAGCAGCATAGTTAAAAGAATAAAAATTAATTCTCATTTTGTGAAAAATATGGACTGCATCTTCCAGCAAGTCCAACCTTCCTATTATATCTTTCAATTCATTTCTAAAGTGAAATGAGCTTGTGCCATTAACATTTGTACTTCTTGCTTGCCTTTGAATTTCCACTGGAAAAATATTTAAACACTACAAAGCTACTTTTCAAGGTGTTGACTTTCTAAGACCAATTTGATGCTTTCTTTGCCTTGTAGAAATGTCAGTCCTTTATCTCTGTGGCAATACTGTAGGCCACCAAATTATATTTCTAAAGTAGTCGCCATCAACACCACTCTTTGCTTATGTTGTGTCCTGCTTCACAGTGAGTTTTGTTGATTTATCTTGTATTTTTTTCAAAGGCCTTAAATCTATTGAATGATAGCTGTGGAGTTATTAGAGTTACATCTTTAATTCATCTGAATAATGGGGTACTGAAAAAACTGAATTGGTCTTTTCTGGGAACTCATCCATACATCACAGTTTGCATAGCTCTAGTTCAGTAAAATCCATTAATTGCCACCATAGCACATTATCATTTTCACACCCCAAGACTGGTGAGGAGTCAATGCAGAATAAGGGTTGCATTGGAATGCGGAGTTGTATCCACTGTCAGAGTGGTACCACATTTTTGGGACTCAGGTGTAATTATTTACCTTCTGCCATGGAAATGATATATGAAAATCAGTAAAACTTTCCTGCTTACATGTATAATTCCGTTATCATTCCTTAGCTTGGTTATAAATAGGATCAGAACGTTTTATTCAATATTCTGACCTCTTTTAACCTCCATACAAGGCAGATATGGATGAACTTGTGTCAGCTCAGTGGACAGCAACCAAGTTTCATTCAGCCTGGAGAAGGGAAAGTGATCAAGGCAGCCTGATAGTAGCCTCCCAGTGCCTATAAGGAGGTCACCAAGATGAAGCTGGATGCTTCACAGTGGTGGGCCTTGGGAGGATAAGGGGCAATGGGCATATATTGAGGCAAGAAATGTTCAAACTGGATATATAGGGAAAAATGTTTTTACCATCGTAACAGTCAAGTGGTGGAGCAGTTGGCCCAAAGATGCAGGGCAGTCTCCCTCCTTGGGGGCTTTAAGATGAGACAGGACAAAGCCATGAGCAGCCTGATCGAACTTCAAAGCTGACCCTGTTTTGAGCAGGAGATTGGATAAGAGCCCTCCTGAAGTCCCTTATGACCTGAACTATCCTATGAACTTACATTATGAAGAAAATTTGTTTCTGCTATTACATCAATGCTTCAGGTAATTACAAGAAATCCTCACCTGTCTAATAATTTCATAAGTTCTCTCCACATCTGAGATTTATCTTTCCTAATAAAGGGAATGTAATTGTAAAACTAAGGTTTGTAAAGGAGGAGGATGTAGTGCTGATGATATGAATACATCTATGCCATACAGTGGAATTCCATGCAGAATTCCCTGAGTTAGAATGAACCAATCTCTCTCCAAAACTCGCTATACTAAAGTTAAATGAGGATGGAGAATATGGAGTGAATTATTTGACTGAGAGGTGGGATCTAAACATTCAGGGTGATACAACATAATTATGCTTCTTTTGGGTTCTGGGGAAAGCCCCTTCATATGCACATTGTTCAATGACAGCAGCTTTCACAGTGGTGATGATGTGCTTGTGGAGGGTCTCTGGCTGAAACCCAAATATTACTGAAGAGAACTAAATGCATGCCAAAACAGAGTTTATTATGGGAAGCCTCAAGTCTTTTGTGACCTCTTCACAGTAAGTAAACAGGCTTTTTTTACAATCTTTTATAAATGTTTTGAAACCAGCTCCTCTCAAATGGATTTTCGTTAATTAACAAAACTTCTAACATTATGCTGTCCTCTGTTCTCATTTAAACCCTTTCAGGTGGAAGGTTATCATAGATACATTGTGTTGCACATAGAAACACTTGGGTTTTTCACTTGGCTGTACATATGCCCCAATGCACAGAAAGAAACTTTCAAAAGAATTGCCAACTCTGACCGCCGAAAAGAAGTAGCTTTCAGGCCATACGTACCCAAGAGCACAAAAGGTTTTAAAAGTAGTATACAGCAGAAGAAGCAAGGCTATTAAATGTAAGACATTATTGTTTTTGACCACAGGCCAATATTACTTGTCTAAAACCAAAAGCTTGCTCTTCCCCAGAAATATTGAACAAAATAAAATGTTCTATTCGCCCTTTGGTTCTCAACAAAACTCAGGGGAATGCAAACTGTAAGAACAAGTATTTTCTAAATTGGTATTTTTGCCAGCATTGAGGAAAGTGAAATTATATTAAAAAAAAAAAAAGAGTTTGCTGTTTTGAAATTGAAGAAAGCAGCTGTTTAAATGGTAGGTTATATGACTTCTTGCAGTTTTTACTTCTGTTTCAAATCTCTGCATTATTAATAATTTTAAGTGCCTGAGTGTGAATTTTATTTATCAATTATTACAGTGAAAAAATGAACTCTACAACGAGATGACAAATTTAAGTTTTCTCCATTGTATTCTGCCTTAACTACAAATTAGGGATAAATTGATATAAATTTATATCTCAGGAAGCTGTACTGCTCATTTACTTCTTTTGCTTCTAAAAGTAAATCAGTGTCAAGCATCATGCTAGGACACACTGTATTGCTAGAAATGCTTAAATGGATTTTTAATTCTGAAGCACTGGTATAAATATGAATTAGCATCAATAGAAACACTCTACAATTATGTCAATGTGAACAGAATCTGAATCTGACCTATTCTTTTAAAAGATGTAAAGCTCATATTGTAATTCCTTTTGTCAATAGAAAAGTCATTGCCCAGACCACATTTTAATTAACCACCCTGAATTCCGTTTGCAGATTCAATTAAGGAAAGATATTATTTTTCACTTCTTGTCCTAATCTGTCCTTCAAAGGGACAGTGCAGTTTACTGATATCCTATCAATTATGTGTTCTGAGGAACTGTTCTAGCAATTGTTTGGACAACACTTCATAATTATGAATAAAATGCATGATTAGAAGAAAGGGAAAAATCCCAACATTAAAATGTTATAGTTATCCTTAAAACTAAGGGTAAATAAGCACAGAACTGGGGAAGGACTTCAGTAATCATGTATACCCTTTTCTTTCTGAGTCCCCACATTTAGTTTTCTATATGCGCAGTAATAGCCTTGTGCAACTGTTTTGACATTCCTAACTGTCTCTAGAATTGCTGAAATAGAAAAAGCCAGAAGAATCAAAACCAGAAATCTAAAACTATTGATTTACTCATCTAAATAGCAGGCCTAATACTCTGTAATGAGTTAAATGATTCCTAAATGTTTTGTGAATATTCAATTCCATTCAATATATATTCAATAATAGAGATCAAATTATTTTCTAGAATCATAGAAACACCACTTGGGAGGGACCTCTGGAGATCTCTTGTCCAGCCTCTTACTCAAAGCAGGGCTGTCACATAGCCAGGGCAGGCCAGCTCTGCCTTTGGCCGAGCAGTTCCTGAAAAGCACCAAGAGTGGAGATTTCCAGCACCTCCCTGCGTAACCAGTTCCAGTGCCACACCACATTCCTTGTGGGAGTTTTTCTCCTCGGCAGACTGAACCTCCCATGGTGCATCTACGGCTGTTGTCCCTCCCTACATCATCTGCCAATACTGAGGGGAGAGCAGGTTCCTTGTTTGCCTTGTTGGCCACTCCACTGATTAAATGTTGTCAGAAATTTGCCGACAATGCCCTGTTTTATCAAGGGCTCTATTTTTATAGTATACTGTAGTATGATATAAAGAAATGGCTTTTACCTTTTTTCAAGTGTGGATCATCTGCCTTTTCCCAAAATCCTGAATTCTTTCTCTAGGACTTCTTTCAACCTGGCTTTGATAATTACCAATACTCTGTCTAACATATTTCTTTTCTGTTGCATCTCCTTATTTTCATGTTCACTATTTTGAAAACTTTGATCATCCCCAGCAAAAATATAGATTTTTTCCTTTAATAATTATTCCAGTGTTATAAGAACTGATATAAATACAAGCAGTCATTTCATTGCCTCTGCAGGCAAGTAGATCTTTCCCGATTCTTAGCATGAGGTGCTACCTTTACAAATGCTAGCAATGGTAACAGTAGTGCCTATTTTTTCCCCACAACAATAAAGTGAAATAAAATAATGTATTTCTGATAACAGTAGTTTGTAAAATCTACTGTGAAATTCATACTAATTTCTGAAAGTAATTTTATTTTATATGCATGTTACATCACAAATCTCAAACTATTATCAGAGGAATCCAGTCATTTCACAGTATCAATTTTTTTGCACACTTTCTTTGTTGAATAAATCAAGAAAGTCCCACCATATACAGCAAATCAGGCACTCAGAGTTATACTTATTGCCAGCCATTAATCTCTTACCCCAATCCATTAGCACTTCAGCTAGAAAGTGTAATTCAACAGTTGTTAACAAAGCGAAGTATGGTGCAGATTTTCTCTATAAAGGTGATGCAGACAGGATTTAGGTTGTGCTTCTACAAAGCCTGGGATATTTGGATTTCAGTTCATGTTCAGTGACACTGACAATTATGCCAAAACAGGAAAAGAAGAGAGTTTAAAAAAGCATAATTCTTTATGCTCAGTTTACTGGGAGATTAATATCTTTTGGTGATAGTTTATGCTTTTATTTTCCAGGATTGCACTAGGATTACTTGAGGGTATATAGGACAGCACAGAACTTGGATAACTGTGTGGGAGCCCCCACATCCATGAATTTGTAATTTTGAACCACATAATTTATAGATTTTAAACAGAATAGAAGCTATACTTTGTTTACAATGTGTGTTACATGATAAATGCTTTCTTGGAAAACTGAAGTGTTTGATTTTAGCATCAAGAGATGGAAAAGCAGTCAAAAATTGAGGGAAACAAAAACCAACATTAGACTCTGCTCTTAAATCTCTTGTACTAACTAAAGACAAGTTGTCATCACTAATTAGATCAGCTCCAAGAGATTAAAAGCTTATTTTTTCCATGGTTTCTAGTCCATTATAATAGCTATTTGTCTCCTTCTACCAGCAGGATTGGCCAAATAAATTACTCCAGCCATAATTTACTAATGTTTCTGTAGTCATTTCTAAATTAGTAAGAGAGGCCCTCAGTCCCAGAAAGCTTATATAAAAGCATTTGCCTTTATGGGGTTTTGATGGGACTCTGAGGAGGTCTGAACCCTGAGGAAGGACCAGGTTTATCTGCAGAATGAACACCCCCCCAAACCACAAAAGTAATTCTAACCTCTATGTTTTGTTGGAGAACAGGCAACCCATTAAAATACACCAAATGCAGGTCTTCCGGATGATGCAGATGAACAAATGTTTGGAAAACAAATCTTCCCCCTGTATTCTATTTCCTTTCAGAATGAGCTCTCCTTCCAGATGCTCTGGAGCCCAGCAGCTTGCACTGCTTCCTGGGTTGCAGCAACCTCCACAGTCTCCCTCCGGGTCTCTAGGAATGTATCCTCTCCTTGACCTCCAAGGCTTGGCTGCAGATCTGCTCCTTTGAAACAAGCAAGCCATGTGCTTTGTCAGGAGTCCTTCCATGTGCATGCAGACATTGTAATCTCCTCCTTTTCCTCCCCAAAGTCCACCTGACACAAACTGCCACAGCCAGGAAAAGCAGAGGCAGCCCTTCTGCCTCTGCTTTTAAACCAAGCAAGAAAAAATCCCCAGCAACCACGAAATAGAGACTAAGCCAAGAAGAAAAAACTCAGTTTTGTCATCTGTCAGGCAAAAAAGCAGTCAAAATTTGAGGCAGCCTGGAGTGCTTCCATCTAAACTGCAAAGCCTTTCCTGGTTTTCGGGCTCAGATGTGCACCCTTTTCATTTTCCTACCTCGAGTAAGACCTGTGTTGAGACCTGGATTCATCAACTCTCCCTAAGCCCTGGTTTCTGGAGGGACAAGATGCAAATATATGAGCCTTATGCTCGTCCTCATCTTTCAGAGTCTGGATTACACCAACATAGTCCAGAATAAGGATGATATAACTGCTTGTATTGGGCAGTACAGAAAAGAGCAGGTAGATAGATCTTACAAAATAATTAACATATGTCCACCTATTGTCTGATCTTTCTAGTCACTTCTCACAGTTATTGAATAATTGTCTGTCCAGCTCATGGCACTGCTTGCTGTTGTCATGGTACCTGACTGCCTCCTAAAAGAATGAAATACAAGGTTGATTCTAATCTGTGCACATGGAAGACAAAGCATAACTTCAGAAAGTTTCTATTTCAGCAAAACTCAGTGAAAGAGGTGGCTATTACTAAATGTAGTATTTTGTAGGAATGTGTATGAGTTAAAGTTGTCACCTGAAGCAGGAACAGTCTCTGGGATGTGCCATAGAAGTCTGCTGGATGTTGGAAGAGAAAATAAACAAGAACTAGGAGTTGAAACCTTTTGGTAATAAGAGTGGCTCTCCCATAACCATCACTGTATTTTTTGCAAGCTCAGAAGCCTCCACGGTCTCTGTCATATTTCAAAAACTGTATCAGTTAGGACAATTTGCACAAAACTGAGGAATTCCAAATCCTGTTTTCTGTAGTTTATCAGCTTCAACTTTGATTAGCCATGAGAGACCTTACCTCTGCTGGGATTCGCCATGCCGTGTGATGCTGGTCCGTACCCTACTGCTCACTGCTTCTGTTTTCCACCTGTTTCTTGTTACCTTGTGCACTCAATAAACAAAGTAGACTCATCATATCTTTACAACCTTTCTGTTAGAAAGGCTTTTTCCTTGCTCATGTTTCCTTCAAATACATTGCAAATTCTTTCTGAAGTGACCTTTTAAATCCATTCGGATCTAGTATTTTTCATCCATTGTAGCAAATATCTTGGCAGACACCAAGTCATTCATGCCCAAAATGTCAAGGATCAATGTATTTTTCTACAGAGACTTTCTATATGCCATATGTGTGATTTTTCACTAAAAACCCCTGTGGTACTGCCATTATGAAGCCACTGATAGTATTTAGGATATTTATCAGCTTGTATCAGCCTTTAATGAAACAGATTTCCAACTCCAACCTTTGCTTTTCAACAACCATTCGTAAACTCCATACATTTCTGAGGGAATAAAGACCATTTATTAAAAAATCAAATTAAATCCCCATAGGTGGGTGTTTCCAAGGTCTGTAGACACGTTCATTTCACTTCCCAGTCTTCCCATTTCCCAAAGGAAATCCAAGACAGAGGCTTGAGAGATCAAACTGGAGAACATAGAATATGTCCCACCTGTTAGTATTCAATAAAGGGAGAAAGGATTTCTCCAGAGAAATACAATAGAAGTCTGTGGTAAAAGAACACAAAAATTATATTTTCCCTTTTAAATTTTAAATTTTTAAGTGGCATCCAAGATAAGAAGTATATAGATCAGCATACTAGGAAGCTTTGTTCTTTATAAGTGGCCTTCTATTTCCAAGGTGTTTAGAGATCCTCTTTTCTGCATAGCAGCAGAGGCAGTGTGGCTAAGAAATTGAACAACTGTGATTAAAATATATTAATCTTGTCCCCAAATGAGAATAATTTCTAGGAAATGTTATAAAATTAGCTAATTAAACTGTGAGTATTCTCACTAGTTATGAAGGAAAACTACAGATATATTAAGTATTTTCTTAGACAGGGTAATGTAGAATGTTAGGTTTGGACCTTGTAAATTACCTACCAAGCTATACTAATAATGTAAATGAAAATACATTGTAAGCATAGTCATACTGAAAAGACAGTCAAGGTATCTGCATATACAATATTGAAAGAAAAGAAGAATAGTATACTTTTACAAGCCTACCTCCTTCAATTCATCCATGAGACTAGAAGAGCCTGAAGGGACATATTAGGATCTCACAAATCCTTTTGGCTGTGACAGCTGGAAAATCTCTAGAAGGAGCTTCATTTTCTAGAGTGAAAAAATTCTCTCTTGAGCCATCCATAGTGTTTGGTACAAGTCCTGAAGGCTCTAAGTTTTCTCTCAAACATACATCTTTTCACTCGGGAACGTGCTGAGAAAACCCTGGAAACTTATTGTAGTTACCTCATAACTGAGGTCCTGG
The DNA here is from genome assembly GCF_000691975.1 of Corvus brachyrhynchos. Classification (NCBI taxonomy): domain Eukaryota; kingdom Metazoa; phylum Chordata; class Aves; order Passeriformes; family Corvidae; genus Corvus; species Corvus brachyrhynchos. Next base: position 13,783,254 of record NW_008236769.1, on the reverse strand, counting down.
AAAATAAAATAAGTGCATACATAAATACATGAAATTCAGATACAAAGAAGTAGTTTGTATTGTCTTATAGATTTTTTAATTGAATTGCCAAACTCTGACCCTATTCAGTTCATTTGGATGTTTTCAATAGCTGTTGTTTACATCCTTCATTTTTAACTCTGATGTAATATTTCAGAACATTAAAAGGCTATTATGGTAACAATGAACCTTCCTTTTTTTCCAGCATCCTTTTGCTGACCTCTCTTGAGTAGTGCTCATGTGTGTTTATTATTTAAGTATGTCAGCATCACCAAAGCACAAGAAGGGAGAAGATCTATATAGCTTAGGAAATGCTGCTCATCTGCAGTTATCGAAGGAACTGTTTGCTCTGGTTAGGGGGGGGTTTGCATATACAGGTATAACCTTTCGTATTTTGGAGAAATTAAAATATTTAGGTTAGAAATATCAGTTTAAAGAACACCTCTCATATGTCCATGATATTCCTCTGGAAAAAGTAAGAGTGACAAAGTTAATTTATTCAGAAGAATGACTGAAACTCTCAATCATATTTGTTCTTTGAAATTTTAATCTCCTTTCAACTTATTGGATGAAAGTTTATTTAATTTCATGAATGTTTTTCATTTTACTGGTATACTTAATAACATTGAAATGAGGCATTTCTTCTTCCATTTTCTCATAATATGGAAAATTCATGAAAATTTGGGAGCAGTGCAGTAGATGGAAAATTATTGCTTTCTCTCATAAACTTGTCCAAGAAATGCAGAATACTTACTCCAATAATCCCAGAATACAGCAATAATTTCAAACTGGACAGGTGCTAAGTATTTTGTTTTGTTAAGTTAGCTAACCTTCCATAAATCAAGTATATCTCTTCCAAAGTTAGTTTTAGCAGTTTCTGTCCAGCTTTTCAGTGAGCTACTCCAAAACAATCCTGCCATACTTTTCAGATGACCAAATCTGCTAACTAATACTAAATTTTCAAGTAAGGACATCAGTATTCTCTACTTTTTTGAGTGAAATTCCTTTATTTATACACTTCTTAGATCACTTTGTTTCAAAGAATCACAGAGTGAGCCTACATCACATTTTAGCTCAGGTGTCATCTTTTGAAGCAAATTCCCTGATTATTCCCATTTAATAATGCTTTTGTTCATATTTACTGATTGGTCTTGGATCCCCACACAAACTGGATTTTGGAATGAAAGAAAGTAGGAGGTGAGCTTTGGCAAGCATGAGTAGAACTAGACCAGCAATAAAGCCTCCTGATATGTGTGCCAGTCAGATCCTACAAACTGTTTCATTTTGTTAATTTGCTTGTATTGGTCTGTGCTAATTGCAAATGTGGACACAGTTACTAACTGGACTTTGATGTCATAGACCCTCACAAGATGTAGAACCAAATTCAAATATGATTTAGGCACTTAAAATGTCATTAAAATGTATATAGGACTTAAGGGTGTGATCATCTTTGGGACTTATGAAAATTTCATTAATTGGTTATCTGCCTCTTTAAATGCCTAAGTATCTTCAAAATTCAGAACCTTCTATTTCTGTGATGCACTTCCACTTTCTTAAAATAAGGATAAATAATAATACCCAGTTTGACAGAATCTGATGAGGATAAATACATCAAAAATTGTGAGCTGCTCAAATTATGGAATGAGAGGGTTGAAACATAGATTGCTTTCATATCACAGATCAAGGTTAAACAAAGGCTAAAGCTCTGCATGCATGATTTGCAAATGCAGTTATGCTAATAGCATGATGATCTTAATTAGATGATCAGCTGCATATCTGACTTTTGATAATAAGTCCTAATGTGACTTGCTAATCAATGTCAGGTATGGGAATAGAATGTAGAATTTCTAACTTGTGAATCTGTGCACTAATTGCTAAACCAGACTGCCTCCCCAATGTCACTCTTCATTGCAAAATGTTCTATCTCCTCCTTGTACTCATATAATGTATTATTTGAACATCTTTTTGTAGATCCTCAGACTGTTAAGAATACACTATAATTATATTATCCGGCTTCTAAGTAACAAGGACCAAAAGCTTTCTTGCTATTTCATATCGGGAAATTATTTTTTTTTCTTCCTACTGTAAATTAACATTTTCATTCTTAATTTCTTTACTGGGCTGTAGAACATTCTCGTCAAAGACACATAATTTTGACTTCAAGATTCCAAACGATGATGAGTTTGTCACTTTCCATGAGAAGAAATGCCAGTCATTAATTGCCCTCCATCTAGCAAGATGCTCAAAAATAAGGTCAGATTCATTATGTTTTCAAAAGTTACATTTAATTGGCAGTTTATATATTTCTGACTTCTGCTTTCAGCCTCAGTAATATCTTGTTATGCCTTTAACTGCTAGATTAAACATTCCTATGTCTCAGATCATAGATTGCTGTATGAAGGAGACTATGAAAGAAAAGTAGTTGCTTTACTCACATTGCTTAAGTCACTGTGGGAAGTAGCTGATAGCTAAGAAAATAATAGAATTATTTTCGCTTTGACTGTTTTGTTTTTCTCTTTAATTTAGCAATATTACCAACAAATCCTAAAAAGCAACTATTACAAAAATGCATTTTAAAGTGAAACTGAAAGATTTTCCTGGATTCATTTTCCTTTCCAATGGACAATCCCTGTAGTCTATACCTGAAGAGCAGGCAAGGAAAAGAAAGAATCCATTTTTTCTTCTTGAAACCAAAGTGTGTAGACGTCAGCTGTTTCTTTGGGTTTTGTCAACACATCAGAAAACCATCTTAACAACTGGGATTCCCATTAATTAACTCACTGGAATAAATACAGCTGTCAAAGCAAAATAGGGTATTGTGGAATTTCCACACACAATAAATCATTACCCCTTCAAAGGACGAATGTTAGAATTAATAAAATTAAAGAAGTACATGAAGCTGACATCACACACTGAAAAATGCTTAGATTCAACACACTGAATCTAATATTTGTTTATATAAAGTATTGCATGAAATAGAACCAAAATTTCATATCAGGATGATGTGTGTGTATAAAATTGCTCTCAATTGAGAATACTCATATAAAACTGAAGAATAAGAAGTTAAATTACTGAAAACACAAAAGAATATATTTTTCTTCTGAATGCAAAGTACTACATACAATGGTACATGTGTGATAACATGTGCAAACCCTGAAATCTATAAAAATATCTGCTACTCCTGTATTTAATTTTCTCTCTACCAAATTAAGTGCTAATAGATTGAGGCCTAATTGTAACATGATGTTTAATTTTTCATCTTATGCAAAATTTTACAGTGGGGAAGGGGAAAACAGCAAGATGTTTCTCATTACATAAGTGCATGTTTGCTTCTGCAGCTGCAGCTTTGGCTTCATTTCATAGTTAGAACTCTCAAAGGGCATAGAAAGAACAGTAACAGCCACTATGGCCCCAAACTTATCACCTCCTAAATACAAATGGAAAATTTAGACAGGAAGAAAATTAAACTTGGTTTCCCTTCTAGTAAAAAAATTTTCACTAAAAAAAACCAAGAAACCCAAAAACAATACCAAAAAAAACCCCCCAACACATTAACTTATATAGTTAGACCAATGTCAGTGAACCAAATTAAAGAAAATAACTACTTTTTAGTAATTTTGAGAATGTTGATTTTTCTCTTCTTCCCCTTGTAGCACACTTTTCTCCTTTTCACCAGGAAAAGCTGTCTGATGAAGAGCTATATGAGCAGAAATTCAGCTCCCACAGAGGAAAAAAAAGTAATTCTTTTGAACAAGTACACATGTACCAAAGGATTCCATCTAGATAGCAGGAACGTCCACAGTATGAATAATGGAATAATAGAAGGATGTTCATTTATTGTGAACTTTCAACTCCTCACCTTTGCCCTGCTGATGAATCCATTCCTCCTGGGATGAGTGGAACAGTACCAGACCCTCAGAAATCTGCCAAAAAGCAGGAGTTCTGTGAGACTGAACAAAAAGTTGATTTCCAAAGTGAAAGTAACTGGCCAAAAAAAATCTATAGGGAAATTTTGAAAAGTAAGGGAAGGGAAGACTCCTGCCTTTCTTTTTTCCAAAAGTAAGATTCATTTCTTAACATTTTTGCCTAATTAGAACACATGTAGTAAAATAAATTTTAAAAGCCTGGCAAAACAAAATACTACAAACAATGGGGTAGAGAATGGAAAAGTATGACCAGAGATAAACAGCCTTAATCACAGCTCTTAGCTGTGTATTGGAAAACGCTCAGTGTTACAAGTTTAGTTTATAAATTTGAATGGAATGGAATGAAATCATATGTTAAATAATAAATGAACCACTGGAAAGTGATAAATTCTAAAGACTCTGGAAACCAAAGTTTTAATAGTTTAAACAATGAAAAACTTTATAAATAAGTTTTATTTAGATAGAGTAAAATCACATTTTATCCTGTATTAATACATCTTGTAATTCCAGTGATTAATATTCTAGAGAAGATACATGTTTGTTAGTTTCATTATGTTACAGTGTCAAGACAAGTCCCACGCATTTTCCTTCCAGTACACCATCAATCAAACAGGGAAGATCTGAATTATGTTCCTAATATTTACAAGGGTAAGAAAAGAAAACATATTTTAAAATGTATATGTCCTGACAAATCAAAAAAGATGGCCAATTTTAAAATGCTCCTTTCCAAAACATCCCCCAAAGGCAGATACATTTCTGTGACCAAATTATTTATATATAATTAAAACTCTGAAACCATTGGTTACTTACCAAATTTGACCTTGGTGCTTAGTGGTAACAAAAGATATAATACCTTCTTTGTTCATCCATTATAGACACACATCAAATATTGCAGAGGGAGCATCTGGTTTTAAGAGGCACTTACTTTGGAATGCCAGATTCAGAGATGTAATGTACTAAAGTGATACATTTTGATTTCTATTACTGGCCCTCACAATTATCATCAGTATCTCTATAGTGTGTTTTTCCTATTCTGCCAAACAAACCGTATTTCTGTTAATTATATGACTAAATTAGTCATTCCAAACTTAATACCTCCTAAAGCCATCAGCAGATGTTCCTTTAAAATCATTGATGTCATTCTCTAAATGATTGAAAAGGAGACATTGCTGGAGTGCTATGAGTGAATGGTAACTTTGCTGTTCTTGTCTAACTTTAGCTGTCTAACAGGGAAGCATCTGGCCTGCCTCACTCAAACAGGCTCTCTCCACAGACAGTGACACTTCCAAAAGGAAATTCACCCTGTTTAAAAACTCGCAGAAGAAGCAAGCCTGTCACACTCCTCTCTGCCTCTGCAGGCAGCCCAATTATTTAACCCAGTCAAAATTGCTACCTTTTAAACTGCAAACTGGTAAAACTGATGCCATCTTTTAGCTGAATAGGGTTACAACCTGCAGGTCAGATTCTCTTCCTCATTTCAGCTGAGCTTGCTTTATCTTTCAATAGATGAGAAACCTGCCCACTGTTGCAGGAGAAAAGGTGTCTCTGCATGGTGAGTAATATTTAGCCCCTTCCACAGGTGATCTCCCAGGCAAGTGCAACAGTCACATGAAGGCAGAGGTAAATATTCTTAGATTTCTGATGCTTATTTTGAAGTCAAAATCAACAGTAATAAAGTTATCTCACTTATGAGATCAATATAAGTATTTAATGCGGTATTTTTAAAATATGGAGGACACAAAGCAGAGAGGCAATGAGAAGAAATGGGATTTACTTGGACTTCAGCTACATCCTTTGAGAATATCATGTCTTTTCTATTCTCTTCCTTGCTGCTCTATCAATCTGTACCACAATTTACTACTGGAGAAAAATATTACTATTTTCCCTCTAAATAGCTATCAGCATGTTCTTTCTCTATAAATCCTAGTGAGATCCCTGGTGGTGGCATAACAGTTAACAAATACAGAAAGTGATATAGAACAGCTTCATTTCCCCAGCATATTAAAACTACAGTTGTCAGCATTTAATGTCTCTGATATCCTTAACCCCCTACAAGTTGTAGAATTAGCTAAAGCTTTGCCTCCAGGTATCCCATCAGGATGCTCCAATACAGAGATTTACATTCAGTGTAACTCTCTAGGAGTAAAATATCTTTTTTGACATACTTAATGCGTCATAATAACTGCAAATTTATTGTATCAAGCATTAACCACTTTCTCCTTCATACATGCCTGGAGCAAGGAAGAAACACCACTATTATCATAACTGTGCTACACTGAATGAACAAATATGCAGAAGCCTTACTGCAGACTTCAATCATTTGCATTATTTTTAAATGATATAATTTTAAAATATGTTCATTTTAGAGCCATAAATGAGAATGGAGCAGATGGTTAGGGCTTAATTCAGCGTAATTTGTCTATTAAAATACACTGCATTGCCAGTGAGTCTTTGTTATAATATTAACTCACAATGGAGTTGTAATTTATGGGGTAGAGGGAAAGGTATTGGACCTTTAGGAAAAGTTTACAGCCTTGGAGAATTCGCTAGGAGAAATGAACACAGATAAGAATTTCAATACAAGATTATTGAGAAAAAAAATGGGAAAAGCAAGAAATCTTAGAATTAAGATTTGCAGTCCTTTCAGAATTCCCAGTGCTCCTACACAAGAAGGATATTCACAAGCACAAACAAAAGGACCTTCTTTATATAATGTTAATCATGGATTTCTTCATTTGCACTGACATTTAACTGTTGAAAAATGTAGAAGGTTATGGCTTCACATTACAACAGTAAAGATTTTTATAAATAATTTTTTTAGAAATATTTTGAATAAGAAAGTGATGCGTATTGAAATTCATTATTGTATTGTTCTCTGTGTTAAAAAGATATTTTAAAGCTTTTTCATCTTAATACAAAAGCCCAATAAGGCTGTTAATATGTTCAGTCTGTATTAGAATTAATTTTATGTTCATTGAGGCTAAAAGCACACATGGGATATAACAATTTAGGTTAATCAAAGCTAAAGGTAATGTGAAGAACTTTAAAGGGACATAAAATATAAAAAGCGTAAGTTTCTTCCAGAGAAAATTAACTGCTGTTATAGTCAAACTGACATTAAATGAAATAAATCTTTTGGGGTTTCATATACCTTTCCCATATCTAAATAATTTTTTTATTCTAGAAAGAAATTATTTCTGTAATTTTGATAAAATTTTTCCCTAATATTTAGACATTGCTCAAAATATGGTGATTAAACACATAGTTACCAATGAAAGTACTTAGAAAATAATACTAAATCTGTTTTGAAGCTTGTGTTGCACATACACATTCACATAAAAGGATGTGTGTTTGTACATTTATATATAACTTCTTATAGGGGTATGTAGTGTTCATATCTGGTTGTGGACTAGCAATGAGAGAACACTGATAATTATTAAATGTATTAAAAACTGCATTACTTTGTAGCTCGTATGATTATTTGTGACAAAATGTTAGAATAATTTATTGGGGGTGGTGCTGGGATGAAAAGTTCACATCATGGAATCACAGAACAGTTTGTGTTGGAAGGGACCTTAAAGACAATCTGGTTCTACCCCCCCTGCCATGGGCAGGAACACCTTCCCCTAGACCAGGTTGCTCCAAGCAAATTTATTGTATCGAGAATGCTCTGTCAAACATGACTGCAGCAAGGAGGAAACAGAAATTTAGGACAGAAGAGTCCAGTCAAGAGTTTTTTCCACAAACCAATAATACCTGAGAAATACCCACATATCCAAAGGCAATTTCTGATTGAGATATTTTAGAACAAGGCTACTAAAAAAGAGCTGCTGTGCAATATCTAATTTTCTAGCCTAATATGAATGTGTTCTATTTGCTATAAAAGTGTTCTGCTCTCTAAACTGACTGTATAATAAATTAAAGCTTTGCTCAATTTGGAACATCACACATAAATATTACTAGCATAAAATGGAAAAAAGTGGACGAAAAATTCATGCTACAAGGCTGCAAGTTTATTTTAAAACAAAACACTAGCTGAATTTGATATAATGGTACTTTCGACTGATAACAAGAGCCTCATCTCCTGGATTGTATGAAACTAGAAAAGGGAAGGAACAAAATAACATTGTGTGATTTCCTCTTTTCAAAGTACTCTGGTGCTTGCCAAATATATATCTTCTCAAGCCTGCTCAAAACATGAATAAGTGTCTAATATCACCCATTGCTTCCATCTAATTTATACGGTACATTTTATAAACTAGCAGATATGTTTTATCTTTTTGTCAAATATCCAACCAGTTACTGAAGTGCAAGACATGGGTGATGATATTTGGTACTACAGTGAGAGAAACCATTTGCAAAATTTTGTATGTAGTATCAACTTTAATTTTTAAGTAGAAATGAGCAAATACAAACAAACAAACCCCAAACAGAAGAACTTGATGAACTAAGAAAATAGTCTCTGCATGGTATGCATAAACTATTTTAATAAGATAGTGATAAGAACTAATTTTTGAATGTGTATAAAAATCAAGGGAGTCAGAAATATAGTCATATATCCTAGTGTAATAATTTCAAAATTAGCATCAAACCAAAATCACTCCTTCCACTCTGACTTCTTAGAAAAGCAGACTTTGTTTCAATTTCTTTTAAATTGGACATATAAAACCAAGTCTCTCACAGCCTCTCTGATTCTACCTATTGACTACAAAGGGAACTAAGGGCTACCAGCTGAGACTTAAGATATCTGACTTCTGGGCTTCTGAAGTTCTCTGAAAGCCATTCCACCCTAAATGTTTTCAAAATTTGATTGTGTTACATGTCTTCTTTGCAGGATAAATAAACACAAGCTTTCAATGACACATTTTATAATGTCATGAAGTCCAGTGCAAACTATTCCACTCTACCAGGGAGCTGTGGTACTCATCTGGTTCTGCAAGTGGCACACACAGGGCTTAGAGTTTCTGCATGGTGACGTATTTGGGTGTTCCATGCTTACCTGGAAAACAGTAACTTCCACCATAAGTTTGAAAATTTGAACTTCACTGAGCTTGGTTACAAGCTACTGGATGTTTTATGTAGTCCATTTTAGATTATATATATGTGTGCATAAACATGCTGGTAACACATAACTAACATTTTCAAGCAGTGATTGTACAATAAACTGAAGATTTCCAGCTGGACAGAATCCCTCTATATCAAAGAACATGTTTTGTATTTTTCAAGTATCACTTTCTCAATTTCAATAAAGTGTATCCAATTATATTTTTTGGAGCCTGTGCTTTTCCAAATTCAAGATCATTTCCTAGAAGATGGTTCTGTATAAACAGAAAAATAAGCAAAATGAAGTATATTGGATTACTTCAAGAAAGACTGAAATTATTAATACTGGTCAATACATTTCATGAAAAATACATTCTGTGAAGCAAGCCTGCTATACTAAAAATTTAACTGTGTTTGGTTCAAACTCATTTAAGCTTATTCCAGATATACACCTGTGTTCAACTAGTGTCTTCAAGTCACACTGAGATCCTCTGATGAGAAATGCTGCATTCCATAAATGCAAAAATACTTCGATGGCATCTCAAAATCTGCAGAATTCCCAAAAGAAAACTATGATCCTCTGGCAGCTGGAAATATGTTGTTGACTTGTTACATTGCCTGCAATGAAGGCCTTGGCTGTGTGGCTTCACAGAGGGTCTTGGTTGTCCCAATACTGAATCCAGCCACTGAAGGTCTATGGGGCCGTAGAGATACATGCCAGGATCCACACTTTTCCAGGATCTGCTCTGGACAGGGTGGACTTAAAAAGTAGCTTCAGGATGAACAATGAAAGGATTAATAGCACTCCTTAGTGCAAAACATAGTGATGCTGTGAATGGGGGTAAAACCAAAGCTATTTGTTTACCTATTAAATATTCCTCCCATAAAAACATAGCATCCTATGTATTCCTGCTTTCCAAAGGTATCTAGAAAAAAATCCAAATACAGACAGGTTCTGAATGATGCAAATGGAAATTCTCTCCCCCCTGGAAGATTCAGTGTTGCAGGACTATTAATTGTGGAGTGCTCAGCGCCCCTTCAAGGGGCATTGAAAAGTCAGGGCTTCATTTGATTCCAGGCTTGCAAGAAACCATAAATAAAATGCTCTGTTCTTTTCTCTAAAGAGTAACAGCACTCTAAAGAGTGACAGTAATATAGAATTGCACCGCAGATTGTTTCTGAAAGCAATAACAATTTTTATAAGTTTAAAAGAAATTCATTTTTCTGTATCTTACTAATAAAAATGATGGCTCCAGATGATTAAATGAAGCCTATGTAAATATGCAGAAAGGTTTTATAAAATGGAACCTTTTGACCTAGCCAAAGCAGAGGTATTTTTGCTTATTGGTTTGAAGTTCAACTATAGAATAAGATTTATTTCAGAAATCTCTTAGAAAAATGATAAGGGTAATGTCTCATGGAAAAAATTTAAATATAAAACCAGTCAAGCATTTATTTGGTCAAATATTACTTTCCAACTGCCAAGCAATTTCAAAGCTACATTTTTCTTATCAATCTACTCCACAGTTTATATCTTAAAACATTCAGCTTAGAAATCCTTTACAGAGGCAGATATTCAGATTCACAGCAGAGAACTGTAATGAGTGGGTGAATATTTGGTTGGTCTACAGGCAAAATTAGCATCTTCTCCTCTGATTTTAGTTATGTAATGTTGGATGCCAGGATGCAGCAGGGCCAGTCACTCCCTTGGGCTGAGCACTGAGAGCAGGGAAGGGTCCCCATGGGGAGAGGAGTCCTGAGCCCTTGGATGGGGCATGGGTGGAAGTCCCAGGTTCCAGGTTCCAGGAGACTGCTCAGGACTAAATAACTCCTGCTGGTGTCCTCAGGGTCCTGACAATGTGGAACAATTTTTAAAAAATTGAATTAAGTACACGAAGAATTGAAAAAGCAAAATTCTGATAGAAAAAGAAAGACTTCAGGCATTGAGAGCCACTTGAACAGGAACTTTTCTGTGTCCTTGAAAATACTGCTGTTCTTTTTCCTAATCAGAGTTCAAAATTTAAGTCTGAAACACAAGACTGCGACCCAAAACTTTGAGGTGGGCGCCAAAAGTATCTTTAGCTGCACAAATCTCTCCAAATAGAGCCTTCTATTCCCTGTGCACTCAAAAATTGGTATAGTCCCTTAATTAACTTGTTTAGATTGAATAGAATAATAGCTTCTGCTCCAGGACTTGTAAATAATGTCTCAGTCACTTGAAATGAGACTCAGCACCATTGACTGCATCCAGTGACCTGAAAATACATTTTCCCCCCAGCTTTTGCTAAAGTCTTCAAACATCAACCCACAAAATTTTTATGACAATTGATGTTTGTCTGTAATGTGCATCACCCTAAAACATTTTACAGTGCCCTGTATCAGCCCTGAAGAACAAAGATAATTGAGAAAGTCAACATGAAAAGTACATACACTTTCAAAATACTTCATATCTTCAATATCAGCACCGAGTGCATAACACATACAAATTACTATGAGAGGTTATATTAAAGCTTTATGTTACAAGCAACAATAAATACACCAATAAACTGACATATATTTAATATTGGATATATAATTTAAAAAAATAATAATTTTGTAATTATATTTGGAGGAAATTCATGGGAATGACAACATAATTTGAAACTCATAATTTTAACTCATTCCCCAGGCAAAGTGCTGCAGTCACACTTTGCTCACCTCAATAGAAAGTTTGTGCGTAGGTAATTAACTCTTAAATGATTCGAGAGAAGAAAAGAAACTACAATGGTTTTTCTTCTTCTGCATAGGCTATATCACCAAGATCCTGGCATCACAACACTATAAAATTTGGGGGGTTGTTCATGTGTCATGAAATTAATTTAAACACTTCTTAGCAGCTTTTGTGCTTGCAATTTGGTACTTTCAAAACTCTGCTGTCTGGTCAAGTTATAACTGGAAGGAAGAACTTAGTAAAGGGAATAATTTAAGTCAAGAAACTTGAAAATGTCATCATTGTAAAACTCAGATATCTTTTTTTTTTTTTTTTTTTGGTTGGTTGGTTGGTTTGGTTTGGTTTTTGCCCTGGCATTCCCTAGACATCTCTTTTTTTTTTTTTTTTAACAGAATTCCAGCTTCCTGGTTTGTGCTGAAATGCTTAGAATTTAAGAGAGCTGAGATACCTCTACACCTGCCTTATGTCTGTGGTGTGGTGGGACTGATGACCTAAACATTTTCTGATTCATTTTGGCTGTCAGGCAGCACTGACAACATACAAAACATAGACGAAATTTGGCAAGCCTCTGGAGGGCAGAGTATTTCTTTGTTCTTCCTAGAGAACCAGTTAAGTCAGATGGAGCATCTGACACCTTGCTACCAGTGCTCTTGAAGACAAATTTATTGCTTGGATGAGAAATAACCCACCAGCTTCTGAGTCCCCCAAATGCACTTTATCAGGCTCTGAGTGAGAAATGCTCTGATTGAGAAAAGAAACTGGTTTCTTTGACCACAGTTTGCTGTGTGTACAGTAAATTGTACGAAGTATTAGAGAGGATGTGGTGAGCAGGAAGGGTAATGACCTGTTTGTCTTATCCCACCTAAACACACTGGGTCAGAAAGAGGTCACAGAAAGGAGAAGCAGATTTCTAAATCCCTGAAGAAAAATTATCTCACTGAGCCTGGGGAATACTTTAGAATGAAGGTAGGAAAAGACACAGGAAACTGGGAGGTTGTAGCCTGGAGGACTAAGAGGAACTTCCTGCAATTGTGAGCAGACCCCAGACTGCTCAGAAGTAATGAAAGATTTTCCTAGAAACATACTCACTGACTGGAGCATATGGCATTTTACCCATCTTACTCAAACTTTCGGGCACCCTGTGTTCCCTTGAACACAAACTTACAGCCTCCTGAAGAGGCCGTGCAGGATAAATAATCATCACTGCTAGAAACTTCGTGAATCATCAGGGACATAACTGAATGCATCATTACCAAAGCAAAAAGAGTGAAAAATTTCATTTCTCCTTCTGCTTCAGATTCTTTCTCAGAAACATCAATGCAAAAGCGAGAAAAATAGTACAGAGGGTGTAAATTCATATCAAAAGAACAAAGTACCCAAAAACCTCTGAATATCTTGAGCTGCAAGGTACATTATTCTGCACATTACCATTTAAGAGTGACTCAGTTCCCAACACTCCTGAAGGTACTGCTTTCGATGAGCTAAAAATTGTATCAATACATAGACAGAGTCGTAAGAGAGAAATGCTGGCACTGGGAATAGAGGAAATCACTGCTTGCAAAGAGTAATCAGGATAAGAGCAAAGTATTCCATTTAGGGAAAAGAAAATGTCATCAGTGCAAATGCAAGAGGAAGAAGAATGGGTTAGGTAGCAGCTCTTCACAAATAAAGCTTAAGAGTTGTTATAAATCACAAGGCATACTGGAATCAACGATACACAATCACAAAATAATAGTAAAATTATCTTAGAACATATATAGAGACATAAAAGATTACCTATCCTATGCCTCACCACTCTGAGAAGTCCCCACTTGGTGTATGGCATCCCATCCCAGACTTATTTAGTTCAAGAAAGTTCTAGATTAGCAAGACTGCGTATCTTGGTGCCACATTACTTCAAATTCCTGACAGAGTTGTCTGTGTTTGACTGGACACAGGGATACACTGTTTTTAGGGACTCAGTGCCCAACACCAAAGAGAGCACAGCTAATACACTACATGTGTGAATTGTCTTCTAACCACACTTATCTCTAATGGATTACAAGAAACAGAAATTCAACATAATGTTTTCCTTAATATCCTCCTGCAGTTCTTGACTTGTAAGATATCTGACATGCAGCTCATTAAAATCTTTGTCCTGCAGAGAAGAACAGCTCATTGCCGTTTGCTCCCCTCACAGAATCAGTGATTTTTCCTCTGTACCTTGCAATATTAACAGCTCATGAATAGCATCCAAATTTACACTAACCTTGCCAAAAAATTATTCATGAAAAGATCATCATAACAACAGATCCAATTCAAGTATTTCTAAACCTCTTTGTTTTGCTAGGGCTGAAGGTCAAGAAACAAACATTCAAGGACACTAGAAGTCTGGGCAGAAGAGCATTGAAGGACTGAAGGTCAGCAAGAGCCTATCTCCTCTGAGACTTAATCCAAAGAGCCACAAGACTCTCTATTCAGATTCAATTCCATCTTTCTTGGATTCTTGTAATCAAGCTCAAGCCTATCTTTTTTACATCCCCAGATACACTGTTCTTGCCCATTGGCAAATTTCAGACATTATCTCAGCTTTTCAGATGACATTTCCACGGATTATTATGCTGCAAAACTGTCAACTTCTAGTGTTCACGGTCTCTCACGTGGATATTGTCCAACAGTTAATCTCTTCTTACAACCTCTGAGGAATTGGAAATATCAATAGAATATCCTGGAGCAGGTTCTGGAAAATTTCTCAAGTCTTTGAAAATATGGCTTACAAAACAACCCAAAAAACAAACAAATCTCCCTGGCCCCATCAGCTGTCTCTCCTGCTAGAATAAAGATAGATAATTATTTCTACAAAAGGAGGTGGAAAAAAAATTCCAGCCTAATTTATGGGCCATAGGCTGATGAATATCACATAAAGACTAGTGATTGAAAACTTAAATAAAAGTTTTATTTACAACAAGGTTACAGCTTTAGCTATTAATCCAGTACCATTAAGGTTGACTTCCAGCTGCCTCCTGCAGACTAAGACTCCTTCTGATGTGTATCCAGGCTCCTTATGATTTCTTTTATTGCTCTTTAAATACTGCTTTTTGTGTTTCTTTTTTTCACATGTTTTTGATAAGCTGCTGGAACTACAACTTTCTGGAATGTGGATGGTGTGAGCCACATTGACACTGCATGTACTTTGCCATCACAGTCCTTCCAACCTGTTAATCTACAAAGTGTTTCATATCTGTGGTAGAATTAGTGGGAGTCACACAATTATTCATGTCTTCAGTGTCTGGTGGGATCATAGTAGTTCTTAATACACATTAACTTCTACATTTCTCCTGTGCAAGCCAAATGGTATCCAAGACTCTTCTTGGTCCTTTTTTGAGGCCCGCTGACTGGTTGCCACTACTCTGCTGTAGTTTTCAGTCTTGCAGAGACATCACACAGAGTGTTGATAACATTATCTCAGGATGCCTTGCATTCTCCATGTCCTGGAAATTTTGCCCTATGCTGTATTTCCACCAAACGTGAATTTTTCTGGATAACTTTCAATCTTATCTCACAGCATAGAAGTTTCAAGAGCGTGTCCTGTAACCTTTCAGGCACACTTTGGTAGTGCTTTTTTATAGCCCTTTTCTTATGACTCTGAGATAGGACTGTAACTCAAATTATACAGCTATTCCAGGTGCATTTTCTGAGCATATTAAGCATCTACTAGCAACACTTTTGGCTTCCTACTTTTAGATGAGTATTTTTTCCACTGAAAGTTACACTGTCATTCCAATAATTTTGCAGGATAGTAGCATTTTAGTCATGATAATGAATCCTTTTTTTCGTTAAGGTATCTGGTAGTTGAATGCTTGACAATTTTCATGAAGGATTTCTCACGAGTTCTAGGCAGCTGTGCTGAAAATTTCAAGGGTTGAAATGATGCCTCTGTTGTAGGCAGCTACATCCATCTTTCTTAGCTGCAACGTTGAAGACATTCTTTGTTCTTGTAGGTTTGCAGACTGTGAGGAAGTATTTCCTGCTTCATCTTGCCTCTAAGTGCACCATTTCCTTGGCTTCCTTCTCTGTTGGTTCATGGGCTTCTCACCAGGAGTCTGCATTTGTCCACTGGCTCCTGATTTAATTGTAGATGAACAATACTTGGCCTCATTTCTCCAGTCTAATGTTGCTGTTTACTTGACATTAAATTACACCTGGCTCCATAAACCAGTAGCAAATGAATTTAGTTATTGGTCTAACAGCATAGCTGCAATCATAGAAATGGAATCATTGGCATTTTTCTGCAAAACTTCATCCTTGGCATCTCCTTGTCTTCTAAAGTTACACTGAAGTTCTCCTTCCCTTTACTAGAAATCTTTGCACCCTTGTTATTGTTACTTCTTCCCTCTTGAGATAGCATAACTTTAGAGGATAAAATTATTCTCTTTCCTATACACTGTGCTTTATTGCCTAAAACTCTGCAGTTTTTCTTTCTGCACATTGTTTTCCACATAATGTACACCATGACAAACATGTCTGTATTTCAGGTCACCTGCTTCTCTCCTTGATTCTCATGGTTTGAACCCTTGTACATTAAATTTATTATCTATATAAGTAAGTTGATATTAATTTTCATTTTGTATTAATTCATTGCCTTGATCCTTTTATTTGGGCTTGTTTTAAATATCATATTGTTACATGTGTATTTTGGACTTCTCTGCAATGAAAAATCCTTTTTTTGCTGCTCAGTTGTGGGTGTGAGGTATGTATTGTTAAAATGGTACTACCTTAGATCCACATCCAATAAAGATGAGAGATTTTATAGCTAACTCCTGGCAGAGATATGAATTACCTGATACTGTACCAACAGGGTATTAGATGAGTGGGCCTGCAGATTCCCTTGTGCTGCATCCACACTCAGGGGCAAATTTCAAAATTCACTGATTTGGACATGGAACCTAGACTTCAGAAAAACTTTGGAAAATCCCTTTAGCTGCAGTACAGATGTATACAGATATACCTGAAATTAAAGTCCTATATAAATGTCTTTTCTGGCCCTTTAGGTGTGTTTTCAATTAATGGCACACTGATGACTTACCCTTTTTGTATTTTCCATCATTTTCCTGTCTTTTTCCCTCATTGACTTTGCACAAACACCAGTCCTGCTTTCCTATTTCTTTCATGCTTGCAGAAGTAGGATTTTAGCTAGAACCCTGGCATCTGAGACTTTCCATTATACCTTGCAGCTTTGTGTCCAGTGCTGATTTTTTCCATTTACAACATTTCTCTCTTTATTGGTGCTTTTGCTAGATTGGGCACTGTCACAGTGCTTCATTTACTTGCTAGCTAGCAACTTGCAAGTGAGTAGTATGAACATAGTAAAACCCTTGTAAAACTAAAAATTAGCCTGGCATGTAGGTAGCTAAAGATGAGTGAGATTATTTGCATCCAAACTATCAACTCATCTGTAAGCTACAACAAATGCAATCAGGACCACTTATGCACAGCCCCTTGGATATTTTTCTTGTTCTTATTGGTCTTACAGATTTGTTTTTCCTGTTCCTATTCTAAGTGGAAGTGCTAAAATATCATAAGATCTGTGCTTACTATCACCTCTTACATTAAAACTTTTCATTTCCAGGGCTGCATAAAAAGAAGTGAGACCAACAGGACACAGGAGGGGAGGTAATTCCCCTCTGTTCTGCTCTCATGAGACCCCACAAGGAATACTGTCTCCACTTCTGGAATCCCCAGTATAAGAAATACAAAGATCTGTTAAAGGGGTTGAAGTGGAGGGCCACGAAAATGTTCAGAGGGCTGGAACAGGTTTCCTGTGAAGACAGGCTGAGAGCTGGAGCTGTTGAGTCTGGAGAAAACTCCAGGGAGACCTTATTCTGACCTTTCAAAATATAAAGGAGCTTATAAGAAAAAAGGAGAAAACCTTTTTACCAGGATCTGTAGTGACAGGACAAGGGGCAATGGTTTTGTACTGAAAGAGGGCAAATTTACACTGGATGTAAGGCAGAAAGTGAGACTGGATGGGCTTTGAGCAACCTGGTCTAGTGTAAGGTGTCCCTGCCCAGGGCAGAGGGGTTGGACTGGATCTTTGAAGGTCCTTTCTAACCTCAACCATTCTATGACTCTATGATTCCGTGATCCTCTGTCACTGAAGAGGTTTACAGCTTGCCTGATCTTCTGAATACTTGCTCAATTCCTTTTACACCTCCATTCAAGCCAAACAGTTCAACAGGAATACTTTTGCCATTGCTTTGGGTTTTTTTACAATGAACTGTAGATTGTTTGAAAATGGAGCTTTGTTGGTAATGTATAAGTTTAATCAATTAACTTTTTATTGGAGTCTATCTCTGGGATACAGAAGGAAATTCATAATAGACAGAAGAGTTGTCAAACGAATCACTTCACTTGTGGTGCATCCAATGAAAGCTTATGTGATTTCAGTCAGGGACCTATTTGAAGTGGACATTCTTCCACCAAGACCATAGTTATGTAAAGTGGGATTCTTATTTCTTCTGACTGCAGCTCTTCCACATTACATAAATAAATGTTTATTGGAGCAGAAAATTGGACAAATTCCTGACATAGTGCAAGTTTCTTAACCATAGCTCTTTTAAATAAAGCAAGGAGAATATATCTTTCTTGGACTTAGAGGTTTCTGAATTAAATTTCTGAATTTCCAAAACAACTTCAGTTTCCAATTTACCACTACCCTTTTTTTCAGGGCATTACATTGTGATTTCAAATTCAAAATAAAAAAAAGTTGGAGACTGCAAAAATTCAAGAACAGTTGAGTCAACTGTAAAAGAAACAAGTATTATGCATAGCAGAAGCACACTAAATCCCACTGATTTCTGTGTCAAAGTTACATACATGATAAATGTCTCGTGCCACATTGCCTCTTCATGGATATATCAGTAGTTTATTCCTCTGTATCCTAATCTTAAAGAAATAGAGTAGCATTCACTCTTTTCAGTTCTGGCTGCCACAGATCAAGAAGGCTGAAGTTGAACTAGAGATTATCCAGAGGATAGAAACAATAATGAACAGAAATCTGGTGTGTTTTTAGTCTTATTCTTGTTCTAACTAAAAGATTTCAAAGCACCTATATCTTAGTTGTAGACATTGCTAAAATTCATGCACAAACCTTGCATGGTATTTGTGACAGGGCTAAAAAAGACACTATATCATTATATCTTTTCTCATCTTCCCAACTGGAATAAAAATATATATCTTTTTTATATTCCAAAGAGGCAACATCTTTTATTATTTAAGCTTGACCTCTCTTTTTATAGAAGAGTGGTATTAGTGAGCATAAGAAAAAGTTCTGGACACAATTTTCTTGACTGCAATTTTCCATCTAAAATAAGAGGTTATAAAGGCAGGAAACACAGAGACCTTGAGGGTCAATATAATGACACAATAGGAAGTAATATATAGACAAAAGATGTCAGTACCATCAAACATACAAATGGGATTTTGACTTATAGATAGTTGTTATTAATGCTCAATATTTAAGGCTAGAAAATAAAAAGCCCTCTTATTAATATATTTGGTAAGAGCCTACAAGTTTAGATGGATACTTAAAGATAAAAGGAATTTAACAGTTTCTAGGGTTCCTTAAATTTTACGATCTCAGAAAAGGGAACTTTGTGTAATCTCAGTAACTTCATTCTTAGATCAATTTTGTTTAAACACATATAGTCCAAAATGCACATTACAAATCTTCAAAAATGTGCAACTTTCATATTTCTCCTGATACATATTTTGCAACATTATACCTCAGTGTTTTAAAGAGGCTGTTGTCACAACAAAGGCAGATTGAAGCTGAAAATATAATCTAATTAGGATACATACTAAAAATATTTCCTGTGAAAAACTTGAAGAAGGGGAGGAAAAGGCAAGGAAATGAAATATTATGTGATTTCCAACAACCAAACACAAGAATTGCAAAAAGAGCAATTGCTTGAATTGCTGCAGACATTCCTTTTTGGACTACAGAAGTGCCTACAGCAGTTACCATCAGTGATTCTGGTAAGGAAAATGTAGCACCAGCAGTCTCCAACACATGTGAAATTTAACACCAATTGCAAAAGGCAGCCAATTTCACAAACTAGATGAGATGCTGGAATATCTAAGACATACCATTACTATTAGTGGGTTAAAATTGCTTCTAATCTGCTTGCAGCTCCATTTTTAACTTCTTTCTATCTTTTATGCTAAGCAAATTTAAAATCTTTTAAAACTTTATCTGTTGATAAAGCTTGTCTTGTTGTTCTGGCACATGCTAAACTTTTCATTTCTCCAAGTGTGGCACTCCCTAAAGCCAAGTTACCACACTGCAGTTCCATATCCAACACAATATTCAGGAGATAAAGGAAGTTCACCCACTTCTCTGCACAGAAACACCATTGTTTGGTCATGACTATTGTCAGTTTGGAAGAGAAATCTTCCTGTGAGTAACAGTCCCTGGCTCCCTCATAGGCAGTGATGCAGAAGACTCTATAACAGCCTGGAACTTACGTGTTGTCTGAAGAAAAGACACATTTGTATGAAAAAAAAAGGAAGAAAAGTTGTTATGAAACACTCCTTTTTATTTCCCCTATGGTGAAAATCTTTACTGAAGTTTGAATTTTCTTTGATTTTGTCTGTTTCATCCTTTCCTCAGCTCAAAAAATATTTGAGCAAGATCATTAGGCTTAAGGATGTTTTTTCTCAGCATTACTGACTGGATAATAATGAAAAGGGTTTCAGGCTGTGCTATGAATAGAATGAATAGCAGAATCCTAGTATTTTAAGATGGAAAAGACTTCTTAATTCATGTGCTCCATGCTTTTGATCAAGAGAAGACTTTTTGTAAAGCAAGGTCAATTTCTTGGATATTATACTGAACTGTTTAATCCGCAATACCTTCAAAAACTTTTTTCATTACTGAAACTAAAGAACCAAAGATCTTTTTTTAAGCATTATCTCCTAAAGGCTTTATTTAGTCAAAAGTAAATGAGATTTTTAGTATCAAAGATAATGTTTATGCTATGTCAACAAATAAGAACCAAGATACTTCAGCTACCAAGAAAAACTCGATATTTGTTTATCTACACATTCCTTTTGTTGTGTAAGTGTTAAAATACAAAAAAAGCAATGCAAAAAGTTGATGAGTAAAACATTAAAACAATGCACTTTTTTTTTTAATTTTGTTTAGTTGAACAGAGTGAAAGGTCTCAAACCTTTGTGCTTTCTGTTCTGTTAAGCAGATGTGTTCACTTGTGATCTCCCACTTCAAAGATTTTTCCTACAGTATTTATTTATATAAATTGCTGAAAGCTTTCTAGCTGCCTTGTACTTAGAGCTGCTGCAAAATACATTTGTAAACATCATAGGAAAGAGGAGATGAATAATTTTTGTGTTGGCTAGTTCCAAAATATGTCATAATGGCTTTAACAGTGCAAGAATCTCTGGATTACCTCTGGCAGGAGAAGGAGATGGTAGAGGGAGGATGCTGGGCTTTTTCTCTGTATTAACATCAGTGGTATCATCTGGAGTTCATCAACACAGGTCTGTTTCTAGTATGAGTATTTTGAAACATGCTCTATATACGGTATGAGGTTACTCGGAGCTTTTTTTCTCTCAGCTCAACCTCATTAACTGAATTAAATAGACTACTAAAACCTTTACAGTTTTTTTCCTTGTATCCACCATATCCATATGACTTGTCCATCCATTGATTCTTTCTTATGGCATCTGTCAGTATCAGCAATAGCATTTCAGATTTCATGAGACAGTACTCTGCAAAGGAATGAGACAATATGTCAGCTGAAAATTGGCAAAATATGTTTGCCTCAAAAGACACTCTGTTGTTCATACACCTCGGCTCATTCACGAGAAACCCGAGAGAAATTCTGGTATAAAATATTTTCAGCCAAACTGTAGCCCATTGTGTACAAAATAAAAATAAATTTGTGGTGAGACATAGCTAGTACCACAGTACTGGGGATCAGGACTACTAAATACTCCTCTAATCACTTTGTCCTGTTAAAATGGCTGTGATGGGGAAATAGCACAACTAAATGAAGGATTTTTAAGGCTTTCTTGAAATACTGCAGATTTCACACTATGGGAAGAAAGCAGATGCTTTTCAGTGGTACCCAGGGCCCCTCCACACTGGTGACACAGCACCATGGATCACTCTGAAGCTGTGATCCTGTCCACATTGCACACATCTGGCCTGAGTTCTGATTTAGAGCAAACATTAAAAACAAAGCAGAATCCTTACTCTCCATCACCCCATGAGTCTCAGAAACCTTTATCCCTCCCTTTCCTCTCTATCAATATCAATTTTCCCATCAGTTTCTTTCAGCACAATGGTCAGGTGATGTACTAAAGAAGAGGTTTTATCACCTTCTCCAATTAAAAAATTGAGAATCTGCACCAGAAAACTCTTATTTGTACCTGTAGATCCTGAAGAACTTCCACTAGCTGGCTATAGATTGTGCTAAATTTTCTAGCCTTGAACACTAAGAAAGGAACAAATCTTTGGCTGCTATTATCAATGTCATTTTCAAGGACTGGAACTCACGGAAAAGCTGAAATGGGAAGGGGCCTTTGGAAATCCTCTAGTCCAACCTACTCAAACAGGGTCACTTTGAGCAGATTGCTTGGGGAAATGTCCAATTTGATCTTGAATTTCTCCAAGATGGAAACTCCACAACCTCTCTGGGCAATGTTTTCCAGTGTTCAAATGCTCTCACAATCTAAAAACCCCTCAACATTATTTGAATTATATGGTATTTCCCATATTTCCATTTTTTCCCATGACCTTTCTTTCTTTCTCTGAGCAGCACTGAAAAGACTCTGGTTCCACCTTCTTTTCATCATCCCATCAGGTATTTATACACATTGAAACGATCCCCCAGTGAGCCTTCTCTTCTTCCAACTGAACAAATCCAGCTCACTCAGCCTCTCTTTAAGTGTCTCATGTCAGAATCCCAATGAAATTTTCTTCACCTTTGCTGAACTCACTCCAGGATGCCCATGTCTCTGTTTACTAGGGAGCACTGTGCTGGACTCTGGGCTCCAGATGTGTCTTACCAGCACAGAGCAGAGAGGAAGGATCACCATTCTCAACCTGCTGGCAATGATCTTCCTAATGCAGCTCTTACCAAGGTCTCTTTCTGCAAATCTGCTTTCCAGGTGATTAGTCAGTCATTCTTGAATCAGTCAGGATCTTCCCTGGCAGTATCATTGGTGCCCATTTGGAGGACCAGCAGGAAATAATAATAATCCAAGGGCCATTCAAGCCTAGGCAGCCTCTCTACAATGTCCCAGACCTGAACTCCAGCAATAAAGCAAACATCCCTAGGCAACAGGTCTGGTCATCAGATGGGACCTCCATCTGCCTCCCTAAAGTAGGATTTGCCTACTGCTCTCGCTGCTTCCTCCTTCCTCCATCCTTGGCTGTTTTGTTGCAAAGAGCTCTCCTGGTCTGTTGGAACCATAAGTTCTGAGAATTTCAGCCTTTCAGTGCTGACAGACAGTGATCCTCAGAAGCACACTGCATTTGACCTGAAACCTTGGGAAAGGCTTCCTAAATTGTGTTATAGCACCGAGGTTTTTGCTGTGTAATTAAAAGTTATATCACTGGGCGGAATATGTAGAGATGTAGAAAATTAGGTTTATGGGATATATGTAACAATATGGAGGACTTTGGGTGTGGATTTTTTCTTCTTCTTTTCTCCTTCTTCTTCACAAATCTGGGTGTTCTGGTATTGGGTCAAAAAACCTGCAGTGCGGATCATGAATAGTTAGTTATTGGTTTATAATTAAAAACAAGTTACTTGGTTGGGTGATTTGGACTTTAAAAAGCCTTGGAAGTTAGAACTCACGGCCATTTTCCACGTTGTTAACTTGGAGGCACACTCTGTGCAGCTGTATTATAGATAAGATATAATAAACAACTAAGTCCGAAGATGATCTCTCGGTCTCCTGCATTTTAATTCAAACTCTGAGTAAAAGAACTCATGAAACAGAAACAAAGAAGAAAAGAAACAGTAAAGGAGAAAATTAAGAATGGGAAATTAATACTGGTCCTTCACCTGAAGTTAAGGCACTGAATATATTCAGATCTGCAAGTGGGCATGAGTCACGCACCTGATGCCAGAAGCCATCAGCTTAGA
Organism: Corvus brachyrhynchos; assembly: GCF_000691975.1. Lineage (NCBI taxonomy): Eukaryota > Metazoa > Chordata > Aves > Passeriformes > Corvidae > Corvus > Corvus brachyrhynchos. The sequence goes on along the minus strand of NW_008236769.1, from coordinate 13,759,402 downwards.
GCCTTCAGCATCATGGGAGTCTCCAGTTCCCAACCTGATGAACAGGGACTCTGCCTTTCCCTGCTGGGGGTTCAGGTTATTGTCCCTACAGAACCTCTGAGAAGGCCTGATCAACCCCTTCATGGCTGTCCCTGATGCTGTGCAGTCTGCTGACCCCCTCCCATGGTTCTTCTACCTGGGAACATAGCTCTTCTGCCTGGGCACAGCTCCTGCAGGCAGGAAGATCATCTTCCACTGCCTCAGCAAGACTGGAGCTTGTGAACTGTGCCTTACATCTTGCTTGGGGAGAGTGTATAACATGTTCACTTCAAGGCAGGTATGTCCTGCAGAATACAACTCTGTGACAGTACCAGGATCCCTGTGCTGTAGCAATTTCAGTTCATGTGTTCACTCACAAGCAAAATGGTTTTTGAACTCATCTTACCTAACAACCAACAGTGACTGCATCACCCCAGTCACAAGGAGGCATCCCATGATCTAGTAACAATTGCCAATCACATTTTTTTATTTTCCTTTTTTTCAAACCAGCTGCCTTGACAGCCTGCAGCTTTCCTCACAGATGTAGCTGTCACCTTCTCTGACCTCTGCTCTGTGGTCTTTCTCTGTTTATAGAGTCCAGACACTGTAAATCTTCTTACATGTTATTTCATATAACTTCATTGCATCCATATTCTCTTTATTTTTATGTCTCATTGATCCCTGATCACATTTCTAACCTCAGAGGTCATCACATGTCTCGTCTTTTTAATTTCTATTTCCCTGGGCTATCATTTAAATAGGGCTGGGGTGAGCCTTCTGTGTTTTTAATTCTGTGACATATTTTAAGATATTATTTCTGAGAAGGAAAAAAAACCCCAGTATGTGAAATACATCTGTTCTCTATCCTTTGCACTTGGATTTCTAGTTTGAATGTAGTCTTATATTTTGCTGATTAGAAAAACCCATGATTTTATTAGTCATTGTAGTGCTGCTAACCTCAAACACTCAAACACTGTGAGCAAAACCCCAAAATTCCTGCAGTGAACCTTAAAACTATGAAATCTAAAAATATATATACATGAGAACACTTCATTTCCTGGGTTAAAGTCTTTAGGGCATATTCAGGTCAAACTTTGAGACTTTTTGAGCAAACAGGAAGACTATAAATAAATCTCTCTTAGCAGAAGTTTATCTATCTCTTTCCATTTAGGAGCATGGACAATGAGAATCATACTAGTCACAGTAGCATAATAAAAGCTGACAGTAATGCCATTTTCTTGTTTGTAGGGTGAACAATTTAATAGTTTTTTTGTTGGTGTGAGGTTTTTTGTTCCTTTTTTTGGTTGTTGTTGCTGTTGTATTTTGTTGGCCTTTTTCCTATTTTTCCAAACCAGAATTTACAGTTTATGTTGAACCAGGCTTTATTTATTTTAATTGTGATGGACCTTAGGTCATATTCCAAAGGTGGGGAATAAACCCACAGAGGAAAATTGTTTCAGACAGAGGAAAAATGAAAATAAATGCTCTGTGTGGTGGTAGAGGGTTTTATCTGTGGAGATGAGGCTCAACAGTACAGCCATTCAATGGCACAGAAGATAAGAACAATTAAGGCTTCAGTAGCCTTTTTAAGGCTTTACTACTTGGAGAAGTAAAAGGGGAAGGACAAAAGCAAAGAGCGGGTAAACCTAACATGAAGTAGAGGAGTGTCATTTTAGAAGGTAGAAAATTTGGTCTGTATTTCATTTTCCACCATCTCAAGCTCTACCCATTATAATTTGCTAATATAATTGGATATTTGAGTTACATATTTGGGTGTTTTGGGCAGTCTTGCTGTCTCAAGTTCAGATTCCCCAAGCTGCATTGTCTCCCTGCACTTGAATGACAGCTAGCCAAGTGGCTGCCACCCAGTCACAGGATGGAAATGATTATGAATAATTGTGGGATGTAAACACATGTACTGAGAGCTGTATGGCTTCTGTGAGGCCAGTCTCCCTTGAGTTACAGCAAAATCACTAATTTTAGGAAGTGGGAACACATTTATAGGTGTTCTTCAGCTATTGTTGTTCTGAACATGCAAGGACTGTTATACTCTCTCCATACCTAAGTGGGTAATAAAAAATGTAGGATTTTCACCATAAAGGGTCAAACATTTGATGAAAATTCAGATCTTCAGAAAGCAGCTGGAAGATATGCCACCCTTCTGGATACCTTGGGACTAACCTGAGCAAACACATACCTTAATTACAAGATATAAAATTCTCTTGGACATGTTCATTACTCTCAAATGCTACTTTGATTGCATCTATTTCTTAGGGGGTATGCTGCCCATGCTGCTTCTCTCTTAAATAACATTCAACTCAGAGATCTGCCATGCATAAAGGAAAAACGTAGTGTATTTGAGCTAGAGCCACAAAATGATTTATGAGTTACAGTAATTAAGCATCATAAATCTAAATTTTTTGGCCAAGCCACTTTCACAACCCTGCATTAGGTGACTGGATTCTCAAAGTGATGCCAGGGAAGTATTAAACATCTCAAAATGAGGTTCAGAAGGGTGAAGTTTCTGAATTGGGAACCATCTAGAACTGAGCAAAAAGGAATACCTAAGAATATATCCTCAATCTTTCCTCTTTTCCAAACCTGCATAAAGTACCCCCTGAGTTAGGGGTTACTCCTGAACATAGTGATGTGAACCATCACAAGTCCTTCAAAGGGACAAACAAAATTATTGTTTTCTTTTTTTGTCCTGTGGGAGCAAATTACCCCACCATGACTCTTCCCTCACCTCACACTGCAACCCTCAGTACAAATCTCACCCTTCTCCTCCACGTGGTCATGGAAGAGACAGGCTCAGATTCTCCCTTCTGACTGAGGACATTTCAGACCAATCCTCCAGCTTCTCGGGAGGGCATCAGCACTCATGAACCAGTTACATTCTCCATTCTTCTGGCTAAAAATGCTCTATTGCACAAGAGTAAGCAAACAAATCAAGACACATTGGAATAGCAAAAGCAAAAATTAAGGGTAATTCTTCATCCTAGCGCAACACAGGAAGGGAACATTGTCAGGTTCCAGTTTCAGTCCCAATGTCAAAACCTGCTTCTGCATTTTATCCAATGCCTGCTTCAAGTAAAATATATTTACCATTATGAATTCACATTGCATTTGCCATATAAACAAAGAATCCATTCAGTTTTCTTTTTTTCATTCATTTTCCATATAAGGAAACTGGCACAAGTACAGCAGCTTGCAGAAACAGCATGGAAAATACCACAAAAGTCACCTACATCTTACTTCCTCACTCTTGCTATCAACGAGCCAAGATTTGAAAACACACGATAAAAATATCCACTAACAACTGACAGAATATAGCTCAGGTTCTACAATGAGGAACCCCCTCTGGCCACACATGGTTTTAAGGGACTGCTGCCTTCTTTTTTAAACATCTCTTTGTAATACAAACCAACTAAATACAACATAAAATATTGCTTAAGTACAGTGGTTAAGAATAAGGAATTTGCAAAACACTAAAATTCAAGCATACATTTTACCCAAATAAGAAGTTTTATCTTTTTTCTTTTAATGTACTCAAGGATATTTTAATAAATATAACCTAGCTTCCTAAAAATCTAGGGATATATTGTGGTTTATTTCTATTGTATATTTGGAAAATAACAAGGCATCTAGGAACAAAAGACTTATTAGATTTTTTTCAGACCGAATACAATCTTGAATTACCTGATTAAAGCTGGAAACAGACATTCTGACCTCAGTATAACTAAAACACACTGCAAGTTATATAGTGAAAGGCTGCTGGCTCTAGGTAGTGCTTGTTAAATGTGTTCTGTTCTTTCCATAAAAACATAAGTCAATTTTCAGTATATGGTTTCAATTTGTTCAACTGTCTATATAAATTGCATTTTATTTTTCCTGGGGAAAATATAGTTGAATATCACGTCAAGAAAAGTTGACTTTTTTTATTCTTTTCAATTCTTTACCCCACCCTGCTCAGTGGAGCTGCAGTTTTTCCTTTTGTATTTCCAAGCCAATGCCATTCAAATACAGGCTTCTCTTTGTTGCCATTTTTTATGTGTAGCAGTGTCCCTAGGAGCAGTAATAATCCTTGTTAGCCCTTGCACAACTCCTAATCAAAAGGAGCAAATTATTTAGGCTTATACTTCATGGATCTCACACTTTTCCTCATAAGATGTCAGAATACCTCAAGGATCAGGAGATAAGCAGGTCTTTGCTCTAAGTCTGCCCTTAGTTCCTCACTTCCTGATCTCCTCCTTCAGCACCTAAACCCCCCAAATTCTTGAGTAAACCCATTGATATGAATGAGCCTCCTGAGGTGCTGAAAGTTAAATAGGTTCTTAAGTGCTTTGCTGGGTAATGGCTGAAACACTCAGCACTATGTGGCACTAAGATCTGGGTAATTTCCTATACTTTTTATGCCTACAGAAAATGGCCTAATTCCTTTATATAACAACACAAAGATTAGCAGAAGCCCCTTCTGTCTGAACCAGGAAGTTCAGGAGGAGGTGGATGAGGAAGGAAACATGATAAGCATTTTTCCAAAGTTAATAATTCTAAAATTATTAAAAAAAAACCAAAACAACATGCTGGCAGATTATGTCTACTTAGCAATAGGTCCAAATCAGAAATTTCTCATAATTTTAAGGTATGTTTGTTTAAGCTATATAAGAAAAGTAATGCTAACTCCAAAGGTTTGGATAGAAATACTCATGA
>NW_008236769.1:13749693-13754634 GCF_000691975.1 Corvus brachyrhynchos | reverse complement strand
TTGACTTAAAAATTTTGCCTTAGTCAGTCCTCCAACTGTTCATCTTCACACAATTGGATGTGATGTGTCAGCCTGTGGTCACAGGGTACGTTAAGGAAGAGGTGCTGAAGATCCAAAGCCCTGAGACCACTCACCACCAGTCAGAGAAAATCCTTTGCTCTGTGTTAAGGGGCTGTCATGAGCATGAAACCAGAAATTCAACTCACACAGATATCAAACATCTGTATTTTTTACTTGTTGTAAGGGAGGTGTAGCAGTCCTGATACCTGTCTCTGTTCAGTGTGAGATTTCAGGGCACAAACACTATGAAAAGGGGACGGGAAGGAAAAGGAAAAAAACTTCCCATAAACAAACTTAATTACCTGAGAAATACAAGAAAAACTTGGCACACGAGGGAACAGCATCTAGAGACCTGATTCTGCCCACACTGAGGGCCTGCTTTTCCACTTCCTTATGCTTTATAATGTCATGACTATGTGAAGAAATTAGAAATTTGTTTCTCATGCTGGTAAGATTTTGCACTCACTTTTCAGAGGTAAATTATGGCTCATGACTGAATGGAGAATGGGGTGTGTATATCTGGGCTTGTGCTTCTGCTTGGAAAAACAGAAAATGTTCAAAGGTGTTGTCATCTCACTAAGAGTCCAAGGCAATGACTAAATATCTGTGTTCTTAATCCCTTTCATGTAGGTAGGTAAGTGTGTGTATCTATATTTATGGAGAGAGAAAGAGAAAAGGCAGATTATTTCTGACTGAGGACTTGATTATCTGTCAAGTAGGAAAATACTCAGCAGTGAAGTATCAGGATCAAACTTTCTGACAACCACATTTAGAAAATATGGTTTTTTTAATAAATGGAAAATTATTTTACTCATACATCTCTGCCTCTGTAATACTGTAGTTCTTGATGGTTTTTTAATTGTCTATCATGCCCACCAACTTCTTTTGATATGTGTGTACTCAAAATGTAATGCTCAGTGACATTTTCCAAGAGGTTGCAAGGTCCTGCTCCTGAAAAACTATCAAGGGAAAAAGGAAGAGCTTTTTCGGTGACGGACTTTCCTTTCGATAAAAATGTAACACCCATGAAAAGCAGAAGAATGGTCCTTTCTAGTTTGTTTGAAGAAGGTAAATCCATGTTTACAGCAATGCATTCATAGTACATTTAGCTAGGAAGGTACAGAAATATCTGCAAAAAAATTTCTGAAACACTGGGAAATTCTAGGCTGTTTTCTGCCTGGTACTTTGGGTGGTCACTGTGCTGAGCAGGCTGAAATTCCACTTCTGTTATTTGGTGGTGATTCAGAGCCAGGTTGCACTGTGTATGAACTCGTTATTGTTGAAATGCCCCTTTGTAAGATATCTAAAACTTGAGTATCCCAACTGTACCTGTCTCAGCCAACCATTCTGTTACGTATTTCACAAATAATTACCTGATCTGCAAATCCTGGCAGGGGAAAGGACTGAGACAGTCACATCTGTGGGTATTACAAAGGAAATGATAGTGGAAAAATAAGGTGTTTTGGTCACATTGGAAATTACTGTACCTGACCTATTTAAATCTTTTAAAAATTATCCTCTCTCATGGAATTGTTTTAATACAAAAATAATTCAATATGTGAAAGTATGTAAATAACTAATGGCAGCTGATTAAGTAATTCTTATCTGAACTGATTTACCTCTACCAAGTCAACCCACCACGTACCTTGACACAACATTGGCTCTGCAATAACCAGTTTCTGCCTCTGGACAGTAGTTCAGAAAGTGGAATGCATTATTACAGCACAGGGAAATGTTGCAAACTATTGCTGACTCTTTACCCATAAATTAAAAATAATGATCCAATACCACTGCTAATGTAAGTCCCTTAATGCTAGGATTAATTTGATGATGTGTTTATGTGCTGAGGAATCTAGGCAATGAGGAAAAAAAAAGAGGGCAATGCCAAACCTAGTGTCAATAACACCCAGAACACTTTCTAGAGATTGTCCACAATGGCTTACTTTTGAGAAATTATTACACCAACAACTCTGCCAACTCTGAGCAGAGCACAAATTATGTGTTACAGATGCATAAATTAGACTATAGATTAGTAAGATTTATATACCTGGGGTGCTATTCTTACACCTATTAAGATTATTGACTTCGGGAATGTGCTTTTAGAAGATGTACTTTGTGTCCTAGTCACAAAGTGGCCTGTGCTGTTGTTCCAGATGGCTCCTGTTCTCTCACCACCTATCTGTCCCCCTCTCAGCCAGCTGCTGCAGCCCTCAGCCCTGTGCTGGACAAGACCTGCAACATTTTAAATTGACCCCAGGCTGACTCCTGTGGTGTTTTACATAGGTCGCATTGAGAAGACGTCAGACATTTCCCATTCAGTTTACAATTTGTCAACAAACAGATCATGTACAGGGCTTTGTAAACAGAGAAAGCAACTGTTCTTCAAATCTGATGGCTAATGACTTCCCCATCTGTTGGCTGAAAGTCAAGGACTGTTTGAACAGCACTTAGCACAACGTGTAGAGAGCACAAACACCACCCATAAATTGTCCCTGGTAACTTATCAAACATTTTATCCATATAAACAGCTGTTTCAGAAACCCACATTCACAGAATGCTGATTATAGTACCTGGAGCTTTCTCTGTGTACAAAAGTCTACCAGTTGAAGTCTTAAGGAAATCTAAAGGAAAGAGCGCTCAAGGACTGTACAGAGTTTCCACATCTTCCAGTTACCCCTGAGCTGTGGTTTATTTGTGAAAGTGACACAGCAAGTTCTTGTAGCTGATAAAAACTGAGAATTACCAAATACTGAGCAAAAGGTGGCACAAGTCAAGGAAAATGTCACAAGAGTTCAATCCTGCTGCACTCCTTTATCCCTCTAGAAAACATGTACTTAGTGATAAAAAGCTCAAGAAGAGCCACTGCTGTCTTCCTGCACTCATAAAATTTGTCGCAGGATGGAGTGGACTGACGAGTTCAATGGCATTGCAGGAAGTCAGAATCATTCACTGTCTTGGAGCTTATTGCAAATCCATAACCAAGATCCAGATGAGCTGTTGGTGAAGTTTTATTTGCTTCTCTAACTATAAATACAATATTTTGTATGCAAAGCAGATACACATGTTCTCCTCAACTCTCAAGTTTTACTTCTGAAAGCATCAGACTTTGCACAAGATATTTCAGTTCTGTAACTCTGTGTGTAACACCCATTTCCAAAACCAAAAAACAAACCAAACAACAGGCTCATTTGTTTTATTTTGAAAAGATACTGTGCATTTTTTCTGATGAGATTAACTTTTCCAATAAAGGGGTCAGAAAGCTGAAAGATGTGCATGTTTGTTTCTAGTCAATGTTGTGAAACTGCTCCCTGTCCCCTCCAAACTACTGCAGATCAAGTCTCAAGAAGTTGCACAACAGTGCTTGTTTTGAGCTGGAAAGGTCTTTTTCAGATGAGCAGAGAAAGATACCAGAAGATGTAAAACTAACCAGGACAAACAAAAATGGAGCAATACGCATCTAAGCAACCACAGCCAAAGCTCTCACCCAATGTGCATGAAGCCAGTGCTTGTGACAGATGCAAAGGAATGCAAAGACAGCTTCAATTTCATGCAGGGTGTTTGAGTATATGCCGGAAAAATTAGGCAATGTGCTAAAAAAACTTAAAATATTCCAATGTGCAAAAGAAGAAGGAGTTCAGAATAAAACTCAGTTGTTTGCATATTTTATTCCAAAAGTTCTAGCTATCTCCACCCATGTACTAATGTGCTTTCCAGGTAAAATAGATCTGCACAACAATACCTCTAATAGCCTTCGTGGAGCCAGATGAACTTCTTTCCCTGTTGTAGGCACCACTAACAACAGAAATCTACATGTGTAACATATGGCCAGAAACTACATTTTTCTATCCTTTGATGCCCAGACAGATTAAAAGGAATAAACCAGGACATTAGATATTTTTACTTTCCATTTCAGCTAAATTATATTTACTTTTAAATGAGCTCTTTGGATTCTTTCAGGGATACTGCTATCAAATAGGGTAAAATATTGTTAGGAGAGCACTAAACACAAGATGACCCCTCCTAGAAAAGCACCACAGAAATGACCATTTGCTGGTCCAGCCTCATTGAGTAGATCATTGCCAGAACAAGCTATAGTAGCCCAAGAACTTATCTCATACAGTACAGCCATCCCACAAAGATTGTTCCTCACAGCAAAACTTTAATTCAAAGTCGACTATTTTTCACCAGTTATGAAAGAGGAAATATCCCTTTTCCCTTTTTATATTCCAAACGTGGCTTGATTATCATAGTATCTCAAAGGCAAATAACCAAAATCATGGAGAGAGGACAAATAAACTCTCTGGGTTGTTTCCTCCCCAGTTTATTTTGAAGTAGAAAAAGTATTTTTCCGTATTTGGTTATACCTGCCCTTTTAGCTGCAAGGTGGTAGGTGTAAGGGTGGCCTCAAAGCAAGGATCAAGGCCAATTTCCTTCTACATCCATATTATTTATGTGTTTATATGTGCATTCACACATTTTATGCATAGAATCATAGAATCAATTGGAAATCAATGGAAAAGACCTCTAAGATCACTGAGTCCAACTGCTAACCTAGCAATGCCAAGGACACCACAAAACCATGTCCCCAAGTGCCACATCTTTTTAAATCCCTCCAGGGATGGTGACACCACCACTTTTCTGGAGCACCTGTTCCAATCCTTCACAACTCTTTCCATGAATAAATTTTTCCTCATATCAAATCTAATCCCCCCCAGTGAAATTTGAGCATGTTTCTATCTAGCTACAGCGCCTTCAATGTACTGTGAAAAAAGCCCTTCTAGTGAACGCAGGGAATTAAATTCAGGTACCTGGAATTTTAAGATGCTCTCACTCTTACCTGCTCTGCCTTTGCTGAGTTTACATTCAGAACTCCTGCTTGTC
>NW_008236769.1:13747128-13749679 GCF_000691975.1 Corvus brachyrhynchos | reverse complement strand
TGGGAAGAGCTGGGAATCCAGCTTTATTCCAGAGTGCCTGATACCCTCTCCACCCAACTCTGTTCTCCAACACTATCCAGTCCAGCTCACACTGCTCTCCCTACCTTCTGCACCCCTGTGAACCTCAGCTGTGGTGCCCAAATTCAGCCCTAAGCTCATAGCTTTTAAATTATTTCCAGGATAATTACATGAGGATACAGTGTGGAATTTACTGCTATATTTACTGCCACATTGGAAATTTCCAATTCCATAAAATTTTCAGCAATGAAAACTTCAGCAGGCTTGATAAATTTTACAAATGCAATCTGATATGTCAAAGCATTTTTGTATGCCAAACTTCGTTCCTTCTCCACTTCTGATACCTTATAAGAAAGCACCCAAGTCTTCTTGTAGCTCTTTTCTTTTTTTTCTAAAAACTGTGAGTAAAAATGAGGAAAATTTGTAGAATTTACAACTTTTCTTCCTTGAAGTAAGTGTGAAAATGGCAATGGATGGACTAGATAGATACTAATCTAATTTCTGGAGAGCACAGATGGAAGAGGAGAGATCTACAACCATGGAATCAATGCAGTAGCAGCGGTAGTTTTTTAAAACCTCAGACATGTAATGCAAGTTCACGGCAAGCAGCTAAGGTTCATATGACCCATTAGTCTTTGAATGATTTTATTTTTCTAGGCCTTTAAAGAGCTTCTATTCATCACTGACTTTGCAGCCAGTTTTTGTTGTTGTTGCTGGAGGCCCTTTTCAGTAAGAACATCCCATCACGAACTCTTTGCTCATTTTATTGAAGGGCATTTTTTGTAGCTCATCTCATGGAAAAACTCCATTAAATGTTTTTAAACCATCCTTGTGAAGAATATCTTTTGCCTTGAGGACACATCACTGGAGTTGGAGAAAAAGAACTTCAGAGTTGTAGCTGCATTCAGAATCCCACACAGTGCATCCTCCTATGGGGTCCACATTACAGAAACCTCAGAACAGCAATTCACTGGTGTGCTTTTAATTATGTGTATTTTTAACTTTACTTTGTGGCTTTCTTGTAGCTTTTACTTCTGTGGCATCACTTTTTCTTTTTTACATTAAAAGTCAGAGACAGAAGGGGAAGCAGACCCAATCTGCCAGAAATGTTGGGAATGATTTTTCATATTAATTCCAGAGTTTGCAACCTTTTTTCCTATACAATTCCTAATAGTGCTCTGCCTCCCTCACAGATTTTTGGGTTTTGTCTCTGGACTGTGCATCTGTACACTTTCCAGCATAGCCAGTTCTAATATCTTTAGACACATCAACAAACAGATTAAATGATGTGTTGTCCCTAGGAACTGATTGCTTGATGCCTGAAGAAAAAAAAAAAAAAAAAAAAGGAGATTTTAGGCTCTTATGTTAATTACACAGTAACCCAAAATTAAAATCCTGTATTTTTTGCTGTGCAAAAGGAAAATTCAGCATAGTGGAATACAAGGTACTTCACAGCATCCTTACCCAAAGAGCTGCTCCTGCTCTTACTCCTTATTTTACCTGCATTCTGGCTGACAAAGGAGTGTGTCAGACACATTTGATTCACATGTAACAAAAGCCTGAATAGCTGTGGTTGCAGGGAAATGTTAAAACTGTGCAAATACCAAGTGTGGTTCCCATCACACATAAAAGAAAACAAACTGAACTCTATCTGGAAAACATCTCTCTTGCAGTGCTTGAAAAAGGAACATCATGTCACAATGATTCACTGTTACATGCTGATTTTGAGTGAATGCTGGAGAGCACACGAGCAAAACCCCATTATCTCCATACCAGAGCACCGCAAAGGAGAGGGGCAGGCGATGCTATTAAGGCCCACACACAATGCCCCAAAGCTACAAAGGGCATCCCGGTCCATGCACTGACTGCCTTCCCTCACAGTGAGTTGGGGCCCAGCGTGTCCCCCAGCTATTTCATCATATCTGCCATTACTAAGTTCTCTGAGCCAAAAAACACGGGGTTTTTTCCTACTCTTTGTGATACAACATGAGGTTTCCTTGTTTGTTTTATGTTCCAGGAGAAAAATGATGGGGAAACCATTTCTGAAGCTCTTTCATTTGTCAATGACAAATGCAGAGATTTATATGAAAAACCAGCAAAATGGAAATATTGACTCTGAGCCTTCAGTTCAGACGAAAAGTGCTACCTAGGTGAAGAGTGTCATTATTGTAATGAATCAACTGCACACACGTCACAGGCGTAACAAAGTAATGTTTATTGCCAGTAACCTTTGCCATAATCATAGTTTCCAATAAGGACTCTTTAGTTAACAATCAAACTCTACGGGTGAGATTTCAAAAGTTGTTTAAGTAAATTTGGTGCCAGCTCAGATGGAAAATTGCTGAAAGATGGGTGCCTGACTCCCACAAGGCCTTTGAAAAAAGGCTCATCTTGCATTAATTGAAAGTGGGGAGGAAACAGAAGTTCAATATACAGTCACAGCAAAAGCAGGAGAAAGAAAATGGCATATTAAGCAACTTTGAAGGAAAAGTTCTGTGTCACTGAAATACAAATTGCTGCAAATCTTGTTATT
>NW_008236769.1:13733662-13747091 GCF_000691975.1 Corvus brachyrhynchos | reverse complement strand
CAGGAATTGGAAAAGATGGTCTGCAATGTCTCAAAGTCTTCCTTTCTGTTCTACAGAGCCCTTAGTGGCAAACTCCGTTCGAGCACAATCCTATCTCCAGGAATATTCAACATCTGTACATCTCTATAGAGCAAAGGGAAGAGACAGAAGATGCCAGAGGAACAGGACCAGAACAGCAGCACATGCTGCTGCTTGAGTTGTCTCTGCCTCACATTCCAACATCACTGTTGGTACTTCTCAGTACATACCTGGGGGGAAAACAAGTAAAAATTTTGACTAGAGAGAAGATCAGGGTGATGCTAATGAGGTACATTTCAAGCAAAAGAAATACTTTCCACAGCACCACCTAATATTTGGGCATCCATCCTCAGGCAGTTCAGTATCTCTTCTATGCTCCTTGTACGTCTGGAAGTATCATTTAAGGACAGCACAGAAAACACTGATTTGCATCTGAAATGGGACTGAGTCTTGCATGACTCCAGACTGATCCACACCTGGTAAGGAAAGCTTTTTTACTCCCCCACGAGCTTTACTCTCACAGCTCTGTCCATGGAATCTGCTGTGTTTGGGGCTTTTTAAACAGTTGTTGGGAGAGCAACAGAAGTCACCACAGGAGCCACAGGAAGCTTCCATCCTCTGCACTTGCTTATGCACTGCACTAATTAGGCTGAATGCTGTCTTCACGCCCCAAGTCCTCCCAGGATTTCACTCTAAGTGGCAGTTCCCCCCCTTCCCCCCACCAAGGACTGTCCAAGGATATCTACTTTCCAGGGGAAACACCAGAGAATGGGGGCACTGCTTCCTATAGAGGGCTGGAAACTGCTCAGGAACCACACACAGCTGGAAATTTACCCCACTGAGAACTCAGGTTGCACCAACCTACCAAAGCCACCGTGTTTCAGTGAGTAGACGAAGGGTTGAATGAGGGTATTACTGCTCCATCTGGGTTTGAATATTTAGGGGACCAGATACCACAATGGAAGAGGGTGCCCAAATAAGCTGGCACTGGGGCAGAGACTTTCATTTTACTCACTTATTCTTAATAATGGGAATAAACACACGTAGCCTTAAGGCCATGGATAAGGCTCTGCACTTACACTGGCTTATTTCTAAAAATTCAGTGATGGCAATGAGCTACAGCATCTTTGCTCAACTCCAAAGACCATTTTTCACTTCTGAAAAGCATACAGGACCTGACATGTGGTAAAAAATAAGCACTGTAGTAGCAATTTCAAGACTTCCAGAGCAGCATAATGACAGAACAAAGGGTAATGAATTTAATCTGAAAGAAATTAGGTTTAGATTGGTTATAAGGAAGAAATTCTTGAGAGTGAGGATCATGAGGTGCTGGCACAGGTGGCCCAGAGAAGCTGCCTCATCCCTGGAAGTGCTCAAGGTCAGGTTAGATAGGGCTTGGAGCAGACTGGTCTAGTGGAAGGTGTCCCTGCCCATGGCAGGGGATTGGAACCTGATGATCTTTAAGGTCCCTTCCAACTCAAACCATTCTGTGAAAAATAACAAATTATCATAAAATATTATTACTATGATGATTCAGGTTTTTTTCACCTTACTGAGCTGTCTTATGAGCCTCCAAATTAAATTTGTGGTAGAGCAGTGGCCTAGAAAGGCTTGTGCCCAGTTTTTGTCAGGAAACAGCTGACTTGCAAGACAAAATATTTCATGGGAATCTTTGAGAAGGTGCCAACCCTCACAATTATACTTGACCTTTCTCTTGCACGCAGCTTTTCAGCACACTCTAGCAAATGTTGCAGCTTTGCCCAGGAAGAGCTGAGAAACAAAGGATGAACATCAGGGTTTTCTGAGTTTGTTTTCAGTACTCCTTTCCTTTCATGATCATTCATTTCTTTCTATTTTAAGTTGTTTTTGTTGAACTTCCAATTTTCCCACTTGGTAGGACCCTGCAGTGGAAGTGGTCTGGTGCCAGGGAGCGGAGACAAAGGATGATGTGCAGGAACTTCTTGAGACTCACAGACTGCAATTAAAAGAGAAAATCATTAAAAACTATAGAACCCTGATTTAAATTAGGGTAGAAAGATTCTTCCATTGCTGAAGAACAAGTAAATATAAATTGGTTTGCAACTAGTTTTTTTGTGGTCTTAAGAAACAGCACTTATTTAGGTTGAAGGCAGCTGCTACTCTAAGAAAGTTATTCTCCCCTCCAAGGTCAGTATTAGGTTTTGACCGGGGTTTTGACCTGGGTTTTGACCCACAGTTACAAGAAGGTGGCAGATGGGCAATGTGATGAAAGGGTGGCTGCACTGCAAAACCAGAGAGATGTTTTTGCTGTCACAACTACATGATATCCATTTTTTCATCCCTTCAGTGATGCAGTGACACCAAGATGGAAAATGCTAGGCTTGACCTTGCTCAGAGCATATGAAATCCCAGTGCTCATGGGCTGCTGCAGCCTGGAAAATGGAGCGAAAAGGGCTTACAAGGAGACAACAACCATGTCAGAAACCCAGAGGGCCTCATTTAGGTAAGGTCAGGTTCTCAGCTGGAAACTAAACCCTGCAAGTGTGAACCTGGAGCATTTGTGAATTACCCTATACATAGTGAAGCCCGGACCATAAAATCCCCCAAAATTTGCTGTATGAATGAGGTCTCTGGAAAGACCTCTGGTGTAAGAAGACAAAATTAGTCTGCAAGGAGGAAGTGGAAGAAGGAAAGCTGACTAAGGTTTTTTCATTAGGAATATCAAGAGTCTCAAGAAACCTCAAGCCACTGCTTTATTTTATTTTAGCTGCACCTACTGATACATGTTGAATGCAGGGAACAATGTCCCTTCATTTTCCAAAAGTTTAGCTGTCTATTCATTTATACATAATATACCAATATTCTGTAGCAAGGAAAGATTGGCAGCTAAGTTTGAGAGAGTAGACCAGGATCTGAGATCCAACATTTGCAGCAATCTGCCTGTGGCATTTAAAAAAAAAATTGCTTATTTTGCAAACGGTTCTTATTACTAGAGCCAAAAATTATTGTAAAAGAATTACATTAGTAATCAGGAGTCCCAAGAAGATTATTCAGCTTATTTTACTGCTTGTGTTGATTACACTGTCTTTTGTCTCCATCCAGCAGTGGGAAGCACTTTATCATCTTCTGGTTTGGAAAAAGACCCAAGCAGCTAATGTAAAAAAAATATATATATTCTCCTAGTAGCTGCAGCATGATTAATTTTCCACCCCACAAGATCGCTGTGAGTTTGAAAGCACCCTAGAGCTTTATATGCTACATTATAGTCATCAAGGATCATAAAGCATCTTCTTCCTTCCGCACCACTTGCACTTCAGAGAGCTAGCATGGCTGAGGGGAATGAGCAAAGAGCTGAAAATCAGGAAATTTTTATTATGAACCTAAAACAGCTAGTGTCTTGCCTTTGGGCTTAGTTGCGTATTGCTGGACACTGTTCTCTGAAGCACTGCAGTCCTAAACTCCAGCTAAAAAAATGAACAACTCCTGCCCATATGACACCCAGACCTTGATTTCTGCATTATAAAATGGTGATAATAATACCAATGTTTTTTCATCATGGACTTTAGGGTTTTTTGATGAAGAGCAGTAGGTAACAGCAAAACATTTTAATTATGGTCAGTAAATAATTTTCCAAAGAAAAATTACTCATTAAAGTTGTTCCACATCATTCCCCACAGATAAGTACATGGAGCAAATCCTGCACTTTACATTTCCCCGTTGCCACAGATAAAGTTGACCTGAGGACAGCTGCCTGTTACACATCATTAGGACACTCCAATCCCAGCAGCAGTGAGTGAAAACTCTTGGATTTAGGCTGCCTCTCAACCTTAGAAGTATGGTCATGCCTGGGGTACAGTGGTATTTAGAGGTACCTAGCCCCCCCAAAACAATAACAGACAGTATTACTGTAAGAGTTTTTAAGCTTATCCAAAAGCAATTCAACTCTTCCATCAATCAGCAACTCTTCCATCTCTTAGGGGGTAAAGGCAGCTGCCAAATGGAAACACACCTGGGACAGAGAGACAGGCTGGGGCAGGGACAGTATGACCATGCACATCACATTTACTGCTGCCATCCTGGGAACAAGCCAGAGGAAAGGTGTGTCCAGATTGCATCACACTGATGGTACTGCCCTTGAGTGGCCTCCAGGAGGATCCTTAGAGGAGCAGTCCCTACTAGGGAATGTGCAGGAGAGGGAACATCAGGGAGAGGAGTCCACATCTGTATTCAGGGACCTGCGTAGTTTGGAGAAGGACAACAGATTCACTGCCCTCCACCGGTGTGGACAGACACACATCAGGACTACTCACAGAAGCAAAAATTAGACAAGACTTATCAATATTAACATCCTGTTATTAAGTCAGTTCTGCCTGCAGTTGTGCTAGAAAGAAACAGATGTACAAATATATTCAGGACATGACCTTCAGCATTACTTTTTTAGAAAATGCATTTCTTCTTAGCATGTTCTGGTCCTGTGTGCATGAATTAATTATACTTTAGACATTCTGTCAGGTGACACTTTAAGAAATTTGTAAAAATAATTAATTCCTGTTTTTCAGGATGGTTTTCTTTAAATAATTTTTAAAAAAAAAGAGCAAGTCATCTGAAGCTAAGTTTAAACTTCATCTGCATCTTTTTAAAATGCCATTATACTGGATTTTTCCCCTTTTATTTTTACTCACATAATTTTTCCCATCCTATCCTTTCATTCTCCTTCCTCTCCACACAAGTATTCTAGATGCCAGCAGAGATCTGTTTGGCTGTGTGACTTCCAGTGAAAATGAAAAATAAAAGCCAGCAGTGTATCCCAATGTACCTTTATATAAAAAAATATTTAATTAAGTGTAGCATTAATTTTCATTTCACATACGGGATGAATCTTGCTGAAGGTCTGCTCCCTGTTATACAGAGTCATCCCTTCAATTTACTTTTTGCTCACTTTGTTCCATTTCTGAGGTGATGAATTTAACACCTGGTACCATTTTCCTCACGCCTCTTGTTCACTTAAGAATATCAATGCAAGCCACAATCCATGAGTGTTTATGTTCAGTGTCACCCTGACACTTGCAGCTGAAGACAGCCCTGCATAATTTAAATAGATTCATTTTCTTGAGATGGACCCTGCTACTCGTCTCTTTTCCAGCTGGACAGAATAATCAGGCTGTCTCACACCAGCCAACAGAGAGTTTAATTCTCAAACCCTCGATCTTCCATAAATCTGTCTGCAGAGAGCCACTGCGAGAAATTCTTTGTCGTTTATGTCATATCTTGTAAAATCTATTGAGCCTACTTCGAGCATGTGTCTGTTTTGACTTTTCCTGAAGAACAGTCTCTGGAGGGAAAATCTGAACCCTAGCATTTATCTTTCCATGCATTCGGATAGGCAGTTGTGAAAGGCTCTTTCTCATGGGGATATTTTCCAGTGAGTCAGACTTGCTTTCTCTGGATTGACAGCTTCTGACAGCAAAGTATTAATACTGTCCTGCAGTATTAGTCAACTGGACACCATCTGAGAGCTGAATAAAAAGACAGACCTTCATCCTAAAATTGATTCCCAGGCAAGGCTCCCATTAAAGAAAAACAAGACCTTTTCCTGAGTAATCAAGAGGGACTAAGAAAATTAAGCAGGATTTCAGGTGTCTCTGAGTACATAGGGAACTGATAGTTGGGCCCACGAAGTTTCTCCAAAACTAACTCCAAACCTAATTTGTCTTTAAAATACATGATGAAAAACAGAACAGATATGCTGTTTTTGATAAACCTGAGCAGTCAAAAATCAATAGTTCATTCTGCTTCATGGTCAAAGGTAGTTCGCAACAAGAGTTGGCCAAAAAAAAAGCTGAAACATCCTGTTCCTTATTTTTGTCATGGTAGCGCAACTCAGATAAATGAAACAGCTAAGTTAAAACCTCTAAAAGCAGTATTCCCTTCAGACTGAAAAATGAAGAGAAAGAAAAAAAAATCATTTTACTTTCTAATCCTCATTCATGCTGGATTTTTAGCAGATCCATACTAAAGTCATTTTTTCCAAACAATTTCTGTATTTCATATCAAACTTCTCTTTTTTCTGAAAATGTCTACCATCTAGTTGTCATACAAAGTTCTTCTTCATTTCAGATTCAGTTCTGGTATTTAAATTGGAAATCACAGTGTCAGATTAGTCAAAGAAGTATTTCTCAGAATCACAAAATCTCTATTGAATATTATAGCACTTATTTCTCACTAGAAGAACTGGAGCTTCATTGAAGAGAATAAAAAAAAGAGTTCTTCAAATCCAAGAGCAAGGTTATTCTACTCAGAAGAATGAAAGAGAGGAGAAAAAAGAGAAATAGGGGAAAAGAGGCAAAAAGAATGAGAGAGAAAATTAGCAAACCTGACTAGAAAAATGTAGTCACACCTCAGCTCATTAATTGGAAAAGGGTCACATCTGTTGTGCTGCTTTTAGACTTGGGATTTCTACTGGAAGAGAACTGTGGTTGCAGGTCCCAAGAGTGAGAACTGAAGTTCAAATATGCACCAGTCAGCCAAGAAATGTAACCTGCCCTAATGATAAGCTGCAAGATGTCTTCCTCAGCAGGAGGATGTCAAGGGAACATGCCAGGGGAAAGAACCACCCGGTGCCTGCTGGGATCCAGGGATCCAGAAGTGCCTTTCTGCTGGAACAGAGCAGATTCCAAATCCACAGTGAGGATCAGCAGGCAACAGTCATTTTCTTTCCTTGGGGTTTGCAGAGAGCAAGTGGATGGTTGAGCTGAGGGTTACAGCAGCTCAGAAAGAGCTGTGGAGTTCAGATTCCCAGCCAGGAGAGCCAACCATGTCCTAGAGGACATCAGGCACAGCATCACCAGTCAGGCCAGGGAGGGGATTGTCCTGCTCTGCTCTGGGCTGGGGCAGCCTCACCTCAAGTCCTGGGGACAGTTTTGGGCACCACAAGAAAGACATTAAATTGTTAGAGAGCACCAAAAGGAGGGCAACGAAGATGGAGAAGGGCCTTGAGGAGAAGCCGTGTGAGGAGTGGCTGAGGGCACTTGGTCTGTTCAGCCTGGAGAAGAGGAGACTGAGGGGAGACCTCATTGCAGTTACAACTTCCTCATGAAGGGAAGAGGAGGGGCAGACACTGATCTCTGCTCTGTGGTGACAGTGATGGTGAAGTTGTGTCAGGGGAGGTCTAGATTGGATATCAGGAAAAAGTTCTTCACCCAGAAGGTGTTTGGGCCCTGGAACAGGCTCCCCAGGGCAGTGGTCACAGCACCAAGTCTGACACAGTTCAAGAAGCATTTGGAAAATGCTCTCAGGCACATGGTGTGACTCTTGGGGATGGTGCTGTGCAGGGCCAGGAGATGGAGTCGATGATCCTTGTGGGTCCCTTCCAACTCAACATATTCTGTGATTCTGTGATTCTAAGTGTGATATGGAAGTGATCCAACCAACACTTGCATCTATCTTATGGGCTCATATGGTTCCTTTTCCTCCTGCATGTGGACATCTCCCAATCCTGTAGTGTTTAACTTTACAGCATTCTTCTCCATTTCTGCATAGATTTTCCTGGGGCAACTGAAGCAGAGAGATTAAAAGTTGCAGGGGAGAAGGTAGGAGGAAAGAACTGTTCAGTACTGAAGCATTGTTACTGGGTCTTCAGAAGTGCTATGAGAAATACAAGGATCCGTGTGCAAAGATGCTTTTAATTGTTCCCTGCATGCTGGCTGCATCATGAATGCTTAACACCTTTCCAAAACATGGCTCTGAATTACTGCTGTCAGCTGGGTGAAGAGTGTCAGAGAAAGAATTCCCAAGTGTCATACTGGCACTGACCATCAGTCTTGCTTTTCTTTTTTCTCTCTCTCATTTTCTCTTTCTCAATGACCTTAAAATAATGTTCCAAGGAAAACAGAACCATATCTTTTGCTGGAAGAGGAGCAGAAGAATGGAAATCGACTCAATATGTTCTGTAACAACTCACAATTGAAATTCATGAAAGATGAAATCAGACTAATTTAGACCAAAAATAAAGCTATGTCTTTTTTTTTTTAACATTGAATGTTTATCACTGCCACTGCTTAAAGGTGTCTGCAAGATTTTACATCACTAGTAACTAATATAACAGCATTGGACGGCTTCTAAAAAGAAAAACAAAGTTCACATTTAAATTATATCAGAAGACCTACGACCTCTGTTATTCAGTATCAGATGGTCACAGCAGTGTTTTTTTAGTTTTACAATCTATTAATTAGATCTTTCTATTCCCTTCTCTGGGATCACCCTTTCAATTCCACTTGAGTTCCTATAGATTTTTCTTCTCGGGCACCTAAACAGGAGGCAGCTCTATTAAAAATACCATTAACCCCTGCAAAGTTCATTTAGCTGCTACCATTTCTCATCAGAGGGCAGTGCAGTGTCCAGAAGGAAAGCCCAAATCCTACAACAGAAAGGAAAGCCCTGGAAAACCCTTGCAAGTACTGGGGCATCAACCGCATTGTGGAACACATTTACAGTGGCAATGACAGCCAAATGTGGCTGTGGCCCATTCTCAAGCTCAAATTCATCTTCCGCCTATAAATCTGAGAACTATGTATGGTTTAAACTTCAAAAAGGAAGCCAGTCTGAGCACAGATGGTAACTTATTCTTACAGTCTATCCAAATCAGGCAGAGACCATCAATAGGTGTATATGAGTAAGAAACACTTCATCCCAGCATGCTCAAATGTGAACACCCATTTTTTCACTTAAAGACAGAACTTTTGCATAATTCTCACTGACCATCCCTGTTGGGGTCTCCCCTCCACCATGTAGCCCTGGGAGAGGGGTCCTGGGAGGGAGACACAGGGTTTCCCTGGCCCTGGTCAGCCTCGTTCCCATTGGTTGTTTTGTGTTCCCCTGCGCGGGCAAGGACCCTCGGGTCCCTTGATTGAGCAGTTCCTCAGCAGAGCCCCGGCCATGCGGCTGGAGAAATAAACATCTCTGAAACATCTATCAAGAATTGGTCCATATATATATTTCTTTTCCGCAGGCCTCATTGTCTGATACACGTGTTGCAGTATCCCTGCTGTAACACATCCCTAATAATCACAAATCTGTTTACTCCAGGCTTTCACAAGAGCCTAGCTAACACCTGATTGTTGTTAGCAAAAAGTCTTTTTTTCCAATCAAGCTTTATGGCTCAAGAATATTTCTCTTCTGGGTTTTGGGTTTTTTTCATTACTTTCAAATACTGTCATTCAGCATTTGAAACCACTCCATGAAATGTCCGTATTTGAGACACCTTTCTCATCTGAGCTCACCCAGGTACTTCATTCTTTCCAGGGTGTCTCCACTTTCATTATAATTAAAGGATAGTACAGAAACACCCAAACCAGCTCTAAACTCACTCCTTCAGACCCTGTTGGTACCCCAGGCCAGCAGCAAGGATTTCACCTTGCACACATTTTATTCTGCAATGTGACTATAAAGTAAGAACATATTCTTCACCAGTCACCCCACACTGAGATAAGATTAAACTGCTAATTCTGCATTAATTACTCAGTCCCTAAGGCAGGTGAATGGTTTAAGTTTTTTCAGGTTTTGGTAAATAAGTCATTTAAAGAAACAGCAGCAGTTGCTACTGTAATCTTTATTTCCATTTATATCCTTATTTATAGTGTTATCCTTATTTACAGGTAAAATTTTTACAAACAATGACTTAATAATGCACCTTTTTTAATTAACTCGGAAATGCACTTTTTTTACAGTAAAGGAGATTTTATTGGTGACTCAAACCATGAGCAGATCATGAGGCCAGAAAGCAACTTAAATCTTCTCCCTGTGTGAGAAATTTCAAACACAATATTTTATGTAATAATAATCCCATGCTACTCTTGGTTTTTCATCACAGGGAGATCCCAAGTGCTACCAGGTCAAAATAATTCCAGCAGGACAAGATTCATCTCACTTGGCTGTATATATCTACAGAGTGAACCCTTCTATCAAAGCCAGTCACCTTCAGTTCCTTTTATGTCCCTGCACAGTTTTAAGATTGAGTTCATCTGCCTTGTTTTAGATGTCTGCTATAGAGTGAGCTGAATCGCAACCTACAAGTGCCCATTTCTCCCCTTTGGCTATAAAAAAACCTCTGCAACTGGCTCAGCTGCAGACATCTGCACTGCAACCCTTTCCTGTTGATCAGCCTTGTGGCTGCTGTCTCCAACAATTGCCATTTTAATGGTCTGAGAGAACATGTGCCAAAATATTCAATGGTATTAATAAAATTATGTAGGCAGCCAGCGTCAGTCACACAGCAGAAGTTTAAGAGCTGCAGAAACACCATGACTTTCTGAAGGATGTAGCTGTAGGTGGCCCAGGAAAACTAAATAAGCCATTTTTTGACGCAGATACTCGTTTCCATGCATCAGTGTATGACAAGAAGTGCCTTAGGCAGTGAGTATGGAAGAGTGGCCAATCCTACAGAAAATCTGCAAAAAACTCCCAAATTCAGTTGTTACGTTCCCAGAAATGTGGATTGCACAATGGGTAGTTTTACTGAAAATAAGCCATATTTAAACTTGGGCTAAAAAAAGATTATGAGATATCTCCCTGTTGATTAGAACAATTGATTTATCTGGTGCTTTCAGAGATAATCTGAAATTACTGTAGGGATGAAGAACATAATAATCTTCAAAGACTTCTCTTTGAATTTTTATGTCATTATGAGTAACTTTGAAAAGTTTCCTCAGAGTGTCTATTCAGTCACTGAAACTGCTGCTTTCTTGCACAGGTAGGGAAACAAAGAATTACAGTGCTTTTTTTTTATTGGGCAATTTAATATTTATGTATTTATTATTATTTATCATTTATTTTTGCCGTGTTTCCTGAACTTGTAACTACTTCAATATAACAATCTATCATGAAAAACTGTTTTCCCAGCTCATAAAATTCACATTCTTCAGAGCTGGTAGCAGCTGTTTTGTAGCTGTCATACCACATAATACGGATAAGGTCATTCCCTGTAGCAAACTCCTAAGCCAAATTAGAGAATTTGATCTGGTGCCAAATTTTAAAAGAAAAGATACCACATTATGATGAACCGTGGTGTCCAGAGTTTAATGTATTTCTTATTAAAATCAATTGAAAGTTTATTTCAATGAGGGTTGGATGGAGTTCTAATTACATATCAACAAATGCTCCCCACACGCCAGTTCCAGTGCTAGAACTGCTGTTGATTAGATGTCCTGACAATGTGCTCTAGTCCTGTGGCCAGTGAAACAATTTATTTCTATTGTCAGCATTAAATTTAATTAAAACTAATTTTTATATTGTGCACCAAATACTTCACCCTGATAATTTAGTCGGAAAGCAGTCCTGTTTCCAGTTCTACCACCGCAATTTTCCACGTGTTTTAGGAGTGTAACTACTGGTGCTAACTGCACAATGGCCAGTGCCTCTCAAATTGTTTTCCAGACATGGCAAGACTATAACAATCCTGATTACAGTTCTCCTGACTCAAGAACAAGGTGCAAGGCTTTTTTCCACATCATGTTTCTTCCCTTGTCATAATAGTAACGATTCTTAAAAATCTTAGACTGAACTACAGGTTCAAGTGTAACTCTTCCTGCTGGTTTTAGTGTGGGATAGATGAAGATCTAAAAGGAATAAACACGGGAAATAATGCAGATAATCAAAGATTTTAGAACAATTAATCTCTGTTTGATGTTACTATGGAAATTGGTCACCTGATAACTGTACTTTATATTGGGTTGAAACTTTCTAGTAAATTACTTTTGGTATATATTTCATGCTCCACTATGACTAGTCCTGTGTATCTATGTGTGTGTGTGCATGTGGCATATATGTTTCCCAGTCATTTTTCTCACAGCTGTTGTTTGATGGTTGATCTTGTTTCCTCCCAATGAATCATTGTTCTCTCTTTTTCATTTCTGTTTCTCTGCATTCAATTTGTCTTCTGGGTTGGGGGCCACTGCTGGCTGAGGATCTGTCCTTCTGGTAACTGAGACACAGCTATTTCTGTTCCTTAGCTCCTGCTGAGCTAAGGAGGATTTATTGGCACGCGGGTATTTGTTTCTCGGCATTGGGTTAGACCACTGAAGGAGCAGTTTGGGAGGTAAGGAATGCTGGGAACAGCTTTGTGTCAACTCTGCTGAGCTCCAGTGCCTGATTTTCAGAGTCTCCCTTTTACCTCACTCAGATTTTCCAAAGCTAGCTGTCAATGACATGAGACTCCTCTATTTTAGGAGATGTCCTCACTCTGCCCAGTTCAGAGTAATCTTTCAGGCACTTCCTTTTGTGCGCCTGTCTCCACTTCACGCGAAGCAATGAGTGAAGGTGGTCTCTACAAAAGTTCCCTCTGGGCTCAAATGGCCCTACACAATCAACAGAATTATGAGTGTTTACACCAGGCAAGGATTTGCCCCATGTTCCTTCCAAATGTATAAGAATTATGTTTGTTGACAGCACAATATGTCCATATGGAAATGGGTAGTCTTTCATAAAAAATTAAGTAATGCTAAAAATTAAGACACTTTGATTCAAAAAGGAGTCAGAATAACTTCAAAAGCAGCTGCTCCAAACTTTAAAATTATTCCACCACCCATGCTGTCTGAAGGGAATAAAATGTGACTTCAACTACCATAAGGGATCACAAGGTAGGTTCAACAAGAATAAAACTTGTGAGGCTTGTAATGAATAATAAGATATACAAATTAATCAGCAACTGTCAATCTGGCACAATAATCAAACATCAGATACCCACAGAATCTGCAAGGTAGTCCCACTGAAAAAAACATGAATAAAACCTCAATGAACTAAAGACCACGATGCAGACTGTATTCAGTAGAGAATTTCAATTCTTTGGCATGCTTGGTAACAGAAACTAGAGTGTTGCTCCAAGTGTTTAATAAAGCCAGCCAGTATGGTCGAGTGTAATGTGCAATACCTTCTTTCTACAGTTTTAAATCTTCTCTACTTTGAAAACAAACAATATAAATCAAGAAAACTTTTTCCTTTCAACCCTTCCTAGGGACAACGATTCCACATCACTAATTTTCTGTCAGTGAACTTCAGAGTATACACATTTTTTTGGTAAAGAAAGAAACATTTAGCTATTTTTTTGATAGCATTATCAACAGCATTGCAAATATATCAAGTGAGTTGGAGTGAAGAATGTCTGTAAGATAAGGCTTGCATAGAGTGAACTAAATTAAACAATGCAGAAAAGATTGCATATGGTTCTAAGTAATGTTATTCTTCCTCTTAATCCTCAAACAGAGTCACTAAATGACACTTCCAGATTTAGTTATGATATTTACAAATGACTTAACTGTGCATTTAAAGAGGGAAAACTGGCTACAAATGGGGGCAAGTTCATAATTTAAGGTCACAGTGGTGCCAGCACAGAGCAAATGCTTATTACTGGGGTATTTTTGGTCATGGGGAATTATCTTTC
>NW_008236769.1:13673591-13733633 GCF_000691975.1 Corvus brachyrhynchos | reverse complement strand
CTTTCCCTAAGAAAAAATCCCAGAAAAGCATATTTTTATTACATCTTCCAAATCTGGAATTCAGGCTTTATGTAAATATACAAGACAGAGGACCTTTCTTTTTAAAATGCTAGGAACCAGAGAAACAGCTGAGATTTGTTGAAGAGTATTTCCATTTAAATCATTTGTATGTGCAACCCAAAAAATAAAATATATTTTTAAATATGCAAATAAGAATGAACAAGGAAAGTATTGTATTAAAAACATGGCATTTTACTGGAGGCTACATAAAATCACTTCTTCCTTCCTCCCCTAAAAATAGCACCTCTAAGTATAAAAACAAACAAGTTCAAAAGAAGTTTACCACTTTTGTTTCTTTATAACTGAAAACAGAAGATGCTTTTTGTTAAAGATTGTATCGTTTTTGAGTTCAGTTGCCCTGTTGCTCTCCTAAATGCTCCCTCATCTTTTGATAGCCATCATATTTTCAATATTTTTTTTCTCCAAAATACTTTCATCTAACATCTGTCTCCTTTTTCTTGGTAAAGAACCACAGTGCAGACCTAGAATTTGGAAAAGGTGCAAAGAAATACAGTCTCCAAAAACTCAGAGGCAGTACTGTGATTTACAGAAAATTAAACACAGTTAATTTTGGCAGGAGCTAAATAAAGGCTATGTCATGCAGTGAACTGAGCTGGGCAACTCTCATAACGACTTTGGAGAGCAGCTAGACTCCAGAGAGCTCAGGTTAGCCAAGTACAAGTTTTATTTTAGCAGGAATTTGGTGGGTAAAGAAAGAAAAATGGCAGCAGCAGCTGCTGCTGGAACTCTGCTGGTATGAACTATGAGGGCTTGAAGTTATCCAGGTTTTGAGGGTCTCTCCCTACCACATACACTTTGCTAAGGAGGTACTGGCTGTTACACAGCACATATAATTATGTTCTTATAAAGTTGGAAAGACACACCATTGTGGTGCTGAAACACCTGAAGGCTTTATTCCTATAAATCATTTTCCTGGCATTCATTACTCCCATAAGAAGCAAAAAGTGGAAAAAAACATGCCTTGTACTTCTGAGATTCATTTCTAACAATTCTTACCATCAAGCAGCTTAAAGATTAGTAAATTTCATCTCAGTGAAGCAACAGTGAAACACATGACGATTAAGTTGGAAACAAGACCCAGAGAGAGCACAGAAACCAGTCTCCTCCCCTAGCTGTCATTTAGGATTTTCCCTGGCATCCAACTCTGCAAGCTGAGACCAAATGCAGCAAAAGTTCATTTCCTGAGTGTTACTGTTCAGGATTGTCCTCCAAAACTAACTTGGTAAGCTGAGCCTGCCCGTTCTGTCTCAGAAACTCCACTGTAAACCATCTGCCTCCTCCTTTTCCAAGATGAAAAGAACAGTTTTCTCCTTCCTTTTTATCTTTTCATTCAAAATTCAAATCTTTTTTCTTCTATTTTTTTTATCTGTTAATAAACATGCTGGAGATTATCCCCTTGTCTCCCCTCCTGTACTCAGTGGGAGGAGTCTAAACACAAAACCCAATCATACCAAGCACAACCCTCCACTACACACCACTTTTGAGGTGATAATCTGATGTTAGACTTAATCATTCTAGAATTCATAGAAACTTAAGGTAATTACAACATTTTTTAAGATGTCATAGTAATTTAAAAAGCATATGAGTATTCATCTCTATCTTTCACTTACTTCTGGGTCTCCAGTAGAGACAAGACGAGAGATTAATCACAGAGATCTGGTTTTTTGGGAAGATTTGTCTGGGAGGTTTTCACACCTTTACACACCCCTCCCTCCAGACTGGTTTAGCACTGGCTGCTCACACATTGCCCCAGATCTAAAGGTTGGCATTTCTTGCCTTCCATGGCTAGTTTTGCTGCCAGAGCAAGGAATATGCCCCAGCTAACAAGACAGTTTGTGGGTCTCTGAGAGCAGCAGATTTTTCCTTTCAGGCCAAGAGATAAAGTAGAGTAGCCAGTGTTCAAGCTCTCTGCTTTAATGCCCCAAACCTCATAACCAGAAACTTTTAACTCTGTTCGGGAGAAGATCCTGTCCTTGTTCAGCTGATTACAACCTCATGAAATCATAAATGCAGGGATGATAAGCTTCCCTCTGTGTTTAGGGCTGACCTTAAGATCAGTTTCAAGTCCAGATTCATGGACTAGCTGCTAAAAAACCCCACAGCACACTGGCCAGATGCCCCCTCCAGGCACAACATCAGCTCAGATGGATATCCTGCCATGCAGGGGAGCCACCTCCACCTTCTTCCAGCCACGCCTTTCTTCATAGCTCCACCTACGCCTCACAAAATCCCCTGTTCTTCACTTTGAAATCTTTCTTTTGCCTCTCTGCTTCCCGAACGGAAGAGGAGACGCCCTGTGTATTATCATCACTAGAAGAGGGCTGGAAGGACATGTTTTAAAACAATGTCCAGGAAACAACACGCCTATTCCACAGGTCACAACAGAGTAGAGAGAGGGAAGGATGCTTGTGTTTCAGACTGGTCAAGGATGCAGAACTAGCACTTGTGTCTTCAATTCTTTCTGAAAAAGGTGCAAGATAAAAAGCTAAAGTAGAGGGTTCCCCAAAACTTCTATTTTAAAAATAGAAGTGCTTCTAAATAGCTTCACCAGTACTTTTGTATGTATTGAAAAAGTGGGCACTAAAGGATCTAAGCAAATCAAACTCTGAGGTGTTTCTGGAATGCATCACTTGTATGATAATGCTTGCAGCCTCAAAACCAGCCAGGGAAAACCAAAAGGTTCAGTCTCCAGGTCTGTGTGCACACTTCATTTTTTGGTGGGTTCATTGGAGGAAATTTCTTTATGCACAACCTTCTGGCTCCCAAAGAGCAGTGATTTGCTGGGCTCGTTGTGTTGCAGAGGAAAGAAGTGAGTCAAAAACACCTCAGGACTTTCCCACAGGCATTGAATGACCTTGGGCAATTCACTGCAAGACCATTTGAAGATCTGGTATTAAACAACAACAACACCCACTTTTAGAAAAATAAATGAGATGCCTTTATGCTAGCATCTGGCAGGCATCCTCACCTTCAAATGAAAACCTGAGGACCTTTTTAATGAAGTGTGCTGGAGCCACAAGCCCAATTCTGCTTCCAAAAAGAAACAAGAAAGGAGGCCTCGTGAGATGCCAACACAACCTTTCAAGTGCCCAAATCCAGAATCATGAGGGTTTTTTCCTTGGTACTTCTCTTTTACCCTGTAAAAGAGTGAGATCTTTTTACCCATCAGACACACTTTGTTCAACTTGACTCTTTGGAAAATTCAAAAACTTCCAGCTGAAGAGCCCCGCCAAGGCTTACAGTTCTGCAATAATTGCAGCTATTAAAACGCATATTTTGCCTAAGAATTTCAGTGTTTGGTGCTTCTACAAACAGCATTCATTAAGCAGTCACAGTCAGTCATGCAGGAAGGAGAAATGGAAATTTTGGAAATGGGCTTTTAGGCAGGAGGAAGGTTCAGGAAGAGGAATTCATATTAGTGAAAAACAAACCCTGTGCAGGACCTACACATGGAAAATCACCCCTCAGAGACATTAATAATTTTAATTCAAACCTCACCACAGCTATCACATAGGGAGAAAAGAATGACCATAACTCATATGGTCCTAACCCTAATTTTCAAGTCCGTATTTTCTATTAATTACTCTAATTAGGAAGCCCACCAAAGCATAAGCAATGGTTCAGCATCATAATTACAATGTCCTGAACACTGAGTCACATTTCTATGCCCACATTCCTGCAGCTATCTCTTTTTAAGGATGCTCATTTCAAAGCCAACACAAACTGAAATGAAATTACAGGCTGACAGAAGAAAAATATGAAATGCAGATGTGTCAGTCTTGAGGAAACTTCAAGCACTCAAGGACAGTTGCAATCCAGAGAGAATTCTGCTCAAAATAATGTAATTAATGCATTTTAAACCCTTAATTTCTGTTCATTCACACTGGAAAATTTTCCTCTCCTTTTATTTTGTTATGTGTCTTATTACGTTTGCGAGGATATTTATCTCAATTTACAGAAATTTGTGTTAGCAGTTTACTGTGTATTTCTGCCCACAAAGAGGTGAGGGCTCCAGCTTTTAACAAGTTTATGTTTTTATTTTTCTGTCTCAGCAAAACTCTTGCAAACTCCAACTACAGGCAGTTACAAAGGAATATGAAACCTCATGGGAAAAGGCTCATTTATTACTCTTATTTTGCAGTCTCACAGTCATCTACTTCAACACAAAGTGATAGATAGATAGATAGATAGATAGATAGATAGATATTATCCCTAGCAGTTGTTCTGCATTCATGCTAAACCAGCTCTCCTTATCTTCTCTTTATCTTTGTTTAATCACAGTGTTCTGAGCTGCACTGTCAACAAACTACCTCTTTTCCAATGGGAAAATTATTCATTTTCATGTGACCAAAACGAATGAATTTTTAGAACTTGGTTTCTTCTCCTTGATGTAACCTTGAGTCTGAATTTCCATGGTTTATATTATGCAGTTTGGGTATAACACCCCTATAATTTCTTTTCTGCTTAGTACTTATCTTCTCAAAATTAATCCCATCTTAGAAAAGCTTTTTGTCTTAGAATGTCTGCAAATAAATCACTGTATTCTTAGATAATGGAAATTGTCAGTGATTAAATTCAATTTGATAGGGTATGAGTGAAATTTCTCTGACTAGTTATCAACAGTATCATGATTTTAGGTTTGGATTTATCATTATATTTCCTACATTTACAGCTGCCTGTACTTTCCTTCAGCAGTTCTCCATATTTCTTTTTGCAGATTGTTTTCTGCAGGCTCGTGAATATATGGGTATTTGGCAGTGATTTTGTAATGTATAATCAGAACTGAAAATTATAGTGATTCCATTTGTGTCATTATAGCTGAAGAATGTGTCAGACTTTCCATTTTAAACTTTTTACTCTAAAGAATCTACGGCTGGTCTTTCTTTACTGCCAAGTATTTCTGCAAAATTTTCAATAAGAATAATGCTATTTATTAGTTTGAAATTTTTCTCAGGATTTCTGGCAGTGAGTGTGAGGAGATAGCTTCTCCGGCAATCCAAAATTAAAAAAAAAAAAAAAAAAATCTCTAATTTCCTGTCTCCTTATTCACTGACTCCATTTTAGCCAAAAAAAGTTAGACGGGTTTCTTTTTAAGGACCTGTAGTATTAATACAGTAGTGGATAAGAGGGATTACTTGAGAATGACTGGAATTATTTCCTTTCACTGGAAACATAATATGTTCCTTCAAGATAGTGCCAAGATTTTTCTGCAGAGGAACAAGAAAATGGATAATAGAATCAGCTCTCTACTGTGGTCAGACTTATTTATTTTTAAGCAAAATATCACCCAAACTAAACCAGATTTTCTCACACCCTAGAGCATCCTTTAGATAAGGGGACTGTAGCTGTAAAATAAGAAAGTGCTTGGCTAGAGCTGGGGATAGGAGAAGGAACCTGAAGAGGAACCAAGGTGAGACTGGCCAGGAGATATTCACGCCAGCAGCTTCACTGACATATCCCACTGGCCTGACTAAAAGTCAGGATCCTTGCTTTGTGGCCCCTTACAATGTTTCCAAATGCTGCATATATCATGTGCTCCCTTCTCTTGTGGCCTTCCAGCTTCCTAAACCTTTCGGTGAATGACAGACAATGGTAAAATTCCGTCCTAGAAAGGAGTAGAGTGGGTGACTCCAAGTATCTCTCACCTCATCACTCAAATTTTACCTGTTCTCAATTTCCAGCCCTTTGTTCTGCCCAAGGCAGCGTAATCAAATTTCCTTTGAGTTTCAGCTGCCTATTCTACCATCAGCTCCTGGAGGACCTTGGGCAAGTGGTAAAACCCAGGTTTCCAGCAAAGCTGGGAAATTCCAGCAGCCTCAGAGAGTGGTAAGACAGGTCAGCTCACTGTGGTTTGGTGAGCTCAGCCCTGAACAGTTTGGCCCTGGCTAAATTTGGGCTTTGAGGCTATCAGAGATGGCTCTCAAGCACAGAGAGGGAGCAAATGCCAAGAAACTTTGCTGTGTCTTCACTATCTCCATTTACAAACAGGATATTACAAGACCTCAATCCTCTGGGAACTGGTTGTGCTGTAAGAGAACAGTAGGAAATATACCATAGGAAGAAAGACAGACTTTGAGCTCCATTTTGGTGATGCAGAACTCTTGGATGTGTAAATAAGTTAGAAATCTTGTGAGAATAGTCCTGATTCTGAGGATCTCTCTGTTTTCTTTCCACTAATGCACGGAAATGGAATTTTGCCTCATGATATTTGGACACATCCAGTTCTGGTTCTACTTAGTGAGCAAGATTTCTTGCTGAGCTGGGGGTTTTTTGCCAGTTAGTTTGCATAAAATGCTGAGGATTAGAAGAATTCAGCTCTCAATATACTTAGCTCATATATTTTACATAACTTTCTAAAAGGAAATAATACTTATGAAGACTGTGAGATAACACATGCCAGTTTTTCCACTATGAAATACATCCTGTTGTCAGTATTTCCATTCACTCTCATTGCCCATAATCAAAGGCAGTGGGAATAAACTCTGGAAGTCTCACCTTTGGTGGATTGACTCCAAACCTCAGTATGGCATGTTTGACATGACGCATATGGAACATCCATTTCCTTTGAAGTAAAACCTGCAACGAGGGGTTCTCTAGAACTGCAGGCAGTGAAGCTGCCAGCAAATGGGAATGAGAGCTGGAAGAATGAGGAAACTTCAAAACCTCTCTCCTCTGCTTTGTCAGGTGATTCCCTGGCTGCCGTGTTAGATCCTCAGCATCAGAGTGGCAGATACTAAAAGCAACCTTAAATATTTGTATAAAAAACTGGACAAGGAAAAAATCCCAGTCCTAAAGGGCACTGCCCTGCGAATGTTTTCTCATGTCTCCAAGCCATCTGATGCCATTAAGTGAGCTCACATTGCCTAAAACTCATCCATAGGGTCATGCCAAGGGTCATCTTGGATCTTCTCCAACAGGCAACCCATGCTTTTGACAGGGAAGAGGACTCAGTGGTGGGCGGGAACCACAACACACTTTGTTGAAAGTTGGCTGGCTTTAAAACCATGGAAGAACCTGCCTTGGGTGGTAAAGGAATATTTTTCAAGAAGTGGTCTACAAAGGCATCAGTGACTCACTGGTTTCCCTGCATATTGCATTCAGAGAGCAAACTAACATCCCTGAATCCAGAGGACAGATACAGACCTACAGCTCTACCTCCCTGGGCTAAAAGCTCACTCCTGAATAAAGCACTGTAGTTGCAAGGGTCACTTTTTGCCTGCAAACTTCATATTGGAAACCCTCATGTGTTTGGCCCAAGCTAAACAGAGAGAGTTCATAAGTTTTTGGGGGTAGCATAGTCCATATTTTCCCTGCAGTTTATTGGCAAATTAATTCTAATGCATTCAAATTATATCATGAAGTGTAATGTAAAGATATTTCATGAAGGTTACCTTAATAGGGTGTGAAAACCTGATGAAGGGTAATTCAGAGGGAACTGCTTGGCCCATCTCCTATTTACTTGGAAACATTACTGCCTTAAAAAACCCTTAAATATATTACTTATTTTTATGGCTCAAAACCCTTTAATTTGAAGATTTTTATGACTCCCTTACAATACACATCGATTTAAATAATGTTTTAAACTAAAACGGATCATTTACTGCCAACTGTGCTTCAGGCATATCATTGATTAGTCCAAGTGTGATAAAACAACCTTGTTTTTATTCATACTTTAAGAGAATAATAAAACCTGCATACTTGGAAATACTGAAGCAATATCTTGGCCCAGAGCTATTTAACTATGAATTATTCACATCCAGTTTATTTTTTTTTCTTTTAAATTCATGAATCCCCAAAATGGTTTTGTAAAGTGTATCAGTGAAACCATGTTTCTAATTATTAAAGGGAGGGGGGAGGAATCAGAATGCATCGTATATGTAAAGGGGTCATTTTTTATTTGTTTTCTTTTGCAAGCCACTGTGAATGTCCTTGGAAATTAGTTATTCAATATGCTCACTATATTTTAATTTGTGGTCCATTGAGAGAGAATATAGAGAGAGCTACTTTTTCAAATAGCTTTTGCAAACAAACTTATTCTCACATCCTGTAACACTGCTTAAATATAGGGATATTTAGGGATTTCACAGAAAACTGACTGGTAGCCCACTGCCTAGGATGGTCTGGAGTGATCAGAGGAAATTACAGAAATAGAAAGAATTTTTTTGTATCTTCATAAGAAATAGCTCCCGTAACAGTGGTAGGGTGTCTATCTGGATATCACACTGCTGCAAGTGGGACTTTTTCCTTAACTGCTGCAAAATGTCATAGACAAAAATATCTTTTGTAAGTGAAAAAACCCAAAAACATTCATCCGACTCTTGCAATCCTTCCACCCTGTGTAACCTAACAATGCTTCCTGCACACACCATTGTCTGAACCATGACAGTGGAAAGAATGAGACTGAGATAAAACTTTCTTCTTCCATCACTGGATTTCAGTAGAACATGAGCAAACCACCTCATTTCAGTGCACCTCCAGTCCCTACACACACACACAAGGTTTTGTTTTATTTGGAGCATAAACTCCTCAGTCTACAAAACACTTTTCTCTGCATAGTACTCAGTGTAATTCTCTACTTGGTAAGTACTGAATTTGAATTTTTTTCCCTTATACAATTACAGAAAACTATATGTGTTGGAAGGACATCATCTAGCTCAAAAAAAGAGTTCAGAGCAGGTCCACCTAGATCAGCCTGCACAGGCATCTGTTGTGTTTTGCACATATCTAGAGTTGGTGTTTGCAAACCTTTATAGGTCTGTGCTCCTGAGTGATGCACCTCATGGCAAAAGCCTTTCTCCTTTTATGTTATCAGAATTTCTTCTCTTTCAGCCCAAGTGCGTGGCCACAGGACTCCAGGTTTGTCCTCTCTATACTCTCAATTTGGTTGCAGTAAGATCTCCCTTTGCCATCTCTGCTTCCGCTCACACTTCATATTCTCCAGCCCCTTGACCATCCAGGTAAGAAGATGTTCTCAAACTCTCCTGATGTTTGACCTGCAGATTTTTCTCTCCTTCAAATATATTTGTAACCAGGGCCCCAGAATTGAGTACAACTACCAGAGTTGCACACCAAGAATGATGCCGTGTCTGTGTAGCTACCACGCCCGTAGAATGCGCCGAGTCTTCAGCAGTAAGACAGAGGAAACAGAAAAATTAAGGATTACTGGAAGAAGAGGCAAGTAGCAGACAGCAAGCAATGGCCTTAAATGCTGATTTCCAACTTGAAAGCAACATCTCCAGACAGCCAGAGCAGACAGAATGGTCCTGTGGAACAGAAACCCAAAACTTTGGAGAATTGACAGATACTCAAACACCAAAAATACACTAATCGCAAAGTGCCACTCTATGCCATCCAGTCTTACAAATAATAAGATTTCAGACGAAAATATATCACAAAAAGGCATTAGCAGACTGTGTGGAGCCTCAAATGGATCTGTGCTGAGATTTGCAATACTCACAGTTCTTCCTAGGACTTACAAATTTATCTGAATGTTTGTTACTGAAGACACTTAAGAGTTTCTAAGCCTGGAAAATGCCAAGAAACTCAGCACAGAGCTTGCAACAATGTAAAATGAAAAGAATCCAACCTTTTAACTTGGCTTCAAGGACACATGGGGTTGCACTCTCCAGATGTATCTGCCATACTGGGCTTAGCACAAAATTAGCCTGGAAGAATTGTGTCTTTTCTCACTTTTACTCCACAGCCAGATGGGTTAGAGGACTTGTCTGAGATGGAGAGAGCTCACATTTAAGTTAAACTCTTTTCACTGCATGGCTCCCTTTCTAGACTAAGGCAATTCTTCTGTACATGACTACATGCAAATGTCAGGAAGTCTGTGAAATGTCTGTAGGAAAGATGTTGTTTTAGAAGTATCAGTCAACAACAAAAATGGGTCTTCAAGGTGCTAAGAGTAGAAGCTTTAATTTGTTTTACATTCTCTTGGGAATTCGGTGCCAGATCTTTAACCTTTAAGCAGGCATTATCCTCCTCACTACAGAACTGCATGTTTTGAAAAAAATCCCAGCTCCTGATTCAACTCATCGAAATCTATGTGCCTCACATTCTGTATAGATGTAGTCCCGACACCATGATGAGAATTCTCTGCACAGTTTGAGGTAAACCAAGCCATGTGTTGAATACTTGCACCAAGGGAGTCAAACAACAGAGGTATTCTCACCTCGTCGATATTTTCCAAGTTTTATTTGGAAGCATGGAGCATTAAAATGCTGAAATTAGAAAACAAAAATTATTTTAAGCTGCTGGACATGATGAAAAACAATGCTTTTGAGTAGCATGATGAATTTGTTGGGGAGTGATTAGACATTAATAGCAGGTTTGTATACTTAATAAAGTTCGCATTGCCAATTTGCACTTTATAAAGTGTGGCATTGCTCTGGAGTGTGGCCCTGATGTGGACTTTATGAAGCATGCAGGAGGCAGTACAGACTTTATGAAGTCCACATTGAGGATAAGTATCAAATTAAATAGGAAAAGCACACCAAGCTCTGATATGTGGCTTGGAAACTCATGTCTGCCTGCATGAGTTGTTGCTGAGGTCACTCTGGGGCACACAGATCCTCAAAAATTCCCACTGTAAAGGCAACCAAAACATCCAAATGTGACTTCTTCCAACCACATGCAAGGAGGCTGGGCACCTACGAGTGCACTCTTGTGCTTGAATTTTAG
The DNA here is from genome assembly GCF_000691975.1 of Corvus brachyrhynchos. Taxonomy (NCBI): domain Eukaryota; kingdom Metazoa; phylum Chordata; class Aves; order Passeriformes; family Corvidae; genus Corvus; species Corvus brachyrhynchos. Next base: position 13,722,866 of record NW_008236769.1, on the reverse strand, counting down.
ACAAGTTCATCCCTCCCTGATGTCTTGACCCCTTTTTATCAGCATCATGCCTTTACCTTCAGTGAGGGCACACTGGTTCTTTCTTAATGGCTGCTCTTTTAATTTGGCTGTTTTAAATTTGGCAAAATTTACTATTTCTGAAAGAAAACCCTGCTTAATGAAAGGCAACAGATGTTGGCTCCCAAAGCCACACTAACTAGGCAGGTTATTTTTTCTTCCTTCTCCTCACACCCTTATGATCCACTGTGCAAATCAAAGTTTGCAACTCTTCTTCAAAACACTACAAATGCTCTAATGTCTCATTGTAAATATAATCTAGATTGAGTTTGGCTTACATTGTAGATAGAGAATGAAGCTTCCCGAATGAAAGTTCCCTTTTTTTTTAATTCCTGAATGCATGGGTTGCCTGTGAAATACAGAAACCAGATGGTTTATTAAAAAAACAGACACAAAAAATGAACAGCTCTAAACACTGCATGGATTTTTTTTTTTCCCTGTTTAACCAGCTATCAATTAGATTATCTTAACTCACTTTCAAGGAAAACTGGCCATTCAGATTCAAATTTTGATTGATCACTCCACAAAAACTCTTAGTTTACAAACTGGTCATTTCAGAATTATGGTTTTAGTTGTCTTGCACCCAGCAGCTTATCAGGGTTTGGGTTGCTACATTGTGAACTCTGGAAAGGATCTTCTTCATTATAACCCAAAAATTATTTCAAGTATGCCATTGCAACGCAGATGACACAATCTTTCCAGCTACCAAATCTATGAGCTAAGATGATTGATTTTATCTAGCTTAAATCAGTGTGAAATTGATTAAATGACCTGGCAAATTCTGTCATTCAGCTTGAGAGAGACAAACCCAATGCAATGTTCCAACAGCTGCTTCATTGCTTGTCCATTACTTAACAACTGAAATACAGCAGTTTGTGTATGACTGGGTGAGGCACAGATATTGTTTTAGAGCATCATTATGAGTCTGGTAAATAGGTTTAGACTAAGGATATGAACGCAAACTCACTGTAATTTTCTGTAGCAGGATTTAAAGAGCTCATGATTGGCAGTATAACTGATTGTATTGACCAAAAGAGCCGAGGACATCTGGCTCTCTAGCCCTACAGCTGAAAAACCATATGTTATAAAAAGTACAGTGTGAGAGGGGAAAGACAGTTGTAGACTGATATACACGAGGACAGGTCAAAGCTAACACAAGTCAAATCCTGTCACCAATGTTGCTCCAACAAGGGATGAATGATGTAGGGCTGTTGGGACACTCATAAATGTTGTTGGCTTGTTGACCAACACATAGGTGAGCTGATAGCTGAATATCTGTGAAAACCTCAGGGACCCCTCCACTTCACCTGATGATGAGAGGAAAAATAGTTTACATTACAAATGCCTACAGCTTATCAAAAGTGTCTCATGTTTGTACCTTCAGTTCTTTCACCAAGCTTCAAGTGAGTACAGTGTAATCATTTAAGATCAAAAGAGGGCATATTGCAATTTTCAACATCAATCCCAGTTTCCCCTGCTTACAGTTCTGGAAACAATGCATCCATTCAAATTCATGGCAAGCCCTCAATTCACTCACAATTTACTGTTTGATACCCTTTTTTCAAATGCTAATGTCAAAGTTGAGCTCATAAACATAAAATCTTTGCTTTTGTCGTTCCTTTCTTTTGCTGTTCACAATAAGACAGCAATTTTATAGGCCCTTCTTACAGTATGGGCTGAAGAAAAAGCAAAACCTCCACTGGATTAGGAAAAAAAAGTTATTTTTATACATAAAACAAGAAGTTAAGATGTTGCTTTATGTAAGACCAAGTGCTACAGGCTGATGTCTTTCATTTTTGTCAGTGAAGGAAGATATATTGGAAATTGTTAATGAAAATTGTGTTCAAGAAATGAGGGGAGTAGAGATCTTTGCTCTCTCAAAGTCACAATAATACTTTCAAAGGCTAAATAAACAAAATTCACACCAAGTTGGCTGGAATTTTGACATGTGCTAACTCAGCATACTGCTGAAGTTTCTGCTGAATTGAGCATTTTTTATTCTTTGAAACAAACATCTGTGATTCAGTGTGATAGATTTTAGTATAGTTAGACAATACAACGAGATGGTTTTTAGAAGAAAACATCAGTATGAATGAATGGTTCTTGCAAGCTCCACAATATACACTTTTAAATTATATTGAATAATAGATTTCTCTCCAGATTTTTCCTATAAAAAAGAATAATCTTTTATATTATTAAGTCAACAGAGCAGATAAAAGGGCATTTTTTCACCAATATGTGGTATCAACCATTTTAAATTGGAATTTTTACACAGTATACTAAACTACGGCATTTTTGTATGTCAGTGGTTTAAGGTTACTTAATGCACTGACTTGAAAGCTGCCAAGGCACAATATGTAGTGCAGCCAAGCACTTCACTACAAGTCACAAAATCATTCACTTCTATTGCTTGTTTTCACAGGTAAAGTTAATCAAAGTAGTACTAAACGAGCAAGGACAGGAAGGAAAGCAAATTCATTTCAGAATCCTCAGGAAACTGATGTTATTTTCCACTTCCCAAGATAATTAACAAATATGATCCCCAGGCTTGAATCAGGTTCAGTCTTGGACTTCTAATATTTTCCTAATCAAATTAATCCTAACCACTAGCTATGTGTGGCATTTTACAGTTCTTCCCCCAGTTTTCATAAGGTATTTTACACGATAGGGGCCCCAAATCAGACAACTGCTTTAATTTAAAGGAACACAGGCTGTAAGCAGAACACACGGTCATTACTGCTTGCAGTCCCAGACACAGCATCCTCAAGGAAGCATTAAAGTTCTCTAGATACTTGCAAAAGACCATTGCATAACATTCAATTTAGTGTTCAGTAATAATTTCGTCACTGGATTCAGATGATAAAGTGGACACAGATGTTCATTAGCAATGGGAACACGAGCAAACAATGAAGCATTCCAAGAAGCCGCTACAACGAAAATTCCAAGGCTGACCATCACGTGCTGCAGAGTCACAGACATCTCTCTGTAGACCAAAAAACAAAATCTGACCATTCCACCATCTATAGGAGTCCAAACTAGATATTCTCCTTCTGCCCATATGTCAAGAGTAAGGCCATTTTATACTGGATATTTTTAAGTCTCAGTGGCCTAAGACAGGCCTGGAAGTGTTCAAAAGGCACGTGGATGTGGCACTTGGGGATACTATTATTCTAAGCATGCAGAAGCGTTTGCAACCTTCCAGCCAACCAGAATTTTCTCCTCCACGTCTTCTCATACAAACAGGCTTCTCTACCACCTGTCTTTCCAAAAAATCTCCACTGGCTGAGAGGCAGGGATTCAGAGCCTGGCTTTGCTGATCTTATTTCTGGCAACAACAATAGGTAATGAGAAAGATTCCTCCTGGGGCCTTTTCCAGAGGTATTTTCTCTCACAGGTTCCCAAAGGAGGAGGCAAACACAAAGGGGATCATCTGCAGGGAGCGACAGCTTCGTTTGTCACGTCAAACATCCCAGGCTCTATCCCTGTCCTCTGGAGGGAATCATTCACATGGAGAAGATTAGCCCAAAGGATTAGCATGCAGCCGGATTATCCACACACACGGCTCAGCCAACTAATAAACCAGCACCTTTATGCATTTTTTGCCTTTTAACCTCCCAATATCCAGACATCTAATATTCATCCCTTTGAGCATCACCATATTTCAGGGCACGATGAACGCACGACGAAGAGGTTTTGGCTACTCTGGCGTGTCTGAGCCATGTCTCATCAGCCACAAGATGTCAGTGTTGCTGAATGTTATTATTCTCACCTGCACATAGGCATCGAGAGATGCCGGGGGCAGCTGTCAACGCCAGGCTCTATGCAGTAAGTCTAACAAAAGACCCACAACAAATAACACACAACCAAGGGCAATAAAAATTTGCATAGCAAAGTGCGATTTGGCCTTAACTGTAATAAGTAAAACTTGAACTACATGGTAATTGCTGCCACCTACTCCTAATCCTTCTATCTTTTTACAAGCCCCAACTCATGAACACTAGAGCAAGGTAGATGGTCCTTGCACAGCAACATCACCAGGAAAGGAGCAAACAGAGAGGACACCAGAACGGTTGCATCATGAAACAATCAGTCCATCCCTCCAGAAATAAGGCAGTCCTGAAACCCTGTCTCTACCCACTCTCACTAAACATGACATCTGAAATTAAAGAACATGACAATAGCTATCTCCCTGTTTTACTCTTGGTATTTCCTTCCACACCCGTCTGGCTCTGGCAGCAAACTCTGCCCACATGGCTCTATCATGGAGATCTTTCCATGCCCAGACTTGTTTCCTCTCTGTATCACCTTCCCAATTGTATGAGCACACATTTTTATAAGGCCAAATCAGTTTACTGGACTATCTGGTTTTAAAACACCCTTTCCTCACACCCTTTCCTTTTTCCAACCCTTCCCAAAAGGTCAAGGTCAGGCAGAAAGGGAACTTTTGAACCAATGTTGTTGTGGACTTCATGCATTGTGAAACTGCACCTCGGATTTCCTCTGCAGACCAACCAACCCATATGTTGATTATTTTTCTGCTTCCTTCTTGGTTGCAAGAGATTTGCTTCACCAAACACTGGCTTGACTTCCACTTCTAAGTATAGCAGAACATGGGTACATTTAGCATGAGAATTCCTGTTTACATTGTTTGCTGCCATTCATGTCCTCTGAGCTTGTTTACTTTTGGAATCACAGGAAGCATGACTGATGGGAGTGGGGACAGGACTGTTCACTGTGCAAAAAAATTTAGATGAATAGAGATGGATGAATTTATACTCACTTGAAATTAAAACAATATGCAATGGCAACATAGTTATTTGTTCTCAGAAGTAGACAATTTAATACATTTGATCTGTCTCTACTTTCTTTTCACAAATGGAATCATGGAATGGCTTGGGTTGGAAGGGACCTTAAAGATCATCTAGTTCCATCCTTGCTGCCATGGGCAGGGACATGAATCTGTGTCCCAATAATAATACACAAATATATCTCCATGAATATATCTCCCAATATGCAAATATATCTCAAAAATCAAAATATTTTAAATATGGGGGGCATATTTAAGGGCAAAAGAAGATTTTTACCTTATTCTTATAACTTACCCTGGCTACATTCCCTGCCTCTCTTTTTCTTCCTGAAACAGAGCTGGTTCCTTGCAAAATAGTTTACATAGGTAAAGACACAAAAATAAACCTCTGAGAAACTCTTTCCTATTTCCAGATCTTCCCTCCACTTGTGCTGAACACCTCAACCAGGAAAATCCATTCCCAGTCTAATAAAAATCATTCTTCATAATGACAACTCCTGACAGCTCCTCCCTGTTCCATTAAACATTCAGGTTGTAGAGACCATAAATCCCTGTATTTATCTCCATCCCATCTTTGCATTGTGCTGAAGCTGGAGTCAGAGATCCTGTTTGCTTGACACGTTCCTGCCTCCCTGTTAGTGACAGCAGGCACAAACGTGCCAATATTCACAGTTAAAGGTGGCTGCCGTGCCCGGCTGCTGGGCAGAGGCGCGGCTGGCTCCGTGCTGCAGCACAGTGACCATTTGTCTGTGCGTTCCAGCTGCCTGGAAATCTGCTACACTCATGCCCAGAGTGGTAGAGTTGGCAGGAGTGCAGTGGTGAAATTCTCAGAAAAACCTGATGGTTTCCGTCAAACTCGCTTGCCTCATTAAAAAGTTGCATTTGCCAGGGTCATCTGAGGATGAGGATGACTGGGATTTGGTTTTTTTTCCTGGGGTCCCACTTGGTTAAGAGTGTTTCTGTGCAAATCCTAAAATTTCCAAGCTATTTACCAAAATTCCATAGGCTTGCAGAGACTGTGTACTACAGCCCCTTGGGGAGATGGATGTTAGTTTTCAACAGAATTCCTGGAAAAGTTAAAGAGTGACTGAAGCAGGGTTATTTGATCCAGCTCATATGTAGGTAGCAGGCGAGCTCAGCTAAATAAGGTATTGTGCTTCAAATAACTAGAGCAGTCTAAGAGGTAAATGTTGGGACAGCATGGGAAAGTATTTCATCAGCCCAAAACTAATAAAAACAGGGATGGAAACACAAGACTTAGGAACTAGAGAGTGGAGGACTATCTAATTTCAGGCACTCTGGTGTAAAGGTGAAACTGCCTCGTTAATGTGCACTCTGGCATAAGCCAGTTCTGGCATCAGAGTCTGCCCTTGGGGGATGCGTTTTTCACCTGCTTTTGTTTTCCTTCACCCCTAACAAACTAGGGATTTTGCTGGTGGGAGGTAGGGCTAGGCAAAATCCTGGATTTTTTTCTTTTCTGAGAGTGGACTTACAGGAAGAAAAATACAGTTCTTTTATATTACAAAAGGGCAAACTTCATCTCTGGTTTAATTCAGTTTCACATGTAATAACCTTTCAAATGGTGCTTGAAATTCAAGTCAAATTTCAATATAAATGATATTGTCAGGTTAACATTAACGTATGAGACACTGCCCTTTATGTTTTTCGATCATCCCTTTGAATGTGTTAAACAGTAATTTTAATAGAATCATAAAAATCTTCAATTTCCTCTGTAGATTTAGCCAATGCCAAGAGCAGTAAAAGAGTTATGCTTCTGTCTCGTTTGTAAGGTTTGTGATTATTTTAACATCTCCATTCTTGCAGGTCTTGTGTACTTAGAGTCCAAGCCTGTTACCTCTTTGCTTAGAAATACCATCCCGGGAAGAACTGCTCAGATTCTTTTGTCTTTTCTTTGCTTCTTCCAACAAGAAGGTTAGAAGTGGAAGCAAAAAAAAAAAAAAAAAAAAAAAAAGGAGGTATGTAAATATCCAGACACCAATGTGTTCAATGTGTTTCATAATTTGACTTCAGTGAATATTCAGAACTGTGAATTAAACAAGGGCACTGGAAAGTTATTTAAATATGTATCAGATGCAGAAATTTAAGCCTGCAAAATAATTTCTTAAGAAATAGTCAAGTGACAGAAAACAGTGGGGTTAGCAAAGATACAATCTCAGCTTAAGCTACAGCCTTTCAACCTGTCTCTGTCACCGCAGGAGTGGAAACGTGTCACCACAAGCACCGCTGGGACAAAGAGCGTGCAGGAGGAGTGTCACCCCACACACACAAAATTTGGTGGCCACAGCACCCCATCACCTGTGCAGCCACCTCGTGCTGGTGCAAGCAACCATGCAAAGGGGTGGGAAATCAGACCATGCCAGCTCGGAGCTGGGGATGCAGCCATTCCTGTCCTGGAGGATGGAACGGCCGTGATGGATCAGGTGTGGAGAGCCTGACTCACCCCTTCCCGCAGTGTGGCAAAGCTGACCGTGCTCTCTGTCCCCAGCCAAAGGCAGCCCCTGCCCAGCACGGGTGGCACGTGGGGTCTGTCACACCACCCAGCCCTCCTGCCCCATGAAACACCCACTCTGGAGGTACCTGTGGGTTTTGAGCAGCCACATCATTCATGCTTTCCTTGCCCAATTTCAAAGAGAAATCACTCGTCCTGGCTGAATGCCTCCACAAACGGTAAATGCTGCACAAAGGAGTATAGATTTACATTTTTTCCACATTTGGGCTATGAGCAAGATGTGGCTTCTCGTACAGAGGTAGCTTGATTAGCATTTAAAAATTCACAGATATAGAAATTCACTTAAAAAAAAATTGGTAGGGTTTTGGGGGTTTTTGCCTTGACATCTGTGGTGAAAACTTTCATCAAAAGCTTCTCTGATGTTTCCTAAGGAAAAGTATTGGTTTGGCCACGTGAAAAGGCAAAACAACATATTCCATTTTATCCCAATGTTTGTGGGGTATCATTTCAGGGGTAGAAGAGGCATTTTGCTGCTGTTATGGATATTTTCCCAAACTTGGCCAAAACAGCCACTTCATCTCAGAGTTTCAGTGAACTTGTTAAGGTGTAAAAGTATGACTTCCAAAAAACTGTGGCAGTGTACCTCCACTTCCAGTATGTAGGCACAGAAGTGGAGTTACTCAAGCTTCCAGTGCCAGATATTGTAAGCTGCCCTCAGAAATGGGTTATGGCATCAAGTCATAGGTTTCACAGTATTACAGGGCAAGTCTTCCTTGGATGAGCACTGGCATGTGTTCTCATTTCTTCAGATGCCTTACTACAGACACCAGCTGTATGATTTCCTTGTATCTTTGCTATGAACACATGAAGAACTGTGTAATACTAAAGGCTCTGAAATACGCCATAATCATCTTATCCTGGTGCCTTTTTGGCACAGAAACGTCTGGCTCCTTTCAGCACCTGTATGATAGGTCTGTTAATGCCTCTTTACAAGGCCTTTATAAACAGAAATGTAGTAGTTTGGGGGAATTGCTAAGATTCTGTAACAATGAGAAGGACTGAAGGAAAGCCCGGACAAAACTGATAATCCCATATAAGTAACTAAACAAAGCCAGAGGCAATATTTAATAATGGGACTAAAATACCTTTAATCATATCACCTGAGAGTTCAGCATGATGCAAAAGTATCAGTGTAAAGCTGTGATTTAAAAAATAATCTATAATTATGGTATTCCTTAACCTTAAACACGCAATTCACCCTTTATTAATTCACAGAATGTAGGATTTTTGCTTCTACTCATGCATTAGCTATGCAATGCACCCTCTCTAAATTTCACAGCATTTTGATCTGAAACAGCCTGAATATTTGGAGATGATTTATTGTGTGCCTAATGATTGGCTTCTTTTCTACTCTTGACTTCTTTTCTACTGATTCTTATTTTAATTTCTTAAGAGTTGCCTTTAATGTTTTGCATGGTAAGCAATAATTTTGTATGATTGCATATCCCTGGGTTAGGATTAGCTACATCCAACCTTATCCTACATTTATTTTTAGCAGAGAATGTCTTGAGACTTTACACTTTAAGCATCAGTCATGACATGAGACCAACCCACAAGAACAATCTGGATGATCCATCTTTTAGCAGACATGTATAATGCCAGCAGGACATAAAGCTTTGAGTCCAGAAAACGCTTAATTGTGTTTCTGAATTGGGCCCTGGATAAAACATCAGCTATGGTTATTTGCAAGTTACATTTCAATATCCAGCTTTTCAGGCTGTGTGTTTTTGTAGTTGCAACTTTCCACCTCCCCCGCACCGATTTAAGTGATGTTATTCTTGGCTAATAGTAATTGTGAGAAAATTGAATTCCATCTGTTTCCACCAAAAGCGGAAAATAGAATGTGAGAATCAATAGAAGACTGCACTTGTTATACACATTTGTCACAATCAGTGACTTTGCTAAGGAAACATGTCCGCAAGTATGATTTGCAAAATAAATAGCAAGTCACAGCATCTGATCACCAGCTGGCTTATTTAAAAGTCAGAGCCTCTTCTGACAGCTACGGATCATGAACTTTTAGGCATTGCATGGCCCCTCCAGACTCGTTCAAGGGAAAAGACATCTTTCAGCACACAAATGAGTGGAGGAGAATTTTAATACAGGTCTGGATGTGCACTCCTCATCAAAGTTTTGGGTTTACATCTGGTAGTTTCCCCATCCTAGATGATCACTGTCTCATATCCAGGCTGATTACTCCATATCTCTTGTAATTCCATATGTACTTTCTGTGCGGCACCAGAGATTTCTCTGTGACTAATGCCAGCATCATTTCAGGTTTTCTCCTTAGCTAATGTTGTCAGAATTGAAATCTCTGTGGCTGCCTTTGGCTGAGCTGTCCAACCCAAGTCATTCAATGATTCATGGCCATGACCAAACCACAAAGAGGCAAACACAGAGCACTTTAATAAGTCCTAGAAAGCCTGTGTTTCATGTACAGGCACAGCAGAGTCTTTTTTTCAAATGCATATTCAAGCCACCTTGTAGGACATACCAGTGTCTTATCTGCCTGTTTTCATCACAACCATTGGCTGGGTGGGTAATTTCAGGAGTCCTTCATCAAGAATTGCTAGATTCCTTCCCAGAGTACAGTGTGTACTTTATCACAGTTTGTAACACCTTTGCCTAATTCTGCTACAGACCCTGTGTAATACAGCATATTTTTGCAGATAGTCCTGTGACACAGCCAGGCTCAGCTCATGATTTCTTGCTGTGTCAACAAGGTCCAGTTTATCCATGGTAGCAGAGCGTCTCTCATCTTCCCGTGAATCCATCTCCTTACCCAAGTGTGCAGCTTACCATCCACAGGCTCCCCTATCCCCAAATAAAGCTCAGGTCTGGGGTGCCAACAGGTATCAGACTGGTTGCTCTGTACCTTGGGATCTCCTCAGCACTGTGCAAACCTCACCTCCAGGTCAGTGGCACAGGATGAAGCTGTACTCACCTCCACCCACTGGCACCAGGAGGAAGACCAAGGTCACCACAGCTGCCTTAGCCAAGAGTCCCTCCCAAGAATAACAGGAACAGCTCACAAATTTAAAAGGTGAACTGGGGATTCCTCAGTTCTTAGGAGACTCACAATCATGTAACTAGTATGGTTTTCATAACACGGATGCTCGACCGTAAAATCTCAAGGGCCTTGAGCTTCAAAGTTAGTGCCTGTTGTTTGCCAAAATGCATAGGAAAAAGGTGTGTTTGACTGCTGTGCTGTAACAGTAAAAAAAAGGAGTCATTAACAAGGAACATTGTTGGATGAATAATTCCATTATGTTCATTAACAGAATGCCTTCATCTGGAACTCTCTTTGCCATACCTGGGCTTGAATTTCAGCAAAGCATACATGCAGTGAAACCTGGAAAGTCCAAAGTGGTTAATAACAATGTTCAGCAGCCTAAAAAGACTCCCATACGCAGAGAGATTTAAGGCAGTACAACGGCCTGCAATTTAGAGAGAAGCAAGTAAAAGGGGACAGAACAGAGAAGTATGACAGAAAGAACCACTTGGGACAAATAGGGTAAAATTAGGTGTTTTGTTTTTCCTAGAGGCTTCCCTATAGGTTAGGCAGTTATAATATAAAAATTCTTAAGTCAAAGAAACATTTTCTACAGTGCCTAACAGCTATGAAAATGTTGGAGGGAACAAGGAGTCAAAAACTTTAAAAGAGGGCAGACACTTAAATTTATATCAGTAATTATTCCAACTGAAATAAAACATATGGAGATGGATCTGTAGCAGGGTGCAGGACAAAAGCCTGTTGCTGAAGGCCAGGCTCCATATGATGTGGACTTTTCATATCAGCTGACAGTAAGGTGAAGCTTTGATAATTTCATAACAATAAGCCATAGTTCTATAACATAGTAAGTGCCAGATGCAAAAAGGGTTTTCCAAGTCTTACTTTTTAAAATTCAAGTTTTTACAAATGTTAGTAACACATATATTAGCATAATTTTCATAGATGTTACAGAGAGACATGCAGCTGTTATTTCTTTCCCAGTCATTGCAGAGTCTCTCCCTGCCTTTTCCAGCAGGAAATAGCCAGTTTGGGAATGGGGACAGCATGTGGCTCCAGTCAAAGTGAATGTAATGGGAAATGGAAAACCCTGAATGGGGCAAAAGTTCATGAGTTTGGTGCCAGTAATCGGATACTTCTAAGATTGTTTGGGTTTTGTTGAGGGGTTTTTGGGCTTTTTTAAGGGGAAAAAAAAAGGACTGAAATAAATCATATCTGGGAGGAAAATTAGGCTCTCTGAGGATGAAAGCATGAGTAAACTGATGTGCCAAGATCTGAAGGTAAAAGCTGTAGCCAATCCATATCCTGCATTAATCAAGCAGATACAGAGGTGTACTGTACTGACCAGCTGGTTATCTGCTTCCTGTCCTCAGAGGCAAGATGTCCTGACCACATGTGCCCTAGCACAGGCTGAACCTTAACCCAAACCCCAAAAAAATGATAACCAACATCTATCTTGAGAACAAAAATGGAATCCAGGACACTCTTAGTTAAAAAATGAATCCCCATCCTTTGTTAAAAGTGAGGGGGTTTCGAAACATCCTGATTTTAAAGATTTGGTGTCTATTCTTCCTACATGAGTTTCTGAGTTTTGAATCTTTCAGGTATACTCAAGTCTGATTTCCAGGTCACTTCTCATGACTTGGTTCCTCATCCTTTTTTTTACTACCATCTGCTTCCCAGATGGCTTCCCAGTCCAGGTTGTAGAGGTATTTATTGTTTCTGACTGCAAGCAGGTAAATTCCCAACATCCACTGCAGCAAAGTTCTCATGTGAATTGTGTCTGATTGTGTCATTAGGGTGCTGGGACTGCGCCTCCAGCAGAAGAACAGGGCAAATATTGACCCAAGAAGCATCCAGATGAGTGACTCTATAAATAGGTGATTGATAGATATATAGATAGGTAAGTGTTAAGATATTAAATTATATACATACAATTCAATTATGTATAGATATAGATATAACTATCAAGAACACCCTGAAAATGGAGGTGTGCTAGTGCATGGGGAATTCCAAAACTAGTTTTGCTGTGGCCCAGTAAAGACGAGAACTGGCTTGGCACACATGACAGTCATGCTCCAGTTTCTCAAACTGAATAATGGCTAAGCTATGAGTACAGAATTTCTTCCTAAAGACTGATCTAAATCTGCCCTTTTTCAGTTTAAAACCATTGCCCCTTGTCCTGTTGTTGTCTGTATAAACACTCCCTCCTTTTTACAAGCCCCCTTAAGGTACTGGAATCTTTGGAAAGATTCCTGCAACAGCTTGCACTTGCACTTGCACTGCTGCCCACCACACCACAGGCTGAACAGACTTTGTGTGATGTGAATCTCCTTGCACACCCTGTAGCAAGTGCTCACTCTGGGAAATCACCTCCCCAGGGGCCCTCTGCTACTTCTCCCTTCTTCAGCAAATGTAAGGGGAACAATTCACAAAGCTCACACTAACACTGAATGTCAGAGGTAAATAAACAAGATCTCAGCAGTGTTGAGCACATCCTCTGAAGGTTCATGCTGCAATGTGTGGGTGGAGTGCTCTGAGCACAGCAGCTCTGTCTTTGGGTAATTTGTGAAGAACAAAGCTGGTTCCAGCTCATTCTTGCAGACCATCTCAGCGCAGAGCTTAGCCACAAAACATTTCCCGTCCTGTGATATTTGTCAGCTGAGCAATCTGCAAAAATCCCTGAATTTCAAGGGGAAAATGTGACAGATTGTTTGTTGAATGCAAGCTACTAAAAGTGGTAAATTAGGGCTTTTTTACTACCTCTCCTAATACATGCAGCTGAACACACAAATCACTGGAAGTCTGGAAAAACTCAGAGTTCCGGAGTTAATCATTAATATTGTGGGGTTACAAGGAGGTATTTTTAAGATTGCCACAGCATGTGGGAATTTCCCATGTGAATTCCCTGCAGGTTTTCAAGAAATAGCCGTGTCTATTTGGCTCAGATGCTTTTGTAATTGTTTACATAAATTGAATATGAAGTATCAAGGTCAGATATTTTCCAGCAAGCCAAAGCAAACAATTTACCATTCTGTTGTAGAAGAAAACACCAGAACAATTCCATGGTAGGCCAACTTCCTTTTCTTTCTCTTGCTTTATGTGGTATTGCACTATATAGCAGAAAACACTGGAACTCTGATTATTTAAAAGTATGTCAATCTCCTGGATACAGAATTCCCTCACTGAGAGAAGTAGCAACAAATTTAACCTCACATAGTCAAAGCCAGGCTATCTCCTGCATTTTATTTTCCAGATACCCATCACAAGCTGCAGTATCAGCTCAGTTCCCAGATAAGTTCTGGGAATCTAAAAAATTATATTCATGCAATTAAAATTTCTTAATTTTTAAGGGCTCTCTATCTCTCAGTTCACATTATCAGTGGACAGGATAGACAAGAACAGAGTTTTCTTTTTCTTCTCAAATTAATAAAGTTCCTACCAAATCTATGCATTATCTGCTGACATCTTTTCCCAAAGAAATCCACTCAGGCAATGAACTTTGTGTTACCTAACCCCAATGGCTTTGGATGCTATTTTGGATGACTGGAAAAGTCATCCAGTCCTTCAGCTGCTTTGGAAAGAGAAACCCTTTTCCCTACTAACCCTACTCAATGGGGATAGAAACCTTCTCTGTGACACCCTGGCCATGACCCCTAGTCAGTGTTTTGTCACCAGCAATGAGGGTTTCAGGGTTAAAGTAGCCAAAAATGTCAGTATTTCTCCCAGGAGGGGACAATCCTCTTGACCAACGCCCATGATACATAGACCACAAATTTTGTAGAGCTAAACAGCTAAAGTTTGCATCACAGCTGGCTCTCCTGACCCCTCTGATGCTCAGAGGCTCACCCTGGGAAGTCACCTCTGCAGACAGAACCACAGAATCATTTAGGTTGGAAAAGACCTTTAAGATTATCAACTCCAACTATTAACCCAGCGCTGCCAAGCCCACCACAATATAAGCCAATATAAGCCAATATATTAACAGCAGAAGGTAATTTAAAAAAACCAAAACACATCAAATGAACCTGCTATGCAACACTGGCAGTTTAGAGATTAGGTATCTTAGGAAAGCCTAATATTTAATTATAGAAAATTAAATAAGAAGTACTAATTGAACAGTTGCCCCTCTGATACATTCACAGAACAGAGTACTAAAAAATGTTACGAAACCAGGGAAATGATATATGGGTCAACTTATTAAAGAAAAAAACCCAAAAAACAAAGACACAAAAACCCCCAATAACACAGCAACAACAGGAAGCCCAAATTTCACTTTTAAATACATACTCAAGCATCTGCAATTCCTTCTTCAGCAAGCTGAGCATCCGGCATTTGCACTGCTTGAGAAGTTTCAGCTGATATAAACAGCTGGAAACAAATACAGGTCAGTAAAAAGTATTTTTAAGAAATAGACATCTTTGAGAATGGTACCACTATGTATTTTTACCATCTTTCTTCTTAAAATCTAGCCTTCCTTAGGGTACCAGAATTCAGCGAAGATGTGGAAGCTCCTTCAGAGGGTACTGCCTACCCAAAATCCAGGTCAGATCCAAGACTGGGCATTTACCAAGGGCTGCTTTAAAACACACTCCTGAAAATCCTCACTGCAATGAGACTTGAAAAATAAATATAAGGATGAGAAAATAAACCCACTGAAATGTAGGTTTGGGCCAGTGTTCTCAGGAAGGACCCAGATCAATTAGTTTGAATCCAGGCAAGAATGAGGGAAGGTTTAAACACCACAAATTATGAAGAATGATTAAAAGGATAGGATTTGTTTAGTCTAGAAAGGAGAAAATTAAGAGGAATCGTGATAGCAGTCTCCAAACAGGGACTTGTAGCTGTAGAAGAAAGGAAATGACCATTTCCTGTGATCCCTGGGATCCTGGAAAGAAGCAATGGTGTCACACTAGCCCCAGGGCAGGACATGAGCAAGGCATTATGAAAGAAGTTTGTAACATTAAGCAGTGATAAGCCTTGAAAGCATTTCCTAGGAAGGCTGTGGGACCTCTGTCACTGCAGGATTTCGAAAACATGTGAAACAAACATGTGCCAGGAGTAGTTAGTGTGAAGCCAACCCCACCTGGGTGAGGCAATGGACTGGGTGACTTCCCAAGAGCTCACCCAGCCCTATTTTCAATTATTGTGTTCCTCCCTTCTTAAGATGTGTGGAGAAATGCGCAATTGCTTGTCACAACCTGTTTATAAAAAGCAATTCTCTTGCGAAATTCCAATAGGACACCCCAAGACAGCACATTAGTAGCAGACACTAAATCTTATCTCATTTCTTTATACAGCTGCCTTGACACCACAGTACTTCTTGTCCAGTCCTGTTTTTCATCTGGCTGTCTCAGGTTGGCTCCAAGATTTTTAAGAGCCCATTCAGAAGCACTGTTAAAATATGTCTCTGTCTCAGTGAATAATTAGAAACGAAGCTCCAGATGTTTTTAGAAACAGAAAATATAGTTAACTAATGCTGTAATTGATAGTAAGACATTAGGAAGGAAAGGCATCACCCACTAGGAAATATCCTCCAGTCATGTACTGCACTCTGAGATAAGCAGATACCAAAATGCATTCAGCAATTTGGTTTTGATGCACAAAAAACATCTCTGGAAAGAAGATATGTATTCTGCTCTTATGAACTCCATGCCCAGCATTCTCATTAATTCAGGTCCGAAGTTACTGAGGTATTTAACTTTTTAACTCTATTCCATTGGGAACCAGGTAGCTGAGCATCACTGCAGAGCTGAGCCTGGATTTATACACCAAGTCCAATGTTACCCTGAAGAGTTTTCCCAAGGCTGGCTGGCCATGGACCTAAGGACTCCAAGCATTGTCTGCCCACAACTGTGGTCATGGAGATGTTCTCTAAGCAGGCTTTACCTAAGTGCAAACAAATACACTCACACAAACAAACACACATAGTTTGACATTTTATACACGTCTGGAGTATTTGGTTAAAGGTCAGAAAAGCACAACAAAAACATTTCAGAGTGTTTTCATTACTTCTTTCCACCTAAAAATGTTCTTCTGTTTTTGAGGCTGTGATCCTTCTTCTCAGAAACATGCAGACATTAAAATCTTTCTCATTCTAGGACCACATCTCTCTTTTTCTTTTTTTTTAATCACCTCCCTCATTTTTCAGGAATTCACCTGGAAATTCATTTTTTTTTCTTTCAGTTAATAAGTGATTGTACAATGTCTACATTGAGCAACCATGCTGTTATTTGGGCTGACTGTCTGTATTATGTCCCTTTTTCTTTCTTATTTTAAGAGTTTTGCTGCTTCAAATCCCCATTTAGATTTCTTGTGATTGTTTGGACATATGTCGTGTCCTGCAGACACTGCTGTCATTTGCAGGCTTTGGAAGATCAAAGAATAATTTCTAGCCTTTGAAGCTCACCTCTTTAAAATCTACTTTCCAAATTACTGGGAGAGTTTTTCTTCAACATCCTGGCTTCCTATGATACCTTCATAAGCTTCTCTTCCTGACCACACGAGCCCAATGCCAACCTTAATGTCGCCATTGATTAACTTCATTTGAAGTGTGGTGCCTCTCCCTCTGTTCGGTCACAGCTGGCACTCTACAATGCAGAAACAAGTGAGGGAGAGAAGAATATCTCCAGGTTGTAGCTGGAATGTAGGAAATTCAGTGTGCCACACTGATTGCCCACTTAGTGTCAACTCCAGATGGAATTCTCTTGTGAAGCTTGGTTGCAGACATCCTGCATGATCACAGAATCATGGAATGGTTTGGGTTGGAAAGGACCTTAAAGATCATCTCATTCCAACCCCCTGCCATGGGCAGGGACACCTTCCACTAGAGCAGGTTGCTCCAAGCCCCATCCAGCCTGGCCTTGAACTTCCACGGAAGGGGAGTCCACAACCTCTCTGGACAATTGATAATGATAATTGATCTTACAGTGTTTAAGGTAGTTCTTTTACCCTGGTACAGCCTATCACAGCGGGACTCATTCTCAGCCAGAGTGGCGCCACAAATTCCTGTTTAGCCCTCCCTAACTCTATGTAGCCTGTGAAGTAATGTGTGTGTTTTGTTGTTTTAAATGAACTGCTATTTAAGCTTTTTTTTTTCCCTAGATCACAATATCAGAATAATGATGGGAATATTTTAAACTTATGAAGTGTTCTGATCATAACTCATTAACTCTAGACTGAAAAGTGTAACTATCCAATAATCCTAATTACAAGTAATAACTTCTTTCTCCTTGGAATGGAGAATTTCAATTCACTTCAAATTCAAAGCAATTTAACAATAAGACTGACAACAGGAACAAGAGAAGAGCCACATCTATTTAGACAGCATAAAGCAATGCTTGCTGTAGAACAGTGGCTTGTGACTGACTGAACAACTGGGAAAACTCAGCAGAGCTGCTTTTTGAAGAGAAGGATGGATAAGTGTAAATTCATTTGGGCACGACAAGCCGATAGCAAATGCAACAGCAACACAATTATCCTCCTTCAAAAGACAATGAGGAAGCCACATTGCTTTATTCATATGATGCTGTTAAAAAAAAAATAAGCTAACAAAGTGACAAAGGCACGTGGGCTGCAGTATTATTCCACCACAAGACACTCGATTCTGGAGAGACCTTCTGCAAGGGCAGGAGTCCCCTAGGCTCTGCTGCAGAGCACGCAGCCCTGCACTGCCAGGAAAAGCTCTTCCATGGAATAATTAGACAACAAACCCAACTGTGAAAAGCTTTGGGAGTCAGAGTCCCTCGTCCTCATCCTTCACAGTAAATAAAGGGTAAGTGATTGCCTTTGTGAGAAAACAACCTTCCCCTCCACATTGCAGAATGGTGATGGGAATTACAGAAGCCTCCAAATTTGCTCAGATCTGATGCACAGTGCCGTGTCAAGGCAAGCCTGGAGGATTATGAGAGAGTAATTGTTGGGGCCCTCCCCCCCTGCCATGGGGCCCTGGGAGAGGGGCCCTGGGGGGAGGCACGGTGTTTCCCTGCCCCTGGTCAGCCTCATTACCCATTGGTTGTTTTGTGTTCCCCTGCGCGGGCAGGGACCCTCGGGTCCCGTGATTGCAGCAGTTCCTCAGCAGAGCCCCGGCCATGCGGCTGGAGAAATAAACATCTCTGAAACATCTAGCAAGAATCCGTCCATATATATTTCTTTTCTACGGGCCTCCTTGTCTGATACACGTGCTGCAGTATCCACACTGTAACAAGTAATCACTCTGCAATAGTTTCTCTTTGTGCTGCTTTGCTCTTTGGATTGCTGAATGGATTGGTCTCCTCTCAGTTCCCTGAGTGAATTACCTCTCCCAGCCATCCCAAGTGATGTTTTTGGGATATCCTGGAACAAAATGTCTCAAGGCTAAGGTCTGCTAGGACCCTGGAGATGTTCAACCCGGGGTGCGTGTAAGTCATCGGGTGCTTATTGCAAAACAAATGTCAAAAGTTTTCAGTATTCACAGGCAAATGCAGAACAGCCTTAAAAATAAAAATAAATGCAAAGAAATGCTTTACTCTTTATCAGGACAAGGCGAAAAGGCTCTTCACACCTCTGCTGATACTTCAAGGATCCCCCCTTTCCCCTGTTCTCACGTTAAGGCTGCATCCACCCACCTCCCCACCTCACTTTGAACCAAGGAGGACCAGCTGATGTTTCCTCTGAGACCACAAGTATGAGAGCAAGTCCAGCAACCAGAATCCCACACCATTATGGAACCAGATTTTGCAATCCTTTTTGCTCCACCTCCTCCCTTGAAATTAAAGCCTCGTGTCAATGTCACACTAGTGCGCCAGAATTCTTCTCCTCCTCCCTCCAGCCCAGTTTCTTCTGCTCCGAGCTGACATCAAGGACACAGTTCCCTACAGCAG
Source organism: Corvus brachyrhynchos (assembly GCF_000691975.1). Lineage (NCBI taxonomy): Eukaryota > Metazoa > Chordata > Aves > Passeriformes > Corvidae > Corvus > Corvus brachyrhynchos. The sequence continues at coordinate 13,703,601 of NW_008236769.1, read as the reverse complement.
CAGACTGAACACTGGAAGGGGATGTTGAGGGAATTTTCCATATCCCTAGTGCTAGACAGCAGAATTAATTCATTCCATAATACAAGAGGCTCTTCCCACACCCTTTTCTGGAACATGGCAGAGTTATTGATTTCCTCTCTTTCCTGTAAGGCTTATTTCCTGTGATGCATTTGAAAGCAAAGTTAGAAAATACAGTTGCCTGTACAAAACATGAAATCCTATTGTGCTGGGGATGGGAGCTGAGGAGGTTTTGAGGCATTTCAGCCTAAACAATGTCAGTCTTCAAAAAAATTTAAATTACATCATCCACAGTAGTCGAGATTAATTATCCTTATTTTCTCAAGCTTTTCCCTTAGATTAAAAGACTGCCAAGAGGAAAGAACACAAAGGATTTAATCATCCTTGATATTTAGTCTTCCTAGAGCCCAGTCCGTAGCCAAAGGAGACATCTTAAAAGGGTAGTACAGAGCCCACCTCTGGGAATGGGCAGCTAGCAATCCCTGCACAGTGCAGTGAAGCTTGCATCACCTTTAGAAATGTTTGACAAGAGATCCTGCTTTTGGAAGGCTAAGGTTAGATGAGATAAAAGTAAAGGGATGTTTTTACAAAGAACTTAGTCTGAGCTCCTACCCAAGTACTTTTCCTACTCCTCTCTCCTGTTTGACACAAAACATCTTGTATCCAGTCCTGCTGTGCCTTCAGCCCTTCCTGTCTGATTTACTCGGGTGAGAAAGCTCTGCTGGAACATAAGTGGAAGCAAGGGTTGGGAAAAAATTGCTGCCCAGGACAACTCTCAGAAATTAAAAAAAATCAAAAAAACCAGACTTGTTCCATGAAGAAGAAAATGTTGCAATGTACAAACCGAAAACATGCAAAACTCAGGCTGGTCAGTCACAGAACTTCATTTCTATGTTTCTGAGAAGTTCACTGAAATACCAACCTTTTATTGCTTTTTGTTTCCAGAAGGGATGTGGCAATTTCAGAATATCAATTTTGAAATGTCACTGTCTTTCAAACAGTGAGGCTTAGCCTTTTCTGCCAGTACTTATTTCAAACAATTGGCAGGTCCTGAAGAAAAAAATATTTAGGTAAAAAAAAAAAGTTTCTTACCAGTTCTGAAAACCATGCAGAGCACACTGCAGCACAAGTGTAAGCTGCATCAGTCAAGTGCAAGTATTTCCTTGGCTCTTTCCCACAGCTTCCCAAATGACAAGTACCAAAAGACTCTGGTCCCTTCATCCAACCCAGGAAGCGAGCAGATGACCTGGGGGTCATCTGTGGTTTACTTGAGTCCAAGTAAACCTCACAATAAAATAACCAGGAAGGTCATTCTTCAATTTACTTTTCTCTACACATTGAACATATAGAAAGCTGGTGCTGAAGATGGTGGCTTGAGAGGATAGTGAATTTTTAATCAGGGTTTATATTGCTTTTTGGAAGATACAAGCTGGCAGATATTAGTCTATGGTATTTTAACTGTCCTGTTTCTGGATGACAGGATTTTCTTTAAAATAATGAGCTAGCTTCAAAAAACAAGCATCCATGTGCATGTTCTCTTTCCTGCATGCTCCTCCTCACCCTTCCCCAGACTTCCCTGGCAGCTCTGTCCTCCCAGCATGTGGCTGGGCATGTTTCTGCTTTGGAGAGAGAGACATCCTTCCTGACTGCTGCCAAAACTAAGAGCAGTCCCTGATACTAATTCAAGTTCTTGGGAATAGTGCATTATTCCCATTAGCAGCTAATTGTCAGATGAGAGATCCATGATGGGAACTGATTCCAGAACAATACAAAGGGCACAGATGCACATCTTCAGCAAGGCTATTTATACAGCAAAATCATAGAACAGAATCACAGAATATCCTGAGTTGGAAGGGACCCACAAAATTCATCAAAGTCCAGCTCCTGGCCATGCACAGAACCATCCCCAAGATTCACACCACATGCCTTAGAGTATTTTCCAAATGCTTGTTGAACTCTGTCAGGCTTGGTGCTGTGACCAGTTCCCTGGGGAGTCCGTTCCAGTGCCCAACCACCACCCTCTGAATATGAGAACCTTTCTCTCATGTCTTACCTCAACCCCCCCAACACAGCTTTAGGCCATTCCCTCGGGTCCTGTCACTGTCATCACAGAGCAGAGATCAGTGTCTGCCCCTCCTCTTCCCTTCATGAGGAAGTTGTAACTGCAATGGGGTCTCCCCTCAGTCTCCTCCAGGCTGAACAGACCAAGTGCCCTCAGCCACTCCTCACACAGCTTCCCCTCAAGGCCCTTCACCATCTTTGTTGCCCTTCTTTGGACACTCTCTAATAGTTTAACGTCTTCCTTATGTTGTGGGGCCCAGAACTGCCCTCAGGACTTGAGGTGAGGCCACCCCAGTGCAGAGCAGAGCAGGACAATCCCCTCCCTCCACCATCTCATGATGCTGTGCTTGATGCACCCCATCAAAAGCCCTGTCCTGATTCCAGGCTGCCATCAGACAGGAGCTGACATCCTGAAATCATTCTTACAAATGTTAAGGGTGCAACTTGAGTCTGGGTAGTAAAAAGTTCACAGATCTGTACACCTTGAAATCATCTCACAGGAGAGGATGCTCAGTTGAGCGCGTGCAGAAATGACGTGGAGGCTGGGCTCTCTACTCCCCCACCTTAAGCCTGTGTGCAAGTGTGTGTTTATCTTCAGGCATAAAGTTTTTTAACGTGCTTTTGTTGGCTTGCACAGGGTGGTAGACGGCAGGATTAATGGCTGTTCTTCAAAGCTATAAACTGCACGGTGTGTTTGCTCAGACTTTGAGCCATGAGTTACTGCCATAATTAAATCCAGAAGGAGAGACCATAATAACATTCTGACTTGATTTCCAGTGGCAGAGCACTGATTAAGAGAGCTACATAATAAATGAGAGGCATTTCAGCATCACACTGTTGATGTTATCTGTAATTTTTTTGTAATTAGAAAAGCCTAAAGAAAATTGTATATTATAATTACATGCATTATTAATCCTACTCTAATATGAATTCTTCTATGATTACAGGTTGCAGCACGATTTTTGCAGATTTCTGTAAGAGGTCCAGTGTTTACCAAGTGTGTCCAGGTTTACAAAAGCCCTTATAAGCAACAGATAATTTGGACTATATTATTTCAAACTGGTGATAAAGCAGAGAAAGTTTAAATTTATGGCTCAAAAATCCAAAAGGAAACAAATAGTTTAGGGTCAATCATTTTACTGTTTTAAACTCCATGGCACGATAAAAAGAACATTAATATAGCAAACTTCTCTGCAGTCCTTCACACAGAAGTGTTGAATAATTGAATGTGAAAGGAAGTAGACAGGACATTTAATGATTAAAAATCCGCAATTTATGATTCATTCAGCTCTTTTGGAATGGATGACCTGAACACAGGGTTTTGTTCTTGAATAAAACTGTATTCTACCATTTTCTATGGTTATTTATTGTATAATACATCTTTTCAACATTCTTCATTGGAATCAGAATGGACTCAGCAGAAGATAAACAGAAAAGCTGTGGATGCCTCACTGCTGGAAGTGTTCAAGGCCAGGTTGGATGAGGACCTGGTTTAGTGGAAGGTTTCCCTGCCCATGGCAGGGAGTTGGAATGAGATGATCTTTAAGGTCTCCTCCAACCCAAGCTGTTCTATGATTCTATAAACTAAGTTGTGCCTTTTATTACCTTTTTTCTATTCACACTTTAATTAAAGGTACAAGACCAATAGGATAAATGGTAAGATGCTGGATTTCCAAGCAATGAAGGCTCCAGCATTTGTGTTTCAATAGTCCCATTCTGATCTATATTTTCTGATCTATCTTTAATAAATCTTTCTTTCCCCCTTTTGTTCATTTTTAAATTATTATTATTTTTAGCTTTAAAGCAAATAGCTTGGTTAAATTCTATGCTGACCTTTTCCTTAGCTGATTTGGAATACTGCAGCAGTCAATATTTCCTGGGCTTCTCTGGAAGATGCATTAAAAGCCCTTTGAGTGCTTGATGGTTACCAGAGCATCTCCAAGGCTTCTTGCAGTCACATCAGACAGCAGGCAGATCTCATACAGTACTGGAGCTGAATCATTTGACACATTTGGGTCAACTTCGCCATGTCTGCTAATGTCTGATTCCCATTTTAACTAATTTGGTGAACAAACTCCATATCCAAAACGAAACAAAAAATCCTTTACCAGGCAGTAAAGCCAAAGCAACGTACCTTCAGCATCCTCATGAAGACAGAGATAACAGGATCCACTCGAAATTAACCACAGACCTATCCTGAAATATCAACAGTGAGAACATGAGAGCATGGAAGTGGACAAGTACAAATACACATAGGCGATTGTCTCATTTCTGACCACATAATCACCCAACCTCAGCCAAATGGATCTCAAGATCAGCTCTTCCCAGGACTGAAATCCACATGCCAAGACCACCAACGTTGCAGGACCACCCAACATCAGCCTCTGCCAGCCAGAACCACACAACTCCCATATGGCTCAGGGAAACAAGGCCACATTAATGCCTGGTAAAGGCCATTTGGAGAATTGTTACAAGGAGGTTCTGAACACGTTCCAGTCACTGAGTGTTGATTCTGGCAGGCGCAAACTGAGCCATGCTCAGTCCCACACTGAGCCTCTGCACTGCAGTCGGGGGCTCCCTCCAGATGGTTACAGATGCCTCTGAATGGGGACCAGCTGGTTAATGTTTTCTTGCCTTGGTTACAGGCAGATAAAACCATTTGCGTCATGGTTACTTTTGACAGAAAATGGTTTTGCTTAATTCACTTTTGGCTCAGTAAGGGGCGTTTTTTAGCTGGAGACAAAAGGGTTGTTCTGTCAGTTTATGGAAATGTTTCGCACAGGTTTGCCTGTCATTTAAATGCTCGATCCAAATTTGACTGAACCTTCTTAAGACTCAAAGGCCGCCGCTGGTGCTACCACATGAAATGCATTGGTTGTCTCGTTCTCTTATTAGTCGCGTTTTGCCAAAACTTGCCCTGACTGGCAACGAGCTTTGATTTCAAGTTTTCTGGAGAGCTTCCAACCTAGAAGAGCATTAGTCCCCATTTGCGTTTTGTCTTCATTGACTTCTCATGGTATTTTAAGATGTTGACCTTGAAGAACAGATTTTTCTAGACCAAATTCTTGTAGGTGAGACATTTCTTCTTTGATTTTTGTAACTATCCATAATTAAAAAGGATTAAGAAGCAATATGGAGGAAAAACCTTCTAGCTCCCCAATTCCCAAAATGGTGGCAGGACAGAGGTTCACCCAGTTGGAACAGCAGTGATTAGACTGGGAAGTGGCACTTTAGCTGATCTTACCTTGGAAGTTCTAATGCCAGATCTCATCCTCAGTATATATTTTACTTTTATCTTTATTATAGAGCAAAGATCTCTTCTACCAAGTAAGATCTGCCCATTTTTCCCTCTTTTCTCGGAAGAGTTTACTTTCATCTTAGCTACCAGATCCCACTGTATCAAATTCCCTTAATACAGGATTCCTCCATTAAGTATTTTGAAGCACAGGTGTTATTCTTTACAAATTAACTGGAGTAACCCAGTTCATGTGGTCAGATTTAAATGCCAACCTATGATCAGTCAGTTAGATCATTTCTTAATTCAGAGATTTTCTTAATAGTACTATCTGAAAATTACTAGTTTCTCAATACATTGCTTAAAAGCTCAATTAAGATTTTTCCTTGGTCATCCACACACAGATCAGATACCTCAACCTCTGAAGTACCCTTATTTTGTTTGATAGTGAGGTCAAGACAAACAGCACCAGGAGCTCAGATTTCTGGTTTTGGTCAGATTAATCCTTGGAGAATCTGGATAAACTTTGAGAATTATAAAAACAGACCTGCTACAAGCATGAAGAATGGGAGCTACAGTATGAAACAGTTCATTTCAACAGAAAAAAAAATATTTCTTGTGAAGAGTTGTCATTGACACTGATATAAAAATAACCACAGATTACCTTAGCTGTGCTGGGAGATGTGCTTTGCTGGTACCCTAAACATGGAAGTGAAGCATAAATTGTGTACATTTTCCTTTTCCACTAACTGCTTTCTCTGCCATAAAAAGAGTCTCTGGCTGCTAAAGCAAATTGATTCCATGTGCCAACTCCCCCACAAAATTAGTGAATCTACTAGTGGATGCACCGCCCCTTTATGGATGCCTGCATCACTTACTGCTCTGGGAATAGGTCTGATGGGGTGATTCAAGACCATCTTATGCAGGTCACATGCAATTATTGCTGGGACAAGAACGCATTTTATACAAAGCTGTATTTATCCTTAGTGTGAAATGATGCTGCTTCAAATTATCTGAGTGACTCTACAGAGACTGTGTTCAGCAGTTAACTCATTAACATTGCAGTCTCCAGATGGGCAAAGACAGATCACATGGATTTATACATTTATTGAATAGCCAAATTCGGCATCTCCTTTAAAATGATATCTAAATATTTTCTAACATAGCTAAGAGGTCACTCTGATCTATTTTAGAGCACTGCTTAAAACATCTATACTGCCTTTGAAAGCAATCTGTGGGCTGGATTGTCTTTAAAGGTGCTGTAATTCTTGCTGAATATAATTGGCCAAATTATGGCAAAAACTGACATCCCCTGACTTTGAATAAGCTTTGCTTTGTGTGTTTAAACTCCAGATGTGGATAATACTTATGGTTCATCTACATGTGGTAGTATTTCAGCTGCTACCCTGAGTGCTTGAAGCTAAATCAAATCTGACAGACTGAGATGTGACGCTATATTCCCACTTCAGAGACTGTGAACCTTCTCATAAGAGAAGCCCAGAAAATATTTACTTCTGCAGTATTCCAAATCACCGAGGGAAAAAGTGAGCATAGAATTTAACTGAGCTGTTTGCTTAATAAAAAAAGAGAAACAAAAGGGGGAAAGAAAGATTTGCTGCTTAGAAACTGAAGACAAGGCGAATCAAAATAATTATCTTCACTATAAACATGTGTCTTCAAACAGCTGGAACAAGCTTCCCAGTGATGGTAAATTCTGCCTCCTCCAGCACCCTAGTGAAGACAGATATTCAGAACTGAAACAGAAGTTATGGAGAAAGGATTCACTGGGTGATAGTCGATGACCAGGGTTGTGATCTGTTAGAATTTGATTGTATGTTTGAATCGAACATCCATGAATCTAAATCTTTTCGAGTGTCATGATTGTGATTATGTCATCGCTCCCCTCTTTATGAGGCTGTTTAGCAATCTGCAGGACCCTGGTCTGATCCTTTTATCTTCCCTAAGTCTGCTGTTTCACAGAGAGGAATGTGTGGGGTTATTTACTAGTGTGTTATTAAACCCTCTTTGCTCGTAGATGAGTGCATGCTCATATGTTGACATGTTAACAGGAGTTATACAAACATGGTCTCATTAAAAGATCCTGGAATAAAAAGATTACTTCAGCTACACAAATCTGATTTTTTGTGATCACTGAACATCCTATCCTTCATTACTTCCGGACTCCAACAGCATTACTGTGAATGTGAAGATCAGAGAGAGAGAGAAAAGGGAAACTAGCACCTTGTTTAACTTCCAGCCTGTTGCCAATACTCTTCTTACTGCAAGACAGAATAACCAAGGACCCAAAGTAAATTAATTCTCTGTTCAAACATTGCTATCAGAAATTATGTATGGCAGAGTTCCCTGAAAATCACCAGCATATGGAGAATTTCTTCAAAGATTTACAGTTCCCCGGGCTCTCTCAGATAAAGACAACATATTTAGAGAAGGGAACAGCAAGTAAGAGTGACGAGCAGCATCATGTTGCCTTAACAGAATGTCTACCATCCAAATGATGGCATCTTTGATCACTTGGAGCCAAGTCCTCCCATAGCACTGTCTGACAACTGCCCTCTCTCTGCTCACCTCAAGTATTTAATTACACATAAGAGAACAGCAATAAACGAACTGAATTATGCAAAGCAGTACCCTCTCAGGATGGAAATAATGACACAGCCATGAGAATTTCTCTCAGTAAATCACTTACATCCCTAGATTTGGACAGAGTTATCAAATAGTAACCCTGGAAGGAATGAAAGATGCCTTTACTTGAAGGCAGTATCAGCATACGTCATTCCTGACAAATGTTTGCCCCATCTGTTCCCAGTGACCCTACAATCATAGGAACTTCACAACCTCTCTGAGAAACCTATTCTACAGGTTTACTGCCCTTGTCCTTCAAGAGCTTTTCCTAACATTCAATTTAAGTGTTCCTTATGATATTTTACAAACACTGTTATTTGTCCTGATGATCATGAACACAGAAAACCTTCCTGTCCTCATTGAAATAACTCTTTTTGTGACACTACATAAACCCAAGTCTTTCAATTTTTACTCACAGATCAGAGAATAAAAAATGAAATAGGCAAACCCGTCACAATCTTTATCAAAAGAGTACATTAAACTCTGCCTTATACATCCACAATTCCCTTAAAAAATTCATTAATGAAAACCGGCCATAGGTTTCCCATGCTGAGCAGAGCAGAGAGCCCTCCTGTCTGTCCCTGATGGTGGGATGTTTGTCATTCTCACAACACCAAGCCATTGCCTACTTGCAGGTAATTTTTGATCTGTTACAAGATAATTTTCTGGAGAACTGTTTTTTAGCCAGTTCTTTCCCAGCCTATTTGCTTAGCAAGGAGTGTCTGGTTAAGAATACTTTGCACGTGTCCTCCACTGAATTTAGCCCTGCTTTTTCAGAAATTTCTATCATGTATCACACAAACATGACCCATTCCTCCAACATGCTCGCAGTCCTTCTCAGTTTTATGCTTGCCATGAACTTACCAAGCAAACCTTGAATTTTTTGTCCAAATCAAGCTATGTGACTTTTGTGCCTCTCCAAACCAAACCACAAGGGTTTTTTCACAGTAAGGGAAATTAAAATAGCTTAACACAACTGATTTTTTGACCAACCCATATTGACTTGTCTTCCAACTACTTTTGCAAACATTACAGACAATTTGTTATGGTCGATTTTATTTTCTTCTAGAACTGTTAATCTGACTGGACTGTAATTCCTAAGCTACTTTGGGAAAAAAATAAATTTTCTCCTTCTCCAGTATTCCTCAAGCTTATTGTAATTATCTGCAGACAGCTTTCATTCTCCATTGAGTAGCAGACCAATCCTCCCTTTGATCTTCCTCATTCTATTAATGGATCTTACAGAATTATTTCTGGTTATCTTTGAGGTCTCCTTTTGTGCCTTGGCCTTTCTGGTTTCATCCCTGAATATTTCTACTTTTTTTTCAGATTTATTCTTAGAAATTTGACCTCTTCTTTTTTTCTGTGTGTTTCTGTCTGGTGTTAAAGTTACAGAAAAACCCTTCATCATCTACCCAGCTCAGCACCTACTGAATTTCCTATTCTTGCACTTGGACTGTCTGAATTCAGCCCTTAGCTTACTCTGAAAAACTGACAATTTTATCCTCTATTAGTCTTACCTCTTAGGAGCTCTTATTTATCAAATTTGAGTTCATTGATATCTGTCTTCTTGAAACCCACTGCTCTTATCATGATCTCTCCCACTGTCCTCTCCTGACACAGAAGTCCCTAGGCAATTAAAGAAAAAAATTAGAAAACATCCCACAAGTATTACAGTCCCCCACCATTTAATGACTATAAAGTTGGATATACAGAGGAAAAAAATGTATCACTTCAGCTGCCAAGTAGGACAAAACAGTAATTAGGAGGGAAAGCTTTACAAGAAAGAAGAATCTACCAGGATGTTCTTATGCAGTGTGAGAGCTTCAGAAGCCTTTGTGACTGTCCCCATACAAAATAATGAGAAATTTTTGATCCTTGACTCAGTGAGCCATACGCTCTCAGTCCTGAAGTTCTGCTCTTCTGATGATCCAAAAAACAAAGTAATAATCTCAATAGTTCAACCAATACAGAAAGCATGGCACCCCTCCTTGAGCAGTGGCACCACATTTCAGCACACTCTCGGCACCCATTTGCATTGACAGCTTTCCATTTCTTCTGTGGGCAAAACATAAGTTTTAAGCTTGAACTTGCTAGGGCTCATTGACAAAATAAAGCACTTCTTTGTGCCCTGGCACAGAAAGGGAGCTCATCTGGGTCCCTTTTGAGGTGCCATTCACCAGTAGCATGTTAGATTTTAAGCACTTGCTTCAAGACACGACTTCCCCTGATGGCCCATTTAACCCCAAATGGAATAACTTCAGAAGACATGGAAATTAATCCAAAACAGCTTTTGATTCAAAAGCTTTTAACCACCACCTAGAATTAGATATTTAAACAACTGTGGGTTTGGAACAGCATCCCCCAATGCTTAAAATAACCCAGCAAGACCTAGAATCCTAGAAATCAGCAGTGACACCAACTTCTTCCACTCTACTTGCTCCACACCAGCCTTCCCTTCCCAGACCTGCTGCCATGCATGGAAAGAGAAAGAGGTTTGTCATCTTCACAAGGAACTTCACAGCTCCTCATTGAGGTTTCATTCCTAGAAAGACAAATCCCAGATGTACAACCACCCTCTGGCTGTTCTGCATACTCCCTTCTGCATGTGAGATTGACTCTGCTTGTTTACATGTGGCCATGTCCCCTCCTGATGCTCCTGACGGAGACCCTTTGGGATGATAGGAATGGGACTTTTGGAGGCTGCCAGGGGCTGGGCACAGTGTGCAGCAGCTGATGCTCGTGGAGATGGTGCCTGCCAGAAGAGATGACTGTGGCATGGAGAGTACTCCAGCAATGTTCTGCACACACATGGGGACAGCTGTTTGGGTGCCGTTAGCACTGCAGGAGATGGATGCCTGTTTCAGACCTTATAACATAAGGCTTATGAGATTTGGAAAAGAGGGAGAAACAGTGCTAGGGGTGTTTCAGGTGCCTGTAAAAAAATAAGTTATGAAAAGCCAAACAGCATCAACCTTTCCTTTCAAAATGCCTAAAAACATATTAAGAGAAAACCTCTCTTTTTTTTTTTTGGCTTTTTTTTGCAGTTAGACATTTTAGTCTCTGGCCCGCAGAAATATAGGCAACAGCTGCCCTTTTGGCTGGACAGACAAGCCCCAAAACACCAATGTCCAGTAATTTCTGGGAAGGCATCCAGGGGCTGACCTCTGTCCCCAGCCTTCTGCAGGGCTTGGGAGAAGCCTCTGTATTCAGCCCCACATGCTTTTTTTTTCCTCTGGCTTTTGGGGTGATTATCAGCAGAGAGCTGCTCTTACAATGCAATTCTCTCAACATTTGAAGAGGCAGCAGAATACCCTTGATGGAAAATCCCCACATCAGAAAGATCCTGTCCCTGGAAGTTGGCCAGGGTTTGCTGGCCTGCAGACCAGATTGCGAGATTCATTTTTGCAGCCAAGAATTTTCCCTGCTGGACCAAGGAAATGCAGGAATCTGTTTCCAAGCAGGAGCAAGCAGAAAAAAAAAGTGCATGGGGCGAGACGAGTCCAGTCAGTGCACAGCAGGAGAATGTAAGGTGATATTTTGCATTCCCAGCCCCTGTCTGCTGTGTGGTCCAGCAGCATCAGACTGCATGTGCAGGTTTCCCAGGAAAGGGGTGGCAAGAAGGACCAGATGTTAAGAAGACAACAAAGCTGAGACCTTCCAGGGAGAGCTGCCTGCACTGACCATGGGAGAATGTGAAGGGAAGAATTGGGTTAAGCCCCTGTTCCTCCTTCCCATATGTGTACCACTGAATCCACTGACTCTTCCCCAGGACCCAGACACCAAATGGCCTTCTCTTGAACAGAGAGAAGGGAGGGTGACTCCTTTTACTCAGTCATCTCTGGATAAATTTGTCAGCAGGGATTCATGTATAAATGCTAAATTCACCTGGGATAGCTTAAGCCCCATCTTCCAAAAACTGTGGGGTATTTGCCTTTGGGACACTGTTAAATCCCTGAAAAATAGTGTAAGAAGAAATTACTTGGAAGCAACTTTCTCTATCCCACCCCTTTTTTTAATGTCCTTGTCAACAGTGCACTCCTGTGCAATTCAGGGGGATACTGCAGGGAGCCTGTAGAAGAACTGCCTGTTACAGTATTGGCATCCAGCTCAGCCTGTGGGATCAGCCTTTCTGGAGTGAGGGATCCCCACTCCACCCAAATTTCATAAACCTGTTCATCTCTTTACTGCTCACTCCCCACAGCAGCTCTTGGTCGAGCTGGGCAAGGACCATGCTGAAAAATTAATGAGGAGATTTAAATATCTGGTTAAAAGATAGGTGGATGAAAGGAGATAAGGGAGAAAGAGGAGGGTATGTTTTTAGGATGCCTCTGGTTCTGGTAGGTGTTACTTTCTCTGCAGAATGGATACAAACATATCCACTTTGTCAGAGACCAGATTTCTGACTGGATCTTAATATTTGTCCTCTATTTTCACAGGTTAAACTGCCCTTCCTGACAGTCCAGACTGGCCTCTGGTGCACCAGATTTCCTTTAAAATTTTCTACTACTTATTTTTGAGGTACTGTAATGGTCAATACCAGGGGAAATTAGATTTCCTTTACTTCTGTAACAGCATCTCTCACACTTTACAGGGCCAGAGAGATGTAAGCTTTTACTAGTAAACCAGTTTTTTATTATTAAAACAGTTTCATCACTGCTTTAGGGGAATAAATTGTTTGACCAGGCTTGCAGGTACAACTTTGGGTGTTTGCAGGCTTGAACCAGTCACTGCACTGACTGTGCTCCACCAAAAAAAAATCCCATCCATTAAAGGTGATCGTATCTTTTCCCCTCCTTTGCTGAGAAAAGAGCAATTTTAAAAAAAAAGTAATCAGAGAGAAATTAACACTACAACAGTGAAGTGAAATTATATTAGAGGCAGAGTCTCATGCAGAAGGGCATGAGAACTGAGCACTCAGAGGGCCACACCATTCCCAGTGTTCCTCTGTACTGGGCAGGCTCTAATCAATGGCACATGGCATTTCTGCTACACGCAGCCCAAGGGCATGTCACGGGGAATTAGAGAGGCTGTTTCAGCCCCATCCTGATCTTCCTGCTTCTATGAGTTTAAATCTGATCTTTAAGTCTGTCTGAAACCAATTGTTGTGGTTTAATTCTCTGTGGTGACAATAAGTCAATAGCCAGTCTAACATCTCCTGGTCTCCGGGCTGGAAACAGTGAAGAACTGAGTCTGTGGCAGAACTGAGTCTATCTATACATCCTAAAAGCCTTCCAAGCCTGCAGCTTGGCTCACTCTTCCATGTGTACCAATCTGCTAAATGTCCCTATATGTGCTAATATTTTCAGTTACCACCTTCTAAAGCTTGAAATAACATATACATGTTTTTGTTCTAAACCCACGTCTAACAGTCTGTGATTTGGTAGTTAGAATCTTCTCTTGCATTTGTCTAAGCCTGCATTAATTTGCAGGGGAGGCATGATTCAATCTGAACCTTATTGATAAAACCAACTAATGGCTGGGATTTACATAGAAATAATACAGGCATCAAAATCTATCCAGGAGTTTGAAGCATCAGAAATAATCACAGTGCAATGAATAAGATCATATGAATAATTCAAGAGCTTCAGCATCACAGATTTGGATTCCTATAAGATCACTGGTCTTTTTTTTCCAGAATTGTAAGTTTCAAAAGAAAGAAAAATTACATCAGTCCTTGTACATATATTTAGCTCATCTTGAAAAAGCATTATGTTCCTAGTAGTTCCCCGTAAATCATAAGAGTACATGTAGGTATGTCAGACCAAAACCAGTACTTCTTTAAGCTAAAGTTTTCTAAAATATCTACTAACCACAATGGGAAATAAAAAATAGGTCTCCCTCCTAATTTTTATTTTATTTTTAATTTTTAAACATTTGCCCTAAATATTTATGTCTGGCACAAGAGCAAAATGCTGGGTTAGCCCTGGGCACCCTCTGGCTACTATGAATACCATTTTTCAAACAATCTCACGCAATTCCTCTTTGAATGCAGCCTGTGTGGGAGCTGTGCCAAAATACTTATTGCAGTGATTGTGCCCAGGGCTCTGCACTGGCCCTGTGCTGCTGGCACGGTCCAAGCTGCCCCTCAGTTGTGTCCTCTCCTCAGGCCACTTGGTAAATGTGTTTGGGCAGAGAGAAGTTCTAGATTCCCCATCCCTGGAAGTGTCCAAGGTCAGTTGGAGAGGGCTCTGAGCAGCCTGGTCTAGTGGAAGGTGTCCCTGCCCATGGCAGGGGCTTGGAACGGGATAGGGTCTAAGGTCCCTTCCAACCCAAACCATTCTGTGATTCTGTGATCTTTCTCACACCTGAATTTTTGCATGGCTCTATCGTTTTTATTCTCTGTTGCCCATTTTTACTCTATATAGGCCTTTCCTTGATGCTTCAGCCCCCATTTTGTCAGTACTCAGCCAGCTGATTTAGCCCTTGCATCGCATAGAAAGGTTGGTAGAGATTGCAGGAATTAGCAGCCCTTGGAGAAGGCCAGGCCCAGGTTCCAGCCTTGTCTCTAAATATATTTGTTAGAAACAATACAGCAGGATCTTGTTTGGATAGACGATAGACAGGAAATTAACAGTTAAGGCTGAAACTCTAGTCCTTCATTCCTGTGATTAAAAGAAAACAGATATCATGCTGAAAGAGAAATACAATTTCAGCTTTCATGTAGCACTGTCCTTCAAACGGTGCTTCCCATCAGGCATTATTTCTCTGCACAACTTAGCCATTAATTTCCTTCATTTAAAGTAAAAAAAAAATCCACAGAAGATTATAAAACACTCTGTATTCCAAAACAGAAAGATCATAATGGCTCAACCTGAATATGCCATTCTGTCTCTCCACACAGATATTAAATGGCTGAGATAAATTGTGGCTTGGGGCTTTACAGAGGCATCATGTCAGCGATAGCAATGGATTACAAACTTCCTCCTTTAGACAGCAAACACCCAATTACCAGCAACATCTTCCTTCATGCTGAATAGTGAAGGGGGGGTGTCATTCATAGTTTTTCATTTCTCAGTAGATGGACGCTGATATGGCAGCGTGTGTTGCAACTGAACGCATTGATATCCAACATCATCCATAAACAAAAGCCACCTTGCACGACCCGTGGGGTGAGAGCAAGGATCCTGCTCCATCTTTGCATCCCTGCAAAATTTGGGCATGCGTGGGGAGGCCTGCAAACACTCTGGACATGTTTGCACCACGAGCAAATATAACATTTGTGATAAAAACACATTTATTCAGAAGAGCCTGGACAGGCTGGAGAAAAAGGCTGATGGGAACCTTGTGGAGTTCAACACAGCAAATACCAAGTCCTGTGCCTGGGACAGGATAACCCTATGCAGCAGTAGAGCCTGGAGACCAACTGCTGCTGTAACTAGGGCTCTGATATCTTCTTCTTTGGAAATAACCAAAATTTTACTGGGCAAGGCTTGAGCAACCTCAGCCTCCTCTGAGGATGGCCCAGCTGTCAGCAGAAGTCAGATCAGATATCTTCCAACAAAAATATTTCAGGGAATTCAACCCCTGACCTTCCCAAGAGCTCCAAGCATGGAAGAAGTCTCCTAAGTGAAGCTCGTTCTTGCTGGGTGATATTAGGCTTTTCAGCTCCAGCTAAAAAGTGTTCTTTAGAAACTTGCTAGCAATAGAACACCAAGAGATCTATCTGGAAACAATAATTAAACATAAATTATTAAAAAAGATTGATCCCACTTGCAAGCATTTAAATGTCCCAGCTGCTAAATTGCAACATTGCCACAGACCTGGATGCCTGTGCCCATTTCAGACAGTGCTGGATGAGGGCCATGTGGAGCACAGGCTGTCCGTGCTAACCCTCGTCCTGTGAGCAGATTAGCAGCCTTGAACCCTCTGTGACTGGGAGAACATAGAAGCAAAACCCCCATAGACTTCACCGGGACATGAGGATGTGACAACTGTTCATCAGCATGGCTGGGACCATGGGATCATGGCTCAAAACAGCCTGGTGTGGTTAGGACGGTCTGGAAATTCTTCTTAAAGTTTCTGCCTGGGGAAAGGCCCCCATAACTTAAGAAGAAGAGAATGCAGAGCAAGTGGCATCCGGAAGAGGATGGCTTGTAGAAATGTGGCATGTTTCTAATCATAGAATCATAGAATCATAGAATCATAGAATTGGAACGGTTTAGGTTGGAAGGGACCTTAATGGTCATCTAGTTCCAACCCCCCTTCCACAGGCAGGAACCATTTCCACCAGACCAGGCTGCACAAAGCTCCATCCAACCTGGACTTGAACATTTCCAGGGATGGGGCATCCACAACTTCTCAGGGCAACCTGTGCCAGTGCCTACATGCTGCAATTGCAACCTACATGCATCAGGCACTCATAAGTATTGGAAGTAAAGCCTACACTTCTCCACCAACATCCAAACTACCTCTCTCAGCAGTTGTCCCGATCCTATTTTTTGCTGCCTAGAAGAAGTTTCCATTTTTTTTAAGTATTAAGGCACAAGGGTGGCACACATTCCCAAGAACAAACATAGGATAAAACTGCAGATAGGAAGGAAATAATCACATTAGCCCCTGTGAATAAGACCGAGCAAATAGGTCTATTTGACCCCTTACTCCATCTGCTCCATTTGCAGGTTGAATCATTCCAGCATGAAGAGGGGCACTCAAAAGGGTACAGGGCCTCATTTGAGGGGGCTCCAGTCCCAGGCAGGGCTCATGGCACACTCTAATTGCTGAGAACACAGTATGAGTTTTCCATACACCTTTCCAGCTGCCAGCTGGAAAAAAAGGAACAACAGGCATGTGCAGCCCGTCCTTGGGAATCATCTCAGGTCCCTTTCACCATCACTTCTGCTCACAGGTGTGTGTCACACTGCATGTCCTGTGTGTCTCCTGCTTTTGTTAGTCATTTCATTTGTAGGCAAGGGATCACGTCTGCTGCTCCCTTAATTATGGAAAAGTTGTCTGTGCACAGTTTAAACAAGCCCCCGTTCTGCTCTTTATCAATATTGAACACGCTTCCTGTCTCTCCAACACTCTGCTTGCAGCCACACAACATTTGTTCATAGCTGCAGGCTATGTCAGCAAGGCTTTGATAGAGCAACAAAAGAGTTCCTCACTCAAACAAACAGCACAGAGGGAATCGACCGGAGAGCTGTGAGCGCTGCCGGGATAGCGGCTGGATGGAGCTGCACCAGCTCGGGGCTGGAAATGGGATTTTCCAATCTGTACAGGGAATAGTGTTACAGCACCTGCAACTACCCTGGGAGGAGTTTCACATGCTCCCATCCATTCTGGGATTTCAGCTGTGAGTGAGCATCCAGGCACGAATTGCAGCACTTCAGGAGGCTCCAGGCTACTCTGCCAGACGTCATATGGATGTACAGGAAAGGAAAATATCTCCTGCAATGGAAGGACACACACACCAAGTACCTTGAAGGACCTGAAAGTCCTTCCCACAAAGAAATCAAGCTCTCATCTTAGGTGTCAAATTTAGGCATGCAGAGCTCACTGGTGTCAATACCTCCAGGCAGTATTTACACCCTTCAGGACAGGGCACCAGCAGTGCATCCATGTGTTTGGCAGAGGTTCCTTCTGACCTTCCCATCCCTGGAAGTGTTCAGTGACAGACTGGATGGGGCTCTCTGAGCAACCTGCTCTAGTAGAAAGTGTCCCTGCCCATGGCAGGGGGTTGGAATGAGATGGTCTCTAAGGTCCCTTCCAACCCAAATCATTCTATGTTTTTGTGACTTTCAGCAAGAAAGTTGTAAAGCTTATGATAAGCTTCTGTACTTTGCTTCTCTCCAATTAGATGAACACTTGAAAACACAAAATGTGCACCAACATCCTTATTCACACCAAGAAACACTGTTTGTGCCCTGAGTTTTTTCATCACAGAGGCAAAATCAGGCCTTTGCTGATTGCCAAATGCCAGGAAACTTTAATGAATCAGTTTTGTTATAGAGGATAAATGCCATCAAATCTATCACACTGTAAGTGAGGGCTTACCTTTCATTTGCATAATGATTAAAACAAGCTTGTGAATCACATACTTACGGAGGTAATAATTACCTGCAGTTTTTATGCAAGGGTTGATTTATTTCTGGTGGCTTTAGCACCAGTTTCCACGTGATTGATTTTGGACCCTTCTGTTCTGAGCTATGCAGACCAACCTAATCTTAAAAAGGCTTTGAAGATCAGCACTTGCTGAAACTGAAACTTTACTGAAGTTCTCCTCCTGCACACACACACACAAAAATCACAATTTGCTTTTTTAATTCCCAGCTGTCACTGCTCAGTCTCATGACCTTAAATGAGCAAGAAGAAAGGAAATAGAAGATCTGTAGCCCACAAAAATGCTAGCAGGGTGTGACTGTTTTACTGCAGGAACAATACTAGGGTGTATAACGCAATATACAGAAGAAAAATTACACTAACCAGGACAATCCAAACAAATGTCACATCCCTGACAAGCGCTGGCACTTCAGTTTTAACTCACATCATTAGGACTTGCTGCCAGGTAAACTCCAAGGGTTGGAGACTGAGCATTAGTCAGAGCAAAGATCCATTCAGAGCCCAGAACCATCTGACTTGCACAAGAAGGAGAGAATGTAATTCTTGGCCAATCCAGGAAAATAGCAACAGCTTGAGCAGGATGTGGTATCTGGACCCCTATTTTTTTGGTTGTCACCATGTACTGACCTCCTCACAATCTGCTGAAGACCTTTCTGAGTCCACCTTTGTTTTTGCAACAGCCTATGTCAGCTGACCCATATTCTGGGTTAAAACTACTGCAGTCCAATCATTTGATGCTGCTGATTCTTGCCTTGCGTAAAACAGAAGTGAGTCAAAATTATCTCTTGGCTGACCAAACCGTAACTCCAGAGAGGGCCTTCAGAGAAGGCCCTCGTTCTTCCACAGCCATTACCAGTTCGTGGACCTTTTCCGGTTCTGCTTGGTTCTCTTCAGAGAGTGTGGCCAAGGAAGCATTTAAGCTGGGGGCAGAAAATGCCTTCATACAAGAGCAAAATGAGGCTCATTTTACCTTGCCTGGATCTGTTCAGATGCATTTACAGACACCTTCATATCAGATACTTGAGGCCACAGATGAGACTGCAGATACAAAAACAACAGATTTATGTGGACTTTCAACAATTTTGATTCCAGGTCTCCATCACACCTCAAAGTATAGTGCCAGGGGCCAAGAGGGATACAAACCTAAAACGTAAAAAGCACACTCTGCATGTCAGGGCCCATGTGATTCCTACTGCTGGCTCTTAGCTCAGTTTGACACATCCAGCACTGCACATTGGCTAAAAGAAGCTTGAATTATCTGTTTGTGGAGGGGCTGTGGTACACTGATGTGTCCAGAGCACATGAATGAAACCTCAGGTCCAGCAAAGATGGGCCAACAGATGATGCTGGCTCCTGCTTCCTTTCTGGAGCTCAAACCAAGGTCACCTTCTGGCTTAGTTCTGAGGTTTTACAGTACGACTGACCAAGTGCTTTACTCAGAGCTCCTTCCCTGTGCTCTGCCTGGCTTTGATACAAGGTAAGGGCAAAACCTGCAGTTTATCACCATCAGAATAACATGCCCAGTTGTTCCACCAACAGAGAAACACACAACTCAGAAATGCCTTTTGCTGAAGTCTCTCCTTTTTTGTGACTACCCCGCTGGTCAGTCCATCAGGCAGAAGTGCCCTTCATCACTCTGCCACAGCCTCCCAGCTCCCCTCTGCCACTGCAGCTCCAGCAGAAGAGGCTGGAGATGGTCACCAAGGCACATCAGCTGCCCCCTTCTTCTTCACACCAGACACTCATCGTCCCTCCACCAGAGCACAGGCAGGAAAGGAGGAGATTTCTGCAACTCCAGAGTCTTGAAGGCAGTTTTCTCTTTCAGGATGACTGGGATTGCTAAATAAAAGTGACCATTTGAGAAATGAGCCATCAGAGCCATTTTCAAGCAGGCTGGGTATGCAAGAAGTATGTGCACACCAATGCCAGCAGTTCAGCCACAGCTTCAGGTCCCTGTGCCCCTGGAGCTGAGACAAGCATTGGTGATGTTCCTGTGGGGAAAGGACTACAGCAAGCTCTCGGCCAAGGGCTGATGTGAGCACATAAAAAGCTGTGTGTGCTCAGCCCCAGCTCCACAAGCACAAAATCACAGATAGAATAATAAAATTGTTTAGAGTGGTGTAAGTAGCCACATAAATATGCAGGAAGCCTATAAATACTTCTCAGGCTGCCTGCAGATTTCTCACACAAGAAAGGTGAGGCAGAGAATAGTGCTCTCTCTATAAGATAAAGATAAGGACTTGATTGGGAGTTTTACTGATGGAAATGTGATAAGCAAAATGAATGGCAACACCGGAAAGATGGCCCTGCTTCCAAAGAGTGGGCAGAAAAGACTGTGTGGCTGCCTTTGTAATCATGTAGCTTTTATTTCCAGCTGCAGTTAGGGATCACCTGGTGTCTCTCTCAGCTGTGCAGAAATTGAGACTAATATAGAAGAGGTCCTCTCCCATGTGCAATTTTCAAGTGCCCATAAGTCATTTTACTGCTCAGATGATAGCTAACACTTCCAAAGGCATGTAAGTCAGGTAAGAATGCTTTCCTTTTCAGATACCACTTCGATCTCAATCTACAGGGTATTTGGGGAGTTAACTTCTGGTAAGTTATTCAATTTTCACCAATACTCATGAAAATCAAAGTGGGATTATTAGAGAGGAAAAAAAGATACCAAGAATATTTCAGTTACCAGTGTTTTCGAAGTCTAAGTACCAATGTTCTTCAGATTTGGCCCTGAAGATCCAAAACTGATCTTTTCTAAAAACAGAGCCACAAACCATCACTATGGGCTCTGCAGCTCACCTTCCCACGTGTACCACAGCAGCCAGGACTTTATAACAGCCTCTCAGAACTCACATCTCAGTGCCCTGAGACTCTAGAATGGTACTTCAAGCAGGTCTGCAGGGGAACAGGTTCTCTTGTCTCTTGGTTTATTCAGCAGTACTGGGACCTTCAGCTGTGGCTTCATTATCCTCCCTCTGCACCCAAATACTTTTCACTGGCACAGCAAGGAATCAAGCAGAACTCAACAACCCCTGATGTTGAAATAGCTTTGTATTACATTATCTGTCCGTGAAGAAAAGTGCTTGAGCAGCGTTTTCCTCTTTTCCAGGGATACCTCAAGATATTTTTTCTACAGGACTGTAGCCTCTCTCTAAGACCACTTGGAAGATGACCTCTTGGCACAAAAGTGTACGTGGGAACATATGGCCAATCTTTATCTTGGCATGCTGGGGAGGTTAGCAGAGGTTGCTCCCAAACCAGGTCAGTGCTGCTGCACACCTGCTACTCAGCTGGAGCTGCTCACACTGGATCCAGCACGGCTCTGTGGTGCAGAATGGGCAATCCCATGCACAAGGGACCGCTGTGGACAGTTTGTAAGGCACCAGACAACTTCTACCTCCCACTTCCTCTCTGCTTATCTCAATGCCTGTTCAATTTCAGCAGAATTTAGACTTGGAGTTTAGTAGGATGGGAACTTGCACTGCACATGTCAACAGCACAAAGGGTGGATTTTGGTGTTCAGCATTTGTGATTCTGCCCATAAATCCATGGAAATGTCAGAGCACTGCCCTACTCCAATAAATCGCAGTCAGCAGAGAGGGCTGCAGCTGTGTGAAATACTGACACCACTCTGATGTGATATATCCCTGCACCACCAGCCCTGCTCTGCAAACTGCGATGTCCCAGAGCTGAGTCTTTCTAAAATGCTCAGCAGATGATTCATCCAAGTTTCTTCTTCAGGAAAAATAACAAATGGGGTGTGTGAATGCAGTAAATGCCAAAAAAGCCGCAGAAGACACATCTTGTATAAAGCCTTGCAAACACAACTGAGCCCTGATAGATTATGGCAACACATCTGCCAGTATAACTCTCTCATACCATCTGTAGGGGCCTAACACAGGTCATGGCCTAAAGTGTTATGTGCATTGAATGAGGTCAGGCACTCTTGGGGTTCTGGTGATCCTGTTGACTTGAGAAGACCACGAACAGGCTACATAAAGCACAGGCTACTCAGTGTATTTGTGTCACCAGTAGCCCTAGAGATATCCCACATCTCTGCTCACTGTGTCAAAGCCTTCAGGAAGGCTGTTTTGTTGACATTGGGATATAGAGCAGCCAGCTTAAGATAGACCCTTGCTCCAGACTTATCCCACACGTAGGAGCACACCTGAGTAGCACAAAGAGATAGTCTGCACCCAAGTTTCTGTCCCTGCTGTCTACAGCTCCTGGTGTACTTATATAAGCAGTTGAGATTAGACAGACATCACAGTTTTTCCCACTTAAAAGCAGCCCATTTTATCAGCAATCTGCACATTAATCTTACTTCTATTAAAGGCACTAAAAAACCTCAAAATCACAACATCTTGAAATGCCGCTATCAAAACCAGTAAAATAGAAGACATTTAAAATACAGATTAAGAAAAAGGCACCATTGGAAATGCAACATATGTATCAGAACTTCATAGTCACCTGACATGACACATGGCATCGTACAACCCTGCACACTCTCAGCCAATGGGTCAGGGCTGAGCTTGGGTTGCAGGTGCATGAACCAGTCCCAAGAATAAGCTGCCAAGGCTCTACTGCCTTCATTAAGACTTCTGATGTGGTGAAGTGGAGGAGAGAAAGTGGAGGAGATGTCTCCTGACCTGCTGCCCCTTCTGCACAGGGGCCAAGGATGGGTCCTCCCTGCTGGAGCTGCTCAGTGAACCACCAGCAGGACTCTCTCATGCATAACTTAATTGAAGGCAGCTCAAATGAAACTTTGTTACAGGGAAAAAAAAAAAAAAAAAAACTAAAAGAGAGATTTTGAAACTGTAATAAACTGCAACTTAGCTCTCATGCAGATTTTCACCAAATTCAGAGGATCGATTCCATAATGCTTTCTTAGGGCAAGTGAGCTGTCCCACAAGCACTGGTGTGTGATTCCAGGTGGAAACAACTGAGCAGGATGAGTGTGCAAATGTGCTTTCCAATGCCATGAAAAATCTAGAGAAAAGCCAAAGTGGATGGATTCCAGAATATTTCAAAGAGGCAAACTCTTCAGTCCTGACATCTGAGAAAGTCATTTATGATTAGAGCATTAATGTCAACCTGAAAAACTGTTACTGACACATCTTGGAGTCTGTGACAACTTAACTAACAGGGGATAATTGCTTTTCAAGAAGAAAGGCACAAAAGTGTGATGTAATGTGCAACTTTACTAAGTAATTTTGGATTGATAATTTAAAAGACCCATTCACTCTTCGTAATTAGTTATAACTGGGGTAAAAAGACACGGAACAGAGTGTCTTCATCACCAGACATCAACATCTGCACTGCAGGTGTTTGGCCAAAGAGGACACCCTCAGGCACCCACTAAGAAAGGGATGATGTGCTCTGACATGACTTTCATCTCCACTGATCACAAAGGGAGCTACAGCCATCACAAGTGTGAGCAACTTCAGACTAGGGCAGAAGGAAGTTAGGTAGTAGTTAAGTGGATTCAAAGATTTTACAATGGCAGCCTTTAGAATTCTCTTTTCACATGCTAAAATGCTTCAACAACTCATAAAGAAAGCAAGGAAGAGGAGCTTGTTTCATGGTCTGTAAGATTTGCTGATCTGAGTTATTCTTTCACTAAAAATTAGCCTCTCCATCCTGCAGGAGTGTCTTGTGTCTTTTCCACCAAACCTAGGACAGAAGTCTTCCCACTGGCAGGGAGGAGGAAGGAAGAGCAGCTCCACATCTCCAGTTGGGTCTGCTGGGCAGGGTCTTTGTGTGGACTCTGCAGCATTGGTAGGTTCCTCCCAGCTGGAGGAATAACTTCAGGATATTCTGGGACCACTGTAACCATCCTGCTCCAAGGTGGTTACATCTTTCATCTGGGGCAAACTAGACGAGGGACAATTAAACAATTCAAAGGGACACCAATGGATGTTGAATCAAGGAAAAGATCTCAACATTTCAAAGCCAGATGTTCTGAGCATCACAGAGCGCAAATATTCCCATCATTGGAAATCTTTATCACAACCATGTCAGGGTTCAGGTTTGAAAACTTGCTAGGAAATACAAAAACTTACTAGTGCATAAGCAGTTTGTTGTACCTGAAGAACATCACTCCCTCCTTGCTTCTGCTTTCCAATGGGAAGATTTGGGATTGCTGCTTTTCCTCCAAAATTCCTGCCGTGGTGAAAAGCACAAGCACTGACTGCTCAGGTGTTTCCATCAGTAGCTTACCGAATAATAGAAAATTCCCTCTCCACATCTGCCACTCACACAGCCAGCAGAGAGATCCCAAGAGAAGGAAATTACAGGCATAAGGAAAAAGGGAAGGAGCATTTTCAGATCTTTCCACATCTTGATGGCACACCTCGTTTACATTTATGGCATTGATCCACAGCTAACAGGAGACAACTGAAGCACAACAGCTTGAACAGGCAGCCACTCCTGGAAGAGTTTGGATTCATTTGTAAAAATAAATTTTTGTAGGTCCAAACCACAGTGATTTTGTTTCAGTTTCATGAATCAAAGCTGGAATATTATTTTTTGCAGGAAATGCTTTTTCCATTAAAGAAATTTTCAATTGAACATTTTGGATTGGTTTTTAAATTGTTTTTTAGTACCCCATGTGAGTGTCAGGAGAGGTTTCTGGATAAACTCAGTTTATTTTTCTTTCTCTCTTCAAAGATATAAAATCTGATGCAGTTTGAAAATTCAGTGGCATTTTGATTGAACACTGAGATTATAATATTCAATAAATGGTATAAATTTAAAAAAAAAAATTATAGATTCCAGAGACTGAATTGTTTAAATGAACTTTCCAAGGCCCCAGTGAATGCATCTCCAGGAGTGGATTGAGATGTCAGAGGAGCAAAAACTAGTCAGTTTTGTAATTCAAGAAGAAATTTTTGCCCATATAAACTTAATGTAGCCCAGACAAACTCACAAAGTATTTAAACCATGTAACAGTTTAAATATTCAGTTCAGTACTCTAGATGGTGTTACCTGCAATGCCTGGAAATGCAGTATTATATCTGGAAAGCATCTAAGCAGTAATGTGTCACACCAAAGCTCCGTGCTCTTCTCTTGCTCTTTTGGGACAGTCTTCAGATAAGGAGGTTTGAAAGAGATCACACCCTGTAAAAACACACATTCTTTCGTCTGATGTTGCTGATTCTGCTCCACATGGTCACAAGTATGAAAATATATTCAAATAAATGCTTACTTAATATCTTAGATTCGACTCTTCTAGTTGTAAATTTGGATTCTATTGTAGAATTAAACTTGAATATTATCAGGCAAGCCTAATAACAACCCACCACCCACATTTGTAGGTCAGATTTTGTTTTCCCATTATGAGGCTAGGATTAGACTTCGTCTTCTTGAGCATGGTCAAAGCTTGAGTGAGGTCTTTCTGTCCTGAGAGAACCTATCTCAAAGTAGGAATTACTGTGGAGGAATTCTGTGACAGCTAATGACACTGAAGTGGTACCTGCTAAAAATAAATCCTCAGAATTATTTCTTTTAATAATTTTTACCCCAAAACATTTCAGCAATCCCGTTATGTGACTGCACCATCAACAGCTGTCTTGGCATGAATGAAGGGTCAGGAAAAAGCTGCTGGAGGGAGGAAGGTATTTCTAAAAACCAAGTTTCCATGCTCAGCATGTCCATTCTGCCCATGTGCTGCTGGAGGTTGCTTTCCAAGGCTTTGGGGGCACATCCTGCCTCTCTGTCATGTACATTTCTTGTCCTTTGCTATACAGGATGGACAAGCCCAAACCCCTGCTGCTCCAAATTCAGGTTCAGCTCATAGGGTGAGAATTTCCCACCTGAAACCCTGTTGGGTGCCTCACCCTCACTGGCCTGAGTCTCCATGAACAGCACTTCGAGCAGTGCTACCAAATCTAGAGATCAGAGTTTAATTTAATTATATATATATATTTATAAACAAGAAAACAGGTAAACGATTGACTGCAGCAATCCTAGGCGGGTCATGCTCCACACAATCTGCTGTCACTTATCAGGCCCTTTTAACAGAGAGACAAGCAGGGATGGGGCCAAGAAAGTTACCTCAGCTGTGTCCCACGTGAGGAAGCATTTGGGGTTTGCAGCAAAAGCTCTTGGTTGTGGGTGAATGCAGTGAACAATTCCCAGTACAAAGCACTTACCTTAAAAGCAGAGCTTTGAGCACACAACATAAATCAGATTTCTGAGTGTTTCTCATCCTTTACTTTTCTCAAATCCTGCTGGAGGGGTACAGAAAGCTCAAGTTACAGAGTACCAGAGCTGCTGATCCACAGCAGGAGTGAGCAATAACAACTGCTTGACCCCCTCCAGCCACAGCCTCCTCTCCATGACCACTTCTGCCGTGACCCCCTGCAGACATCCAGGACTAGAGAAAGTACAGCTTTGATGGGGTGATGAAAAGTCCAGCCTGGCTAATGTCTCACTATAGTGTGAAGGTGGAAGAAAGCTCTTCTCCCTGTTGCACCATGCCTCAGCACCTTAGAAATTCATTGTGGCTGGGGAATGTGCAGAGAATCAGACACAAAGCTGCTGCTGGAGCAAAGTCGCAGCATTTTACCCTGCTGATGAACTTTTTTGCTCATTTCCATTTTCATTGAAATATCAATTTGCATTTATTAAAAAGCTCTTACCCTCCTCTCCAGAAAAAAAAAAAAAAACGAACAACCACCCTGATCTAAAGAAAGAGATTGGTTTACATAAAATCCTATTAGTTTAGCTGATTGCTTCCAAAACATTTCTGAGAAAGCCTTCCATTACCATACAAATGGTGCTGGGCCTTTTGCAGGCTAACTGCTAGAAAGCGTAATGATTTGGGCAAATATTCATCAAGGCAGCTGCTTCTGCGAGCGGGTGTGAGCCTGCTGCACACCAGGAAAGGAAAGAACAAGAAATAGCTGCTCTCCTCCTCCATGAAGGCAGCAGCTACACTAGCCCCAGCCTTATCCCCGTACTCCCACAGCAGCACCCCAAACAAACAGGGAGCACACGTGTTAGGGAGCCTGTGGAGCCAGCAAAAAAGAGGAATACAGAGATAATGGGGAGTTTGTGAGAGGAGGAGGCGCTGGCAGCACAGCGTGGATGCGTGTGCCCGAGCAGAGCAGCCGGGAGCGTGCTCACCACCTTGGCTGAGAGCTGCATTCCTCCTCGGTGTCATCATTTTCCTCTCCTCACTGGAATAACCACGAGATCCCACGAGCTCTTGCCGGCCCGTGGAGCCAAGAGAACTAACAGTGCTGGAGGTTTATAGACCCCTATGCACACAGCTTTTGGAGGTGTTGGCATCAAGACAATCCTGATACTCTGAGCAACCTGATCTTGGTGAAGATGCTCCTGCTCACTACAGGGGGATTTGACTAGATGACTTTTAAAGGTCCTTTCCATCCCAATCCATTCTGTGCTTCTGTGATCCCTGAGACACAGTGCACTGGTCACCTCTTCGGGATTGCAGGGTGCAATCTGGGTGATGCTAAAGTAGCCAGGAGTGAGGACATCACCTTGGTGGCCACCTGGGCGTTATGGTGGGCAGGAAGTTCTCTAGGTTTCTAAAAGGGAAACTCTCCACTGAAGGTCTTGCAAAGTCTGCAAAGATTTTGCCAAGTCAGGGCTTTTGAGCGACTGCTTAACCACAGTCCCCTGCTGTCATGTGGGTGATGCCTGACCCTTTCCTGTGAAGATAAAGCTTTTCTCAAACACTCCCCAGAGGTGCTTTTTGTGAATCAGACAGCCATATGACTGAAGCAGGGATCCAGATCTAAAACACCATCATAAATTTGGTGAAGATCCCAAATCTGGGAAAAGAGTCTGCACTGAGCTTTTTTTTATACTTTAGCAACAATCATTGCAGTCACCTTTGGGAGAACAAACATCTCATTAATAGCAGTCATGGGATGCAGTAACAACCTCAGCAACTACCGTAATGCAGAAAGCCACAAACAGCTTCATTGGCCTTTAAGAAAAAAATGTGGTGGGGGAGAAATATCAGTGAGGACTAAAGATGCAGCATTTGAGAGCAGTAAAAATTTAAACATTCAGCAGCTATTCCACTTAACATTTATAGGCAATTTCCTGTTCTAATAAGCCAAAATGAAAAAAAAAAAAAAAAATAGAAGAGCTATGGTACCAGGGAGATAAATCTCATCAACCATTGCTGAAAATAAAATAAAACATCAGATCCCTGGAACTTTTCATCAAGGGGGTGAGTGAAGGGAATATACCAGTCATAAGGCTGTGTTGCAACTTCCCAGAAAGCCCCTCTCAAACTCACACCACCAACTCCAGGCAAATGAGTTCTAATTACCCTGTTTGAGTCCGACCAGCACTGGTGACCAGAGGGTCCTCACTCCCAGTCTGTTTTAGGAGCTCTGTGTGGAAACAAAACACAGGGGAATTGTGAGGTGCTCTTCCTTCTCCAGTGTCTCAGCCACCAGTGATCCAACATGGAATTATGAACTATGGGCTGGGCTGCTAAGGAAAGCCCCCCTATAGACAGTGGAAGTGTTGGTTTTAAAACAAGCACCCAGTGAGTTCAGCAGCTTTGTCCTCTTTCTGGAAAAATTGTCCTGAAGACGCCTTTCTCCTCAATTTATAGTTTTCTGAAGAATTAACACATCACTTGGAGGTCAAAATGGCACCAGAGCTGAGCAGGGACCCTCCTGCTTTTTTGACTGAGGTGATGCAGCACAGAGTGACCAGCCAACAAAAGAGACTTGGTCACATCTGGCCTTTACCCTGACTTGCAGAGGAAGCTGGAGGGATGGATGTGTTGAGGGACAGCCTTCCAAAGCAAACTTGGACTGTGTCTGCCCCTGTGTTTTTGCTGTTCAAGGTCATTAATCAGTTCAGTGTGGCACTGCCAACACCAGCAGCAGCCTCCATGTGTGCCCTTGGCCACATCTGCTATGACAGGACAGCACAACCCCCCTGGCAGGTCCATGGCTGTTCTTCAACCACTGCCCCTGCCCAAGCAGGGAGGTTGGACCTGGTGACCCACTGTGGTCCCTTCCAGCCTGACCCATTCTGTGATTCTGCTTTCTGGGAATGTAGGACTTGGACTGACCAGCCAGGCTGAGCCCAGGGGCAGATCCCAGACCTGACATTGAAGATCAGCAGATACAGAGGGACTACCAAAAACTCAGTTTCCTTTGCCTGCCTGCTCCCAGCCTGGGGTGTGAACAAGGAGGAGCAGGCAGGCAGCAGACAAAATAGCTTTCTCCTTCCTTGCACTTGCAACCCTGCCCACGATTTTCCAGCTGCAGCCTGTCCCTGATGCCACGAGAGAATTTGAAGGGAGCCAAAGGGAAAAACAAAAAAGCCCTTTCTGAAGATGTCGAGCCAGTTGTACACTGGGAGGGAAAACCCTCGCTGATGTGAGACCCCTTCCCATCTGCTCCATGGAGGTGACTGGCCGAGGCAGCAGAGTGTGAGATTTGATTATAATTATTGTCTTAACGCAGAGCTGAAATTGTTCCGAGCACATGGAGCTTCTGGGAACAGGCAAGCATCCAAAATAATCTTTGGGCTGCAAACTCAGTGACGAAGAGATGGCATAAACCGACAGACATCACAAAACCCTTTGGAGTCTGCTTCCCATCGAGCAGGGTTATCCCTGTCAGTCTGCAATTTCACCTCCAGACAGTTCCCACTTTCCTGCTGGCCTTGGCAGACATGCTGTTGTTCAACAAGGAAAAAAATACGTTTATCAAGGGACCACAAACCAGACCAACCCAATTAAATCAAACCCTGTGGCTGCCAGGCTGTGCTTTTCTCCACAGTCAATTCCAATCCGGTGCCTGCCGTGCAAAACCAGTGACACTATGGAATGCAGCAACACAATTAGGACCAAAGCCCAAATCTGTAAAGGTATTTAAGTGGCAGTTGGACATCTAAGTATCTTTGTGGATTGACACGCAGTTCTTGGAGTAGAAATAGTTTTTTTACAGAGGAGAAACCACTTCTATTCCCATGCATATTCCTGGGAACTCC
>NW_008236769.1:13669921-13673573 GCF_000691975.1 Corvus brachyrhynchos | reverse complement strand
AGCGCCTTCCTCAGCCACTCCTTTTTCTCTTAAGCTCCAGAAGTTGGAAGCATTTATTACTCTCCTGCTTCTCATTAAATAAACCCGACTTCCTGGAGGCTGTGCAAAGCTTTCAGCAGCCAGCAGCACACAGCAAATTAGAGCTAACAGGTTTCCTGGAGCATTTCACACTGTACATCCTTGGGAAAGATGTTTCCAGCAGTCCACACCACATCGTCAGCAGATGCTTTTTGTCTGCTGGGTAGCTCCTGGTGGTAGAGGAGAGCTCAGTGAGCACCAGTGGGGATTTTACACAATAATTGGCCAGTGTGCACAAGGTTTAGGAGTTTGACTGCTGGCACCAGTGAAGCAGGATTTGGCTGCTCCCCTGAGTCTTGTTAATACCCAGAAATGCAAAGGAATCAAAACAGCTTATGATATCCCAGGTGGGCAAAGCACTGTGTAGGGTAGGAACTCACAAAAAGTCGATCCAGGAGAATTAGTATTTCTTCTGGCTGTTGTATCCTGCCTAATTCCAACTCCTCGGGGAATTATTTCACCATAGCATCTGTAAAATGAGCTATGAAATTCCTCTTGTGCTGACTTGGCCATGGGTACCCCTGCAAGGGAAATTCACTTGAAACACCCTTCAGAGTAACTCAAGGTTGGAATGGATAAGGACAATCTGCAAGCAGGTTGTGTGGGTACTGCTCTGAGTGGGGAATCAAAGTCCCCCTCAATGCCTCTGTGTTGAAGCTTCCTTTTTGTGCCTCTCCAATAAAGCATGGCCATATTTCCATCTTCCAGCATGCTCCTTCTGAATCACATTTCCTCCTGGCATGTGGAAGAGCAAACAGCAATAACAAGTGTGAAACCTCTGTGGCCTCGCCAAGTGTGAACCAGCCTCCCTGCTGAGAAAGGTTCTAGGAAAGGACATTCTGGACAATAGGAGCAGGCGCTGCCAATATTCTGTTCTAATCTTTTTGTCAAGTGCAACGTGTTTTTGTTAATTTTCCTGCTGTGGCAGACCTGCGAGCCCTGCCTGCTGTGCCAGGCTCCTCTCCCGGCCGTCCCACGCTGCGCTGATTCACTCAGCCTCTGGGTTCTTGTACATCTCTATTACTCAGAGAAAGCCCTGTCTGCCCATTATAAATGCTGAACAGCTTAAAGATATTTTATTTCTGATTAAGCACTTTATAAGTGTATTTATGCAAGTATCAAGCCAAATTTCCTCATTCTGTAGGCATAAGAATATATTTTTTGCTTAGTTCAATAAAACCATTTGTATTCATCTCTACTGATTCCATGATTGTTTTCCCTTGCTCAGCAAGATGTATATTACAGTCTGTTTAATTGTGTGTTTGATCTTTACTACTTAACCAGCTCTATTTATCATTACAATGCATCAGTACATTATAAAGCTTTCAGGCACATTTATCAACATAACAAAGCTCCTACTACAGAAGAGTCCTCCAGGGAAATAAAGCAACAACAACAACAAATACTTCAATGCAATTCACTTAACAGTACAAATATTTGTAATTACAAAAATCTTTAAGAGTGCTTCTTCCATAAATGGCGTGTTTTACTTAAAATTGCTTTTCTAATGTGACAGTTCCTCCAGTGTATGCAGCTGATGGGTTCCTTAAAGAAAGAAAGGCCAAATGAACTGCTTTCTCATATATTCCCTTTTGCTAATGTGAAGGCAGAACTCAAGTTCACTGATGTGCTATTGAAAATTTAGTTACCCCTAATAAAATACATTAAAAACACACTAGTGTGTGTTTAATAACTAATAAATACATGACAGCGTGAATGTAATGCTGCAGATAGCTGCAAGCCATGTGGGAACTAAGCCTACAACAATCAATTAACTATTGATTGCAATGCCTGTTAATCATTGATTAACCCGTTATAAATAACAAATACATTACCCTTGCTGTAAACTGGGACCACCAGGTTCTTTTACATGGCTCTTCATGTTTCTCATGTCCATCAAAGACAAATACATGTTGTCAACCTATTTTGATTCCAGCACCATTTTGATATATTAACATTCTTGGGAAATCTGTTGTTACTCCATTAGCAGGTTTTTGGGTTGTTTTTTTTGGTTTTTTTTGCTTTTGCCTCATAGGAAATTATTGCAAACTGAAGGACAATCCAGGAAATTAGCTAAAAACTCTCATCTCACCTGATCAATCACACTATTAAAACAGCCAGAACTCTTTGAAGCCACAAGAACTAAAGGTGAATTTATGAATACGAATCTTAAAATATCAGCACTAAGATTCTGAAGGCAAGTACTCAAAAGTTAGCAAAATCAACTTGGGACATTTTGTGAAAATTCAGTGTGTCCATGTGAACATTATGATGCATTTTCCATAGGAATGCTGCATTTTCCATAGGAATGTACAGAGCCTTCCATTCAGAAGAGCAATGCTCCATTAATAAATGACTGGTAAAAATCCTGTTTTACATCTACTGTTTTTCCTAGACCCAATCTGTTGGAACTATTATTGTGCCTAATTTTAACACTTAGACTTTAATGTCCAGTCTGCCAGCAACACAGAGAAAAAAAAGAAATCAAATACTGCCCATGTTTCTCAAAGTGCCAGAGCAGGAGATTCCCACCACATTCCAAAACATGGTATTTCAGATCATTGCTTGGGGGCTTGCCTTTCCAAGCAAAACCATTGCCAAAGAAGAGGCAATGAAGACACCACCAAAGCCACTGCAGGACCCAGGTGTGCAGGGGAAGAATTTCATGTCCCAGCATCTCTGAAGAACAGGTACCACTACCCAAATCCAGGTAGGATCAGCAGGGCAGCGAGGTGCATGGCTGCAAGGATACGGTCAGGCAATTAAGCAAGGGCAGGACAGGCTCGGATGTGTGAGAATTGACTGAAGGGAGCCAGCCAAAAGCACTGCTGTCATCACAGAGAGGGAACTAGAAACTTCCCCACAAGGGCCCCCGGAAGCTATTGAGAAAACAAAAAAAGCCTCCAGACCCTGATGGAAATCAGTAACTTGAGACATCTCCAGTAGGCAAAAGCACAAGGGTGTATTCCACAGAGGACAAAATCTCATAGAGTTAGGATAACAAACAGCATAATCTATGCCCAGGCTTTGGAAAATGCCAAGGGTGTCTATGTTTCTCCTCTGTTTTTCTTTGTTTTGGTTTTTTCCCCCCCATATTTGTGCCTCTAAAATATTTGGAGAAGGAATTATCAAATATTCATTTATTTATTCACAAATAGAAGAAAGCATTTACAGAACCTCTGTCCTGAAACAGGTCCCATCCGTAACTTAAGAAGGGAAATGACACCTGATTTGTGATTAACAGGCACAGCTTTGTAAGAGTCTCACCAGGTTGGTTTAATACCTCATCCTCTTCAAACTCCGGGATGTGATGGCAGAAACTTGAATGACCAACACGTAAATAAGAACAGGAGCATTTACCGACTTGCGAAGAGAAGATGCTCCATGTGCAGCAGCTAAACATGCCAGAACAGCTTACAAAAATAATATTGGTGGAGGTGGCTTAGAGCAGCGGCGGGGAAAGCCCAGCCCGGCTTTCCCGGGGGTTCCCCGCGTCGTTTCCATGCACAAAGTGCGTTTTGCCACCTAGTGGCTACCGCGGAGGGACCTCCGGTGTCCCGCGCCTTTGCCACCA
>NW_008236769.1:13616735-13669841 GCF_000691975.1 Corvus brachyrhynchos | reverse complement strand
GTCTCCCGGGGAGGGCCGTCGGGTGCCCCGCGCCTTTGCCACCACCAGCCCCCACCTCTTGGGAGGGAAACAGCAGAAGGGGACAGTAGAAGATAAAAAAATAAAGCATATGTGACAGGCACAAGTAAGGTGAGCCGGAGTTCTGAAATTTAGCCGAGAAATGGGTAGAAAAGCTCGTGTACCACAGCCCGGGTGCTGCAGAGCCAGGACATGACCCTGGCGGGGAACAGAGAGCACGAAGGAATTCTGAGATGGGAACCTGAGAAAACAACAGCTCGGCGTCTGACTTTGTTCCTACTGTAAAATGCTGGGGTTGGAGCGGGACAAGCTTAGATCATCCCTTCACTGCAGCCAAAGATTTGGGTTGGTACCACAGCAGCCGCCACTTGGCACCTCCACAAGCTCAGAGCTGTCGAGTGGGGAAGGAAGCACATCACCCCATCGCGTTCTTCTCTTGGATTTTCATGTGTTTAACTTGCTGAGAAGGTCAGGCAGCAATTTCTATCCCCTGACACGTTCGGCTAGGGGAAGCCTACAGCAGGCTGGGCAGACACTGCAATTCTGAAAGTCTAGACCCCTGGAATGAACACACTGAAAAAGCATTAAAAAAGCCCCAACATATCACAAACAACAAAACATTGCCCTTTCTACCCAGGAATCTATGCCCCCAAAGGGATTTCAGAGGCTGATGGAGCTGAGCCTAAGCAGCTGTTTAAGAGTGCTTCCAACATTTGGAGTTTTAAACCTCACAACAGTAGATTTTGGGGGTGAATTATCAAAGCAGTTTTTCAAGACCAGCTCTGCAGGTTGGAGAAGTTTCATCCTTCTGTGTCCTCTGCAGAGAGATCTGATGGGGGCTGCACATATCTGGAGAGAGAGAGGGGATAAGGAGCAGCACATGGAGGTACCTCTTCCAGACGACATTTTATTTCTGCTGTCTGCATCTCCTAAGTAGTGAAGACACTCTGAAACTAGAAAATTAAAGTCATTGCAATGAGAGGTTTACTCTGGACACTCTCAGATCTGCAGAGACTCTCCCTGGTTTGCTCCAATGTAATCTCAAGCACTTAACTGGAAAAACTCCATACATGAGGAGATATTCCCCTTAGGATTTCACTTAGGTCACTGAAGACAAGCAGAAGAGAGAGCCCAGACAGATGAATCTAGATTTAAGAACAGCCACAGCTCAACAGCCTTTTTCAAAGGGAAACTGTGGAGACTCCTTAGTTCTGAACTCAGTTGTGTCACAGAAACATCACAAACTACTGGGAGCCACTGCTGCTCCACTGACAATTAATTGTAGATGAAAAATAAAGTGCTTTGGGGATCACTGTGACATCAGAAACCTTATCCTACTTCCAGCAAAGCTGGGTATAACACATGAAGAGAGTTTTCCAAATGATGAGGTTCAGTCCAGACCCTGCATCATTTGGAAAGGTATTCACTGGAATGACACATTTTGCTCCAGGATGCATCTAAAAATCCAAGAGGGTACAATTTAATATTGCTCTTTGAACAGACTCAAAACTTCTATTTTTGTGTAAAATAGGATCAGAACTCAGCCACTAGTTAAACGATGCAAAACCATGCCTTTTTCCTTTAAAATTATGGAGGTTGAAAACCTCTAAAATGAGCTCTGAGTCACAGTGGAGGCTTTTCACTCTTACCTGTGCTTCTTGCAATATGAGAGCTGTGTCCTGCACCGAAAATGGCTGGTCTGCAGGAGGAAAAGAAAAAAGAAAAAGAAAACTACAGCTGTTCAGAATATGAATTCTTGAAAACCTTGTTTCAGCCGTCCAATTCAAAGGACAGGCACTCCATGCCGGGAATGGGAAGTGATGGCCTTGGAGCTAATTACAAAGTGCTGCAATTTAAGAGACAAAAATCTATCACCAGAACTTCATAACACAATAAACACATTTCACATACACTAGGCCTTGTAAAACCATGAGTAAGCAAACAGCAAATTGAACAAAAACTCATATCAAAAAGAGGCTGGAAATCCCCTGACCCCATTTTCACATGGAAACCACTGGTGCTGATAACTGCAAATGTGTTACTGGAAAACACCAACAGCAGATTTTCTTTCTGTTGTGCTTTAAGAGCTGTAAAATACAGCACAGACTTAACTTTACATGAGAGCTTAGCCAAAATCCTACTGAACAGCGGCAGGGACTTAAATGGGATTTACTCTGGTGCTTTTAGGTGTGCCGAGGAGAAAGCTCTGCTGCTTCCCGAGCTCCCAGGGATGGGGATTGGCTGTGGAGCCAACAGCTGTGTTAGAGGCA
This sequence comes from Corvus brachyrhynchos, assembly GCF_000691975.1. Lineage (NCBI taxonomy): Eukaryota > Metazoa > Chordata > Aves > Passeriformes > Corvidae > Corvus > Corvus brachyrhynchos. The sequence goes on along the minus strand of NW_008236769.1, from coordinate 13,667,553 downwards.
ACTGGCTTGAGAATTCAATCCATTGCACTGGGTGGGACACTTTGAAAATGGCTGGAGGGGTTTGGAAACACAACACTGGGAAATCAGCTCCTCAGGAGATTTATTTTTAGATGTTGATTTGCTGCCTGAACACCTAGGGTTTACCCAGGGAGCCAGCTCCATAAGCTTTTCCCAAACTCTATAAGGTCTCTGTTTACACAGCACAGACAAATAAATAGCACTGTCACACTGACACATAACTTTCTGCTTCTAATATGTCAAACTTGACAAATAACAAAAGGTTATTGCGGCAATTTAAGACATAATCTTGCTCCTTTTTATCACTTTAAATCTTTGCCCCTCAAAACATATTCAAGTATTTAATTTTGGGGGGTTTTTTTTAATTCCATTACTTTATTTCTCTAGCAGATCATTGATGCTTCCAGCCAGCAACTCCTTATCCTTTTTAGGCAGCATATGAAAGAAGAGGGGTAGTTAAAGACTGTGCAAGTAATAAATGTCTTCAAGGGACTGGCATGCTCAGAGAATTATCTGCGTCATCTTGGGCATGTCCCAAATGCCTCTAATCATCCCAAGGACATACTTTAGTCTGTTTATGGTGGCCTTGACACCATCATGACCCCCCCCAAAACAAACAGTGCTGCTTCAAGAAAACACTTCATTATGGCTCTGAGCAGAAGTGTAAAGGCAAAGGAAAGTGCTGAGACCAGAGATGAAGAGGCTTATTTGTTTTTGTGGTGCAGAAAATGAAGGAAGGAAACTTCAGCTGAGGATCTGCATAAAAAAAAAAGACAAGCTGGGTGATCCCAAACCCCATACTGGATACAAAAAATGTAATATAGGACATGGGTTTAGTGAGGTGGCGTGCAAGCAGTTCAGCCAAGGAGAGCCGAGTCTGCGTCAAGCTGAAACTCACAGATGGAAAGTGGAACTGACCAAAGGCCATTTCTTCCAGAATAGGGAAGAATTCTAGGGGAAACATTCCAGGTCACTCAAAGGCCAGAAAGAGACAAGGAAGGACACGAGGCAGACATTCAGGGGCTGATCTGAAGTGTGAGACTGAAGAAAGGTCCATTCTGCAAGAGACAGACATACAAAGTGTGCCGATAGTGGATGAAAGGAGCACTCAGATGATGAGAGTAGAACCACTCAACATGGAGCTTTGGCTGCTAATGAGGTGCTACCTGGGCAAATGCAATCTGAGGACAAAAGAGGATTAATCAATTTCCTCGAGCACTCGTGACTTTGCAGGAAAATAGTTTACCAAGGAAACTGGAAAGTTGATGGAGGTAAGAAGACAACAGCTGAAAGACAGAGAAAAGAAACCCAGAAATTCCATCTGTGGAAGATAACCATACTGGACCATGTCATTCCAAAGGGAAAAATACAGAGCCACAAAGAAAGGATGGATAGTGCAATGCAAGAAACTGGAAAAGAAAACAGATGAATAACACAGTTTGTTCTTCCTGGAAGATGTGTCACTGATCTCACTATAAAGGCAAAATGGCTAAAATGGGGCATGCTCACTGAATTCAAGCCAGCCTTCATGACCTCATGTTTAACATGAAACAATAACTGGAATTTAGAGGCAGGAAAAGCCAAATTAAATAAAGCCATTTAAAAATTACAGTGACCGTCATCCCCTGTTTAAACAAGCTATTAAAGGAAATAGCAAAAAACCCTATCACTTGACATTTTAACATAAATACTAGAAATCTTTCTGAAAGATTTACTGAATTCAAAACACGGTATCAGGTTTAAGGAAGACTGATATCACATATCACACTTACAGCTTTACTAAGTGGTCAGACAAACGATCTAATATTACACTCTGCCCTTAAAACCAATGGCTTTTTTTTTTTTTTTTCTTTTTACAATTTACGAAATAGTAAGGTTGGAGTGACCTGAATAAGGGAAATACTGGTAGTGCTGCCTTCTCCTTCAAGCAGAACACCCACTGAAACAAGAGAAGAAAACCCTTCAGTCTGAGGCAAGGACAAGCTGGGAACAGCTAGACTGCAGCAGTCACGGACATTTGGAAAGCCAGCCTTAACCATTTGAGGTGGAAACTGGACGAGAAAATAAGACATTTTCTCAAAGAAAACCCCTTTACTAAAGGAAAAAGCTTGTTAAAAAAGAAGCTAAAGTGTTTAATCCTGAATGGAAAAAAAGCCTGTCATTGTTGGTTTGGTTGCAATCTTGTACAACCTTTAAACAATGTCCTCACATTCTGGATTGTAAAACCAAAGTTATATATATATATATATATATATATATATATATATATATATATATATATATATATATATATATATATATATATATGTATAAAGGGCCCAAACACAAAACCAAAACCCCAACCCAAGCTGCAGACTTCAGGACTGAGTCCCAGGACCTCCCTGTTGACAGAGAACTTTTTCTAACCCCATTTAAGCTGTCATGTAACAGCATTTCTTTAACATTTCTCCTTCCTCCACAGCATTTGTTACTTACAGCCATTTCCCCAACTCAGCCTTCACTTTTAAGCTGTAAATGTCAAGTTACTCAGATTCCCTCTGAGTCCTGCACACCATCAGTGATTTTGAGAGCCATCTCTGCTATCACTTCAGCTCCAGCTCAATCTTTTGAAAATGCCTGACCAAAATTACTCAGCAAATGCAACAGGTACTGTGTAACATCTCTGATTCATCCTCAGACCTACCAAAACCACCATGTCAGATGAAGCTGCAATCACACTGCTTCTTCCCACAGCAGCAATTCACCAGTCCTACCATGGGTCCTTTTTCCGACAAGTTTTTGTTTGATTTGCAACCATCTGACTTTGCATCTGCACAACTGGCACCTTTGTGCCTGTTCTTGGACAGCACCAAATTCTTACGCAGCCCCAGAGCCTCCTGCCATGCTGCTGTTGCCTGCAGCCTTTGAGCCAGCAGCGTTTTTGGCACGTTTAGCCTCATTCTTGACTAAGACCCACAATTCAACTAATGCCACCAAAAGAAAATCATGTTCAAGGCAGGCACTTCGATCAAACTCCTTTCACTTTTCAACACTACCTCAGGTCACCTGGGGCCTCTGCTGCCATCACCTTCCCCACTGTATTCTCCCACTTGCTGCCATCTTCTGCTGTCTACACTTATTTAGCACATCCTTTACCAAACGCAGGAAAATCTCATTACGTTTCCACTACCAAACAAAAGCAGTCATAAAAGAGAGAAGGTTACTCTGGCTTAACAGCCTTCTGTTTATTATGGGCCACTTTTCTAATCAAGTCATTTATCCCAAGTTTGGCTTTTCATTCCTTTTAACTCAGATTTTCAGACCATAGCCCAAAGTCAGTACCTATCAGTCTTGTCACTGTCCAGATGGCTTTTCCTTTCTGAAGCAGGAAACTGGATTACTCTGCATCAGTCAGACCAAGAGGTAACCTCAAACACCAACATAAAAATATTGAACACAGTGCATTTCAGGCTCAAATCCTGAAAACATTTGTGCAGGAGCAAGCACGGACAACAGCTCAAAAGCTCCGGAACTGAGCCCGAGAAGTGCACACAATGAACACCATTTCTAGTTCATTGATTATCGATCCACTAGAAACAAAATGTACTTACATAAGCCATGTCCAATTGATGCAAGGAACCCTCTTAGTTTTTCCTTGGGAAACTGGGCTGCAAATGTGGCTGTCAGGGATTCTTTGCAGCCAGATGTTAAATGTTTGTTTTACATATGTTAAAGAAGCAACTTCTGCCTGACAAAGCAGCATCTTAAAATATGAATTACCCAAGGAATACGAAATCCCACTTCAACAGCAGGAGACTGCATTTGGTTTTTTGCAAGTTTTTGGCCTCAAAACTCTTAGAGGTGTCTTTGCTGGGATAACCTGCAGCTTTAGGGCTGTTTTCTGCTCCATTCCAGAGGGAGCAGAAATAGTTTTACCATCAAATAAATTCTAATGGATGACATTTTTAGCTCTAAATGTTCAAGGCAGAAAACTTCCTCTCTTCCATGGAGACAAAATTTCACTTTACATCGTGCTCCTGCATACAGACCCACAAATTTAAGACTTTTGTGATTTGCAGCCTCTTACCATTTCCCTAACTGAGGTGGAGGCTGATCTGTAGACCTGCAGGAATGGGGGGCCAGAACTTCTCACAGATCCCATAAAACCAGCTCCCCAACCTTAGCTGGGTGCCCTGTTCAGCCTAACAGTGAAAAAAGAGACAAGAGACCACCACCAAGAAGGTTCATGTCCAGGTTCACTTTTGCCCACCACGGATTTCCCTCCTGAAGCAGCTAAACTTTTGTCTTGTTTTTTTTTTAACTTTATAGGGATGAAGGACAGTCTTACCCAGAAGCACAGGAAAGGTTGGAACAGCATCCAGCTGGAATGTGACCTGCCTTGAACACACTTCTGCCTGTGCTCAAAGAAACAAACACCTTCAATATAGCAAATACAATTACATCCTGCTGCACCCTTCCATCATCACAGAAACAAATAAAACAATGGACACTTCTCATGTTGGACTTCGGCAAAAGACATTTATTATTATTATTACTGTTGTTGTTGTGTTGCTGTTGAACCTCCTCTGCTCTGCCCACAGTGGTGGCATAAATGCTGTTACCACATTGTAGCTGATGATGCCGGTGTACAAATCAAAATCCATCTTAATTTCAAACTCCATTAGAAACACAGGAAAAAAGATCAACATTTACGAAATGTAAAGGGAAAAATGGTATGGAAAGAATTTTTTTTTTTTAATTTTTCAAGCTTCCAAGACAGTATTACAAACAACAGAGAGCAAAGTAAAGCTAGAAATGAAATACTTGACAGCATCTGTTTAAAAATTACAGCTAAGAAACCTAATAAAAGTTGAATAAACAGTTACTAGAAATAAAAATTTTTACACGTATGATATTTGTCTGGGATTTTTATTTCTTTAAAATAATTCATACAAATGGTTACAGTCACAAACATGATTTTAACCAAAAATATTGCTAGCCTACCACATTACCAGGAAGGAATCAATGTAGGCAATGAAATGCTGCTACTTTTCAGTAGTCTAGTGCCTTTTCCAGATACCACCAATAATATATACTTTAACTGGTGACAAAAAGCACAATGCTCGTTTATACAAAACCTTTTTTTTTCCTCAAAATCTCTTTGCAAGGTTGTCTTCATTTTGAAATAAGGGAATTCATGCCAAAATTAGGAGAAACTGTTTTTCTTTTGTTTACTAAATTATTCTAAAAAATAAGACAAGCAGGTAGAAAAAACAATGCACTGTGTGGCGTAGAAAGAAAAATGGGAAAAATTCATTGTCCTGAGAAGTTTGCCAACTGCCTCATTTTTGGGCATGTTTGAAAATATAAAAGAAAGGATTTTTAATCTCAAAACTGGTTTGTTGAATGCCTCCCTTATGTTTTTCCTTGTTGACAGCTAAGCAAACAAACCCTTTTTAATGTTCTAGAAACTGTACACAGACAAGTACATTCATGATATAATTAACTACTAACTTCTCTTGCTTAACAAAGAACCCATAGGACACAGAAACAGTGAATCAGTCCACTGGACAGGGACAAACTACAATTTATACGGAGGAAAAAATGTTTCCAAATCTTCTTTTTGTCTCCCACCTTTTCCTTTTATACTGTATATTGGACCAGTTTCTAAACCAATAATCGTCTCCTCCTGTAAGTTCATGGTTTTGCCTTTCATCAAAATCCAGGGTTTTGCTTTGTGTTGTGTTGTTTTCCACGCGCTGCAGTTGAAGTCTCCGATGTTGGGAATGCTGTTGTAGGCTACAATTGGTCGCTCGGGTGGTCTCTATCAGCTTCTGGTTTGACAGTTTGGCCGGGGGAAGGAGCATGGGGCGGGTGGGCTACAGCAGGGAGGCCGTGTGATAAAGACATGGGGTTGGGGACTATTCCTTCTACTGCTGCAGGTATGCCAGTGGAAGCCACGCTTACAACGCCCGGGGGATACCTGCTGGGAGGAGAAAAGGAGCAGACATTACAACCAGGAGGTGACTGAGCAGAGAGCCCACCCTGCCTAGAGCTACAGAGATGTTTTTGTTTTCAGAGCAGTTAAGAGACAGGGAGTTAAGCTCCAGGTGAGATGCCACATGCAGATGCTGCTACATCAAGCAAAGGATGCTGTATTTTAACCAAATGAGACATGAAAGTTTGCCAGATTGTTTCTTCAGATTTAATAGCATGAGTAACAGCACAGCAAAGGAAACCACCTTCAAGTTTTGCTCCTTTCAAAGCATAACCTCAACAGGAAGTAATTCCAGCTGGGTCTAAGCAATATCTGTTCTCTATGACTTTCCCTCTGGTTAGCCTTTGGGGATTTTCTTCTCTTTCATTCTCATGTAGGAATTTAAAATTTTCATTGTTGTAGTTTGAAAAAAGTATTTCTTTAAACTGTTTTTGCAGACTTAGCTTCTGACAGCTCCCTAAAACAGCCATGACACCCACACACTTGTAAGATGACAAACTCAAGCCTATTGCACCTGAGTAACTTTTTCAGCATCAAACTTGCCACTGCACTGGTCCAGAAGAGAACCAGTACCAGTTACAGAGGACAAGTGCTTCAGGCAGACTGCAAGAAAGAGAGATGCAAACACAGAATTTATGGATGGTTTTAAAGATTTCTTACTCTATCTGGATAAACACCAAGGCCTAAATATTTTATGCATTCAACGAAAGAATCACCCTCTGATTCAGCTCCATTTTATGATGGCTCTGATGTTATCAGGCTAAAAAAAATCTTGCAAATCTACTGTTCCAATCCCAAAGTTCAGATGTAATTGATGAACACTGGTATTTCCCAGTGCTGTATATAAACAACAGCTACACATGGATTTAATAAAAATATGTTTTCTTCTTAGTCAAAGACCTTGATACCTATTTGCAAGTTGTGTCATACTGGCCACTTACCACTGACCCTTTGCCTCCACCCTCCTCATCATAAAGCTGCACACTCATCCCTCATTTCCCTCATTCTCTCCCACTCTACTCTACTCACCCAAGCATCCTGGTGAGAGCATTATCCATGTGAAACCCTGAACACAGGAACTACCACTCACTGCAGCTTTTGCTACCCAGGTATTTACTCAGAACTACATGGGACAAAAGGCTTTTTCAAATATCACATTATTTTGCTGTCGATTTTCTTCTCATCAGAGTTCAATGCATCAGGGAATTTTGCCCATTTCTGCAGCATCTTTTCCATGGTAATATGTGTCTGTGCTGCTCATCCCAAGTTCCCTCGAACTAACAGAAAATTAGTGCAGAACTTAGGCAAGGCTCAGGAGAAAAAAGCTGGATGCAAGCACAGTGACTTGTTCTTTTTGCTTCCACCACAGAAACATCATGGGAACTGCTTTTTGCAAACATGGAGCCAGAGGGGCTCTGCAGGACTGACATGGCACAGGGACACCATACACTGGTCTGGCCATCCTGGGAAAGACTCCTACACACAACACTGACAGTAATCTGGGATGGGTAACGAGGATGTGACAGATCAGACCACCTGTAGGCCAGGTAACTTTGTTCCCAATTGTACACATATTTACAGGGCTTCCTATGCTAATTCATATTCCACAGAGGTTCCTTAGAATTAATTTGCAGCTGTTAATGGAATTAGTTGCTTGTTTCAGTAACTCCGTTGGAATCTTATTAATCAAATTTGCTTCAATTCCTATATAAACTGTCAGTATTGTTCTACTTACTCAAATTTAATTTTGAAACAGCTTATCTGTTATTCTAGGTGCTTTGCAAAACACACAATGTGACATAAATTTCCATTTAGAAGTCCAACACTGCAGCTGTTCTCAACACACAATCTCTACTTTCAAACAACGTATTTCCTGAGTATCAACACACCAGAGATGGAAAAAAATCAAGGAGAGAGCAACTTCTGCAACTGTGTTCTCCTCTGGAAGAAAAGCCAGAGCCTCCACTCATGAAAATGGACAGTGCTGAAAATCAGGAGCACTAAGAGTTACCTGACAAGCACATTAACCATTTCAAACTGCACATCTGTAATTCTATTCTGACTCCAAATATCCTTTCTGTATAGAAGGACATTCCCATTGGACACCAGGTTATGATCACCAGGATTCTACTTGCCAGCACCTCACCTCACCTCAGGTACAGGTTTCCTACAGACTTTTAGTAACATCCAGAGGTCCTACAACTGTTTATTTTGTCCTAAAGCTACACAGTAGCAGCAGCCAAAATCCAGATAACATACTGCTCTACAGAAACTGTGTTTTACTGGACAACTCCTAACCCTAATTTGCAATCCTCTTTTTGTAATTTTTGTCCCTTTTTACTTCAGTCAGTGTTGCTCACATCCTTTCTCTGAAAGGATGGCACATAAACTCACATCTCTACCCATGAGCATATCTGTTCTATATACCTTTCCCTTTTCTTGCTACTTACTGCTTCTCTATTCTTCCCATTTTTTCTATTCTTAACCAGCAAATACATCCTCTCCAGCATTTCATGAAGTTCCTCTCTATCTTCCTCCTCTGGCAGCAGTAAGTTGAAATGTTTTCCAGGTAAAATGTCCACTGAATTAAATTTTTGTGAAAGCAGAAGTGAGCAATCAGTTACACCTCTTCTGTTAATTCATACTCTTCCATCCCCTTCCCCCATGTAGTCTCAACTTAGGAGGAAAAATACAGTAGCCCTCTTAATTACAGCAGATGAGCAACTTTAATTTCTACATTAACCTCCTGTATCTTTTGAACTGCAAAAGCACTTTGAACTTGCTATGTTAAGCTCTGTTCAAGAAACTGAGTCTGTCCTAAAGGAGGTTAAATTTTTAAGTCCATGCTGTTATCATGCACTGAGTCTGAAAATCACCACTGAAGTACCTCAACATGAAATAACTCCTGAATTAACAATATCCAGCTATTCTCATCCAAGTACCTCTCAGTATCCAGATACTCATAGAATCATGGAATGGTTTGGGTTAGAAGGGACCTTAACGACCATGTTGCAACTCCCTGCCATGGGCAGGGACACGTTCCTCTAGACCAGGTTGCTCAGAGCCATATCTACCCTTATCTCCTATCTGTTAGGAGGCAGGAAGATGTGTGGAAATGTCTATAAATGGTACAATCACTGTTTCTGGCTGTCAAATTTCTCTGTGCCTATGACCTGCCTGCTCTGTGACACAGGAAATGGCAGGGGGTTATTTCACAGGCAGCTCGGTAACAAATACACAGCAACAACACAAGATCAGGGTATGTTATGCTGCTTCACCAAGACCACTAAAAATAACTCTTTCTCAGGAGTACTGTTGATCTTTACCCATGGGATAGGTCCTGTTTGCATGACCTTTTGTGTTGATAGGGTGTCTTGCATTTCACACAGTAAATGGTTTTGCTTTCCCCAGAATATGATGATATTCAGATTATCTAGATTACATTGTGCTGACTAATGCTCAATGTTCTCGGCTTGTGATAATGTCTGATAATTTGAGATTTCTGTCCTATATCAAAATACAAGTGAATTATACACCCAGAAAAAAACAGCCTTGTTAGTTTTAGTACACCAAGAGATATTTGCATTTTTTAACATATAAATTATTATCCCAGGTCTTATCTTCTAATGCAATTACATGAATATGATACAGTTATCAGCACATCTGAAACATCATACAGTCTGTGAAAGACTCCAGAACTCACTTAGCTGAACACAATCTTGGATTGCAAAGAAAAGACAGAAAACTTTGGTTTGAACAATCAATTCAAATGCTTTACTTAATCCACGTAGGAATGAAGCATCAGCAAACACTGCTATTGAAACCAATTCTTCATAAAACCTGAGCTTCACGTGATGCATATTTTGCACTTCACATAATAACAACTGCCTTCATCCACATTCAAACACTTTTCTATTGCCCCTCCAAAAAGTTTTTAATATTTATTGTATAACTATTAAAATTAGTCTTATTTTGCATTTGAAAATAATTAAATCATAATTTTACAATTAATTTTCTTTATCGAAAAAACTGACTGAAATAATGTCTTAAAAAGCCACTCAGTTCTGTGTTTATCCTGCTTAAATTGAATACATATGGTCTTTACCTTGCAAATCATTAACTCCCCAAACATTCCTAGGTTAAAATTAATTTCTGGCTGCAAAGCCTGCTTCTGCTGGACTTGTGACCCCCAAAATGAGAACAAAAACCTGCGTTTTATTTGGGCATGGACCCCTGTTCCTAACTGCCATGACAGAGTTTGAGTTATTACCTCCTGTCCAGCAACACCTGCCTATAAACCCCAATTACATTCGGCCATACCCTCACTACTCCAAACTGAAGTCCATGAAACCAGATGCTGTGTGGAGAAGAACACATGTGCCTGAGCTTCTCATTTAAGAAAATAAAACACCCTTCTTAGGTATTTAGGGCTATGGGTATACTTCCAGAAATAAACAGCTTCAAGTTATGTGATCACCAAATCCAAGTTATTCTTTTCCCTTAGTGCACTTATGGCTCCTGATAAGGAGACTGTGGCAGAGGATGGTGACACTCATCCCTGACACCTCTCCAACACTTTCTGATGAGACTGTTCCAAGTCACTGAAACAGGATAACTTTGCTTCACTTCTCAGCAGGGCACAGCTGGGCTCCCATGTGGAGTAAGACAAAACCAGGAATCCCCCCTCTATTAAAAGCATGGGGAGTCCTACTAAAGAAGAACAAGGTAAAGTAGATGAAGGACAGCTGAAGAAGGACAGTGGAAAGATTAGGATAAAGAGGTATGACAACATAATGAGAGCACTGCACTGTCCCTTTCCTCAAGGCATTGAGGGAAGCAGGCATTTGTAGCTTTCTCCACCACTTTCATCCTACTTATGTGTAAATATCATACTGAAAAATAAAAAAAACTGCAGATGTTTTTCATAAATAAAAATTGTCTGAAGCTGGCTACTAGGAAGAATCTGCTGCTATAATAGCTGCTAGGGATAAAGGGACAGAGAAAGACTCAAGCAAACAAAATAACTATGAAATGTGCACATTAGATGTAAAAAATGGTCCCCTTCTATTAATTATTAAGACCTGCTTTCACAGTTGACTGAGAATACACAGATCAAGCCACTCAAATGCTTCTGCTAAAAAATTAGACATAAAATTAAGAAAAAGCTATTTTAAACATATTTTCATAATCACCACAGGCTGTTCCACTGTTTTCAATACTGAGTTACTTGTTCTCTCTTGTGTCTGGAGGCCACAAAACAACCTAAGTTTATTACTGAAAGTCTTTCTGTAACCTACAGCTGCATCATTACCTTGAGCAAAGGAGCATAAAACTTCCACTGTGACACTGGAGATGACCAGAATTATTTTACTTTAATATACAAACAAATGTATATTGTTCACATACTAACCCAACAAAAAAAGACTGTAAGAGGATTGATATTTAGACACAGCATGACTGACATCAATAGCAAAACATGATTACTCCCCTGAACACAACAATTACAAAACAATGTAGCTAGTGTGTAATCCCAAAGCACTTCATTCATTATTAGGAAGGTTTTTTATCTATTCTTGAATACCTACACTGAATTATGGAGGTATTTCTTCTACCTCTTCAGCACACTTACCTGTATGCAGCACCATTAAGCTCTGGATGAACAACTCCAGGGTCCATGCTGGCCCAATGTGTAGCTGCAGTCAAGTGATCTTTGTTAACACAGTTTTTCAGACTGTCTGGAATACGACCTAAGATGAAGCAAGGAAGAGAAAATAAAAATGTATAAAAACTGTGTGCCTTATACTCTTAGTATGTCTGTGTTAAGAATACTTAGAAATATTTGCATATTTAAATCAATACAAAAAATGACACAAAGAGCTTGTTTCTGATTCTTGCTGTATCCTTTTGTCTGGGACTCAGGCAATAATGTCTGAAATGCTCTGCTTAATTTTCATTTCCCTGTCTCTCTTTATCTCTTGTACACAGGGTTTCAATAAAACCAAAACCAATAAGATTCATCTTTCCAAGAAGCTGTAACTTAAATATAGAGCATAGCTACCAATCAAATTCAGTAATTTAGCTGCCTACTCTCTGTCCTTAACATCACTTTCCTCCTTTTCCTTCCACCTGTACCAGCAATTAGAAACACCTAATGAAAAATACAGAATTCTGAATGGAATTGTGCCATAAACCTGAATATGACCAACACTTATTCCCTGTCCTCCTTATCTTTCCCTTCTTTATCTAAACTGCTCTTCACTTTTATTTACTGCAATGTATCAGCCATCCCTTTCATTCCTACATAAAATGAAAATACACCAGAATGTTCCTTCTTCATTTCTTCAAAACTTTTCCTTAACCTCTGAAGTACAACTGAAGTTTTAAGACTGGAAAATCTGTCAGCCTGATTCAGCACATACTGGACAAGCCTGTGACTGTCTTCTGCAGAACTATGTCCAGCCCTGCAACAAATGACCTGAGCAGATCCAACACGTATTTTCTTCATAGCAATAGGAATGTTTCCACCTATTTTAACAGGAGAGAGACCAACTAGAGCACGTGTTTTTTCTGACATCTGTTTTAATGTGTCTTTATTGAAGTTCATTCTTACAGTGCATTTGCACATAGAGGGGTAGAAAGAGATAAATTTGAGTCCACCCCTGCTACTGCTGGCAATAGTACTCCACAAACCGTGTCAAAAACTGACCATGCTCCATCATTAAAGAATTCAGCCTTCTGTCTCCAGCTTCCTTCTGGAAATTTGATTAAGGACTTCACTATCTTTGCCTGCTCTTTCTATCCATCAGCCTGGCCACAATGGGACTGTAAAAACCCTTGTCACAAAACTGCTTTTTGTGCAGCGTATACCATCAAATAGGTGTTACTCCATGACTTCAGCTGATGTCCCTGAACCTGTCACATCTCCTGTGCACAAGCTGAAAGGGCTTCTAGCTCAATACTGAACAAGGTGAAGTATATGCCCCATTATGGGTGAATTCCAACCATCTAGAAATCACCTTTGAAATGTAGCTGAAATATACATCCATCTAAACTTCTGCCAGAACTGTCCACAAACAGTGTATTTCTTCTTCTGATGCTTATCCTTCTCAATCCTGTCATCCTCTTTGCCCCCCTCCTTCTTCATTTTGCTAACTTCTGTAGACATGCTCTACTAGTCTCCCATGCTTGCCTTCCTGTTACTTCCATTCCAGTGGTCCTCTTTATTTCATACTTGGAATGCTTTCAAGTTTAAAAATACACTTCAAGGTATTTAATCTCTGCTGATTACTTCTATTTTACACATCACAACATCATTGACTTTTAAGCAACAGCAGAAACACTTAACATTTTTATTGTCAGATGGTAGTCATAGCCTTCATTCCTACACTTCACACCTTTTTCCAATTATTCTCCCTCTCTACACCCTCTCTTCTTTATGCTCCCCTATGGCTTTCATACATCCAGCTTTATCCCACATTTCCTGTATCTTTCCTACATTTGTTTCACTGCAATTCAATGTCATTCTCACCTCCTTAACGCTGGTCTCAGTTTGATCTTACTAAAAACCATATGCAAACACTGAAGTGCTGACAGCTTCGATATAAATCAATGATACAGACCTCTGAGAGCACCATCACACACTTGAAGGAACTGTAGATCTGCCTTCCTAGGCACATATGCTTGGGCTACTCCACAAATTTAACAAAAAACTAGCTCTGGATTGCTGGCTCTTCTTTAGTTTTCAGTCCATAGCCTATTAATGCCAATTTGCACATCAATCTTCCCCCAGGCATGTATCAGATGCTGGTTTGTGCAATCTCTCTCAAGAGAGCAGGCAGCAGCTATTGAACACCCTAACAAACAAATGTATCACTAGAGTTCTGGAGTACAGCCACAAGGACCTGATCCAGCAAAGAGATGGTCAGGCTCTTCAGGTCACCTCCAAAACAGAGTGAAATTGTCCAGTAAAGGACAATTCAGATCAGGAGTTTAAAAGGCACTTTTAATTAGCAGCCAGAGGAGAATCTTCTTTCTTTACAGGCTATAAATGAAACTAAATTGCCAGGCCTCTCTAGGCACAAGCCAGGGGGAAGGCTACTGCCAGTACTTTTTGTGTAACAGAGCAATGTGTTGGCACTGAACTACTCTCAAGGTGACACAGATGGCCCTGCATGTCTGCAGAGCATTCAGACTATATCGCCAAGGGGGACACAGCAAAGTCCAACTAAAGAGAAAACATTAGTGCTTAATGAATCATTTTCCAGTATGAAAATCCTTCCTTTTATTTTAGGCTACAAGGGATTCAAACCCATGCCAAATGGCTCAGTCCTCTCATTTTATTTATTAGCAGTGCATGTTCGAGACGTAACTGTTTTCTCTTATGTGAGCAGTTTACAATTACATGGCAGTTACATAACAAAGACACTCTGCCCTTTAAAATGCCAGACTTCTTTAGCAAGGCTTTAAAGAGGTGAATATCTAAAATAGAATAACCTGCCAACAAAATACTGAAAACTTTACGTAGAGAACTGCTCATGACAAGTATAAGGGAGCATCTAGGAAAAGCTAAGGAAGATACCAGCAGTACCAGGAGGACTTGCAGTCAAATCCATCAAATGGGTAATAGTTACATGCAACAAAGGAAAAAAGGAGAAGATTTTTCACATATAAATACATTTCTCTTACATGAAAAAGTACTTATTTCGCAGTGTCTGCCTTCCCTTTGTAATTGCAAAAAAACTCCAAAATTACTCGTTCCAGTTCTGAGAACAGACTTAGCGGGCATTTGCTCATTTCTGTGTTCCAAATATTAGAAACAAAACCCAAGGCTGCTTCTTTTCAGCATCTTTCAAGACTGAAGAAATAGGTTTCTTAAAAATAACTACACAGTGAAGGAGCTAATAATAATGTGAGTCAGTACCTGTGATCGCCCTTCGGATCTCTCGTGCTGCTTCCTCCCGCATCTCAATTGAGGCTTGTTCACTATACCAGGCTGCATGTGGGGTACAGATCAGGTTTGGTGCATCCTTCAAGGGGCCCTGACTAAAGCTAAATGAAAATTTAAAACAAGATCAAATGACAAAAAAATATTGGGGTGCAAGGGGAAAGCAGGGAGGGAATCCAGATGGATTTGTACATACACAGATTAATTTCTACAACAGAAAAGAACGGCATTTCTATTCTTTACTGAGTTTGTTTATAGTTCTGTCCGTTAATTAAATGTACTACTCATGGTATAAATAAGCAACAACCACTTTTTATAGACTGAAAGGATAGAACTTAAGTATAGCAGCAACATTAGCTTCTGTCCAATGCACTTATTGTAACTACAGCACTGCCACTCCAGTTTTGGGGTAGAAATGCATAAAGGAAAACCCAAAATAATTTAGGATGCCACTCCATTTGTTCAGTTCATCACAATTTTACTTTTATTACATTAACCAACAAAGCACTTATCTTTCTGTTAATATGACATTTAATCGTTTAAAGAAAAAAAATCTTACAATTATTTCCAAATCAGAAGAGTGTCCATCAGCAGCCTCAATGGCTTTTTGATAATTCACACTTTTTTTTCTGTTATTTTTAACTATTTTTTCTTTCCCATTCCTTTATAGAAACTCCACAGAAAGAAGGAAATTTATTTTACAGACTGTTTTTCAGGGAAAGCAATGAATCTGTGTAAAAGTGTTATCACAGATACCAAGTAAAGAAATTGAAAATAATGGAAACTTGCTCCTCATATTTATTTTCAGTTTTAATAATCTTGCAGTCAACTGTAACAACAGGAGAACAAATATTTTAAGACAAAAGTGTGCTTTCAGAGTTGATCATAATTCATAAAATGATAGATTTCATCTGTAGTTCAATAAACATCAAAATATCTGGCAAAACTCTTGAATAAAGAGTTGCATGCTGCGATCAGATAGATATGCAGCACTGAAGCCAAAGGAAATTGTGGCTGTAATCCTGCAACTGAATCTTTGCAGATGGCATCTCCATGCAGTAAATGGGGCTTCCTAGAGGTGCAACGGGCTGCTTGTGCACATCCCAGATTGGAACTGGGAAGAATGTATGTAGCTGGAAGTCCCTTGAGCTGCTACACTCTGGCTTTGCACAGCACTACTGCATTGCAATGACTACATTTAGGAGTAAATGAATCCAGGGTATGCATAAATAAAATTAAATATTTGTGATGTGGCATCATGCCTCAGTAGATATATAAAAATTCTGACTAAAAGGATATTAGACTGTTTTTTCAAAGGTTCTATTTCCCCCTCAAGCTGCAAAGAGAGATACTGTCCTCTCTCCAGTCTTTACAACCTGCCCTGAATCTGTTATTCTTCAAAAACTGATGTGGATCGTTCCAGTTAAAAATAACATTTTTCCCTGCCCAGCCTGAAAAAGGCTTGTCACATGCAAGGACTAAGCTGCAGCAGTCTGTTCTCAAGACTCAAGGACATATGAAATAGGCTCATTTTGATTAGGAGTGCTGATAATTCAATGCCAATGCCACTTAGGGGTATGGTACATTTCTGCCTAAAACACTGGACTTGTCAGTCATTCAAAAACTCAGACTTGTGCTACCAGCCCTGCTACTGACAGTAGAGTTACTACTTCCCTGATAGAGGGTAAAACAAAACAAAACAAAACCTGCACTCTGATAGCCTTCCTGAACTTTCTGCAAACTCTTCCATTTATGGCTTTCCTGCAGAGGCAATCTGGACATATGTCTTTTTCCTTCAGAAAGGTGTCATAAAGCAAGTTACCTCTCACACCACATCTCAACTCTTTGCCTTTGAAAGACTCTGTTCTGACATCAGTTGCCTGCAGAGCTGCATCAATGGCAAAGGTGCACTCCCCTCAAAGTCATGGCCAAAGCCATGACCTGGATTTGAACTCAGGTCCCTGTTATTTCTACTAAATAAACCCACTGTTTGTTTTTTCTTTTCTTTTTAAGGAATTAAATCTTGGATGTCACTTTTTTCACTTCTAACCACATACACAAGCTCCATCTACATTTGCATTAGCCCAGTGCTGCACAGATTCATGTTGCTTTGCTAAGGAGTATTTAGCTATCAAATGAACGGAAAACTCAATTTACTTGTTGCTGTTGATTGTATCATGCACTAAGACTTAAAAATAAGAAAGTGAACAAAATAAAAAGAAAAGAAAAGGAAAAGCACCTGAATGGTTCTGACTCATGTACATCTAAGGCTGCCCCTCGTATCCTTCCTTCCTTCAGGGCCTGTGCAAGTGCTTTTTCGTCTACTAACCCACCTCGAGCTGTGTTGACCAGGAAAGCCCCTTGTCTCATCTAGGGAAAGTTAAAAACAAGAATGATGAAATAAAAATAAATGAAATAAAATCGTTGTGGCATTATTTTTTACTCAAAAGAAGCATCCATTACAACAAAGGCTATTCAGCTGGTTTAAACTGTAACAGTTGTCTTCCCTTTCCATTGGAAAGTACCACCAAATGTGATGCTTCTAACATAAAATGCTATTTCACAGCACTTAATAACCTTTTGTCTCTTGTAAGTAGTGTCTTTTAATAGAAGCGTTGTTTCAGATATTGTGCAGTAACATGATCAAAAGACACAACTGTGCATATGAAAGTGACAGATCATTTTATGCCTTTTTATTTCACTGTGAAATTGCATGAGACAGAAACTACATCACATTCTTAAACAAATTCATATTTTGTGGCTTTCAACTTTCACACAAATAAAAGCCTACATGAATTTTTCAGAAAAATCAATACTTTTGGATTTTCAAACACTTTTCCTTTAGTTGCCAAACACAGTAGATGTATGTATTATTTATTTTTGTTACTTCAGCTTCCTCCTCCCCTGTGAGACTTTTCAAATAAAGGTCTAAAGAATTCTTCTATTATTCAATTAAAAGGCATGAAAATGAATTTGGTTGAGAATGCTGTGTGCCCAGGAGAGAAGCTGTGCTGTGCATTGTGCAGATTAGCATTGTAGATGACACTGTGTGGAGAAAACTACAAGAATTTACACCACAATATATCCACAACTTGAAAACAAAGTGGCGGTTTAAATAAGAGAAATGGTACTGAAAAAACATAAATTACAACATCCTGCTTCCAGCCACCCTGGTATTTCATCTTTAACAGATGCCTCAAACACCACTGTGCATGACAGAAAGCACATGAAAAGCAGGAGCCATGGTGAAGATGAATAATGAAAATCTCATTTTGTACTGACTCCGTCTCTCACCATAAAAATAAGCAAACCCCAACATTTTGACACCTTCTCAACTTCATAAAACCTACACATCAAACTATACCTTAGGTAAATGGATCCTTACACTAAATGCCAGATTCATGAACAACAAGGAGGTTTGAATAAAAGTCAGCTTTTTTTTTTTTTTTTTTTTTTTTAATGAGGTCATAGAGAATATTAATATGCACATGCTTTCAGTGTTTTGTAAAGAAAAAAACACATTTTATTGGCCAACTCTCTAGGTTTAATGTGACCCCACCTCTCTCCATTTGCAGACTCCTGGGCCTACAGGAGTCTGTACAGCAAAAACTCCACTTAGAGGAGCAGAACTAAAGGCTGCTTCCCTCACCTTTATGTAATTAACTTGGGAATCGGAACAGCAAAGAAACAGGGGCAGGATCTTAATCTGGTCTGGTAACAAGAAGACATTCCTTTTGGGAACAATCAGTGCATCTCCAGTTCTTGAGTCAGTTGTGGGAACTGTACAAAAACCAGCACAGGTGGGCTCTCCCAAGAGCCAATCACACCAGTGCAGACACACCATAAAGGCTCATGGGAGCTCATATACCCTCCCTATTTCTGTGCAAATGGATAATGTGAGTTTTAAGTACAGCTTCATGTATTTACAGGCCCTCTAAAGGACATGAAAATTTTAATTAAACTGAACTCTGCTAAAACCCCTTCTGTCCAATCTGCCCAACAACCTTGCTTGAGTTTTCATTTTAGGACTATTTACAAAACTCCATAACTAGCACTAAGACATGTTCAAATCAAACAGAACATGTCTGCATAAATGCATTCTAGAGGGAATGAATTACGTGACTCATGATAAACTGTCAGGGTGGATGCAGCTGGAGAAGATCCTTAACAATGGGTGGAAGCTTGAAAGAGCTTTGCAGCTGGAACTGCTGACGTCTGCTAAATTCACCTACACTAAACCTGCAGAGTTGCTTTTTAAAAGCATTGTGTTTAAACTGCAGTGTCTTTTTCTCAAATCTGTATAACTAAAGATGACCTCGGTCTCTTAAGACCACCTGAATACCCCAGGTTCATTGAAACATTTCTCTGAGCTACTCTGGGACTACAAGGACAAGCAAGGTAGCTAGAGAGAATGATGATTAATTCACTAGAAATGCTACTTAAAGAGGAGACAGACATCAAATTTTCAAAGACATTTTAAGTTTATGTCATTTCAGATTCAACAAAATTCAGGGTGAGACTTCAGTGAAATGAAATGCACCATACTTCTCTGTACTTTGTTTAAAAACTGGTTATTACATGAGCATGCAATATTGGACAAAAATGGTATGCAGTGCTCTCTAGAAATTCTAGGCCAACTCCAACATCTGTCAGCCTAAATCAGAATATGCTTTACACAAACTAAGCAGTCAGAGGGGTTACAATTTCATGGGTTTCACATCCGCTTTACTATCCAGACTGCTTCACCCAAACTCTTATCCAAAGCAAGAACTATCTATAACACTTCAATTAATCCTTGCTTTGATCATGAAGGATAACAAATACCAAGATAAACGCTTACAAGATACTTTCCAGTGCCATTTATTACAGGCATTTAATTTCAGACGGTATTACTCAGTTTTAGCATGTTTTCCTTTGTTTGTTTCTCTGATTAATGCACTGTGCCTTCTCCATAGCTCAACACATTTCTCTGGCTCCACTCAAAAACTTCCTGTGATGAACTGGCCCCAGTTTCACATCTGCTGTAAAATAAAGTGACCATTGCTCAGCACTCCTACTGAAGTCAATGCGATGCTTTTTGGGTCTAGGTGTCTGCTTGCAAAGATATCTCACCGTGTAATAATCACTGAATGTACCTAGCCACACAACGAAAGACAGTGTTCAGGGCAGGGTGACAGAGATCTGTTCTCTTACAGGTTTTATTTTAAGCTTCTTAATTTTTTAGAGTTTTAAATCCTAAATCCTGATTTTATGTTGCGATGGATTTGCAAAATCCCTAAACTCTCAAATCAGGAAGTGTGTTGCATTGTCAGTTTTCTGCCACGATCCTATGTGACTGTAGAACATGTTCAGCAAGATCTTCAGTTCTGAAGTTCCAGAGTAGTAGGTACAAACTATTTCTCAGGTGACAAGCAATGATTTTACTGCAAAAGAGTGCTACTGTCATTGTTACCAACAAATAAACCCACTATATATTTATATAGATACGAAGAACAGCCAAATCAACTATTCTGTCTTAGGGTGTCCTTCCTGTACATTGCCTCCATTCTTAGTCTCAGTGTTTTACTTCTGGCTACACTGAAATTGGAGTCAAACTTTTTCATTAAGTGTCTGGCTTCTACTATCAAATTAGTCAATAACAAAGCAGTTACTACACCTAGATTTTGAAATTATTTCACATGTTACCTACAACTTTAGGGAGAGATTAGTACTAATTCCAAGAAACATTATTTTTCCCAATAACGCAATGCTGTAAATGAGCTCCATCCTTGAAGTGCTCTGCAAGAATCGGGACTGAGCACAGGGGGGAGCCATTTAGTCATAATCCTTAAATTGCATCGAAGGAACTCAAACTGAGGGACAACAGTGAAAAGCAGAATTGCTACCTGAAAATACACACGTGAAGGAAGTAGCTACAAGACAGAGAAGAAGTGCTTTTATATCAATGCCACTTCATTAAATCTGAGCGATATTAAGAAGAGCAAATTATTTCCACAAATGCAATATTACTGAGCCAAAAAAACAGTAAAAGCAACAATATATAAGCAACCAGCTAGTTCCTAATCAATTATAGACCGGTTTGATCTTACAGCAACAAAACAGAAAGATTTCTATCAAATGAGAATCTGTCTGTTTACAGAAATAAATGCTATACAAAGTTAGCAACCAGCACTGGTGTGGAGCACGCCCACAGAGATTATTACCTGCTTTATGGTGAAGTCATTAATAAGATGATGATTGTGTTCATTCAAGTTGCAGTGCAGGGTAACACAGTCACTGTGGAACAGCAGGTCCTGCAAAGTGCTCACCCGCTGCAGTCCCAGAGCACGCTCCATCCCATCCGAGAGGTATGGGTCATAGAAAATCACACTGAAGCCAAAGGCTTTGGCACGTAGTGCTACTGCTTGCCCAACACGCCCTAGAACAAGATAAACACGCCATGAGAGCAGATGTGAAGCAGCTGCTGTAAGGTAACCTCCTCCTTCCTAATGGGAATGCTCGTATCAAACCGTAACACTTTGTACAGCAACTAGAAATGCAGAAAACAGAGGCGTCTCCCATCCCACTGAAAACCATCACTGAGGTCAGAAATGGTACATCTGGACTGTTTCACACTACCTTGAAACAAAGCAGGAGGTTTGCACCTTTTGTAACCAGATATCTGAAATGCCAGAAGATGTCACATAATCTGCAATAATCTGGGTAACACAAGGCTTGCCTGCTGGGCCTGTACATGGCAAAACACCACTGCCTATGAACACATCCTGCCAAGGGCTTATCCTTACCCATGTCAAACCAGCTAGCTTTAATAAAAAGCTATAAAACTAATCCTCAAAAATGGATGTAATGACAGATAATTTGTTTAATCTGAAGCACAACCGATGTCAATACATGGAATCTCCTTTCTGGTATCTTCTTTCATTTTGAGTAACATCCTTCCAGCATCAAAATGCCTACAAGAATTCTGTCATCTAAGGCTTTAAAATAAATTTTATTCAGCTACCTGAATGATTAATAAACACAGTATAGCACCTAGTTAAAACCAGTGTAGTCCCATTTGGAATTCACACTGAACTTAGCTTTTCTGTTCCACTTTCCTTACTGTCATACTTCAGAGCTGTGCCCAGAACTGCTGTATGGGCATGACTCCATACCACTTCCCTTTGACACATTACCAGTAAAACAGAGAGGGGAAAAAAAAAATCCGTGAGTACATCTAATGAGTTACAGGCATTTTGGAGAGTGAGAACTAACACACTTTTCAAGTTAAGACGCTTACAACTAGATATTCAACGTTAGAGTACTACAAATGTTGGATAAAGATGTTTCAAAAGCATCACTTGACAAACCGTAATAACAATGCCTCATTTGGGGGGGAAAAAAAAAGTCAACAAATTTCCCTTTGTAATATCTAAGTTTGTTCAAAAAAGCATCAAATTAACCCAGGGAAATCCCATCTCTTTCCAATTGTGCTTGAAGGGATTTCCCTCTGCTTTTCAGTTTCTCTTTGAATAAACTTCAGAAGCCACAGGAAGAAAGGTTTTTTGTTGATCACTTAACGTGAACACAGCAATTCTGCAGTGCTTAGTGACAGATGTGCTTGGAATATTAAACAGTACATCAATCTGACAGGGGCTGTCTGCTTTTCTTTGGGGACACCAGGTTAGAATACTCCTCAAAATCTATCATTTCAACATTTGCAGGCATGTTATCTGTTTGCTTTCCAAGCTGTTTTCATAAATTTGAATTAGAAAATTTTAAGCACAAACATTGTACATTTCCAAATTTTGGCAAGTTCACAGCTCAAGGAATCAGTCACACAACTGTAAACACTTTTTTTTTTTAAACAAAGCATGTAACTGTTACTCCAGCTCCATTCATTTTCACATGCAACATTCTGTCTGTAACATCTGTTCTTTTTTTACGCTCTTCACAACACTAATACCTGAGGGGATTCACAACAGCAAAATCTCTTACAACAGCCTCTCCAGTTAAAGCTGCACTCTTCCTTCACCCCAAGCAGGCTAATAAACCAAAGCCTTCTTCAGTGGGCACAAAAGTTCCCTTCACAAACACCTGGGAATTACATCTCTATTTCTAACCAGAATTATCCTATTACAAATATTTTATGGGATAAAAGTCTTCTGCAATTGTCAACTCATATATAGTGTTAGTCATTAAACAAATACACAGCTGGACACAAGGTTAATTTGCCAGTTTCTTTTTAAACTCCCATCTGACATAAAGAAGAACCACAAACCTATGACTTTTTTTTTCCCTTTCCTGAAAAACTTCTATTATATAAGGATCTCCTGGGTATGAGGGGTGGTTCAAAACCTACCTCAACACACTGAGGACAATACAGCACACAAAGCATCCCACCTTTGGGACAACTGTATGTTAAGAGTGTATCGAACTACTATGAATATTCATGGATGCTTCCAGGGAGGGCAAAATCTTAAGCTGAAAACCTTAAATGAATTTCTTGGTCTGTAGTCTGAAAAGAATGCAGAAAATGAATGTTGCATACAATTGCAAAAGAAGCAAAAAGCAACAAAGTGTGTTTTAGAAATCAAAGCTCTAGCGAGGTCCATTCATCATTTCAGAGACCCAAACACCCAAGTCTCCTGTTACAGCCTCATCCATTCACTCTGCCACAAGTCTCCCAACTCCTCCCAACCCAAGTGTCCTGATTTATAGGTGTCTCTGACCTTGACCCTGCCAATGACCTGATCAGAGTGTGACAGTACAGCAGCTGCAGGTGTCAAGTACCCTGCTCAGCCCTAGGGCAATGAACACTCACCCTGCACTGGTATTACAAAGTTTTATAAAATGACCTTGATACCATGGAAATGATGATGACCTGCCTGAAGACTTCCATGCAAATAAAAAGTGCTTTCACTTAGCAGCTCTTCCCTGCCTGTGCAACAGCAATGGAGAATATGGGTAATTTTTCCTCCTTTTTGCAGAACTCTGAAATGTGGAGAATGCTGTTTCGTTACATTTCCTGATTTTTTTTTTCGGAGCACATAAAGAAAGCCAGTAGGACTGCTAAGAGTAGATCATTTATTGCAGAGTAATACCATACAACTCTTTAAGCTTTATTGTCTTAAAACAAAGGTTAGTAATTTGGCCAACATCTAGGTAGGGCCGTGGGACTGTTGAGAGAATAGAACAGGTGAGGAAAGACAAACTGAGTGGTGACATTCACTGTGATGTGGAGACAAATTTATTTGGAAGAATTTCACCTTTCTTGGGTGAGGAAATGCGTAAGTCATTAGTCATCAGCATTTCTCACTGAGAAGGAAGGGGAAGGGAGTGTGACTTCACTGCTGTAAAATTATCATTAGAGCAGAACCAGGGCCAGATATCTATTCATCCAAGTACTTACATACTGCTGCTCATAAATATTCTTCCTTAAAAAAAATAAAACCCACTACATTTCTAGATATAAGGTGAAAAGATAGCTTTTTTTTTTTTAATGCAGGGCTTATTATTCACACTTGTGATGCATCACTTGAAATATAGGACACAGGATAGTTATAAAGATTAAAAGTGACTAAGACAGCTGTTTAATGATGTGATACTATTATTAATGTAAGGCTCAAAGAATCAGACACTTCACAAAGACAGAAAGAGGCATGGGCTGTGCCCTAAGGAGCTCAGGGGCTAACCAAACAACACAACAATGACGGATGAGATCCAACAAGCACAAGAAGGAGGCATTATGCTGTTGAGTCTCTGCTTATCTTCAAGCTCAATACAAGCAGAGGATGAGAGATGGGGTTAACTTTAAAGGAAGAACACGGAGTAATAGGATTAAGCAGGACAGACCAAGTGTCAAAGCAGGAATATGCATGAGAAGAGGCAAAGAGAAGAGAGTGGGTGATGGAAAGAAGGCAAGTGAGTCACGAAACTTGGCTAGATCAGTGGATAAGGAAGTGAGTAGATGAAACTTTGGAGACATAGTCATTCCCTAGCACAGAGACAGGCAAGAGCTAGGGTGTTTCTTTTTGGCAGAAGAAGAGAAAAGCCCAGAACAGATGTTAAGAAGGTCTGCAGTTAGCTACTGCAGCAGCAAAGTGATAAATTTAAGCAACCCACTCCTGAAGAGACCACGAGTTTTAAGAAAGAATAGAGAAACATAGTTGTGGTTGAGAGGAGATGATCTCAGACACACGTTAATGACAAAGGACAGAAACTGAGACACTACACAGAAACAGAAGAAAGAGCGTAGCAACAGATGATGAGAACTGTTTATTTTGTGTGTAATACATTCACTTCATAGCATCTGGGTGGATCATCACTTCTGACACTGACATGTCTAAATAATAAACTGAGGCAGAACTCCCGACGTGGGAGAGGCCACTAGTGAAGAAACTCAACCTAAGGAAATCTTTTGGTTGTAAATACATGTTTGAGTCTGAAACTCAAGACAGGTAACCTCTTGCAGTGATCTGTAATACAAAAGGGTGCACATCACAGCCTAAGTGCCAGAAGTGCCCACACAGAAATTCTGGTAAATCTTCTAAGTCTACATTTTTACTCTTCATTAATGTGTAGATTGACAGGAGTTTGTTAGAACAGGTCAGAATCAAAGTGTTGTGCCTACTCACATGCGCTCACAAGAAGAGTGGAAGTTTTCAAAAGTGACTTTACAATGCAGTATTCCTTGAAACTGTGAATATTCTATTGTAGGAAATATATGGGAACAAAAAAAAGCTAGAGATAATGACTGGTCAGTAATTGCAACAGATGCGTGCCCTTAAAAATCAGCTTTTAACAGCTTTTTAAGTATACCATGCACACAACAGGCTTGCTTTTTGAAACCAAAACCTAGCATTTTGTAAGGCTTTATACACATACTGGCAATCTGATTATCCACTTGTTCCTCTATACTTTTCAGTCATCGAGAACAAAACCAACAAAACTCACTTAAGGACATCAATGATGAAAGACTTTTTTTTTCTAGTCTCACGTTTGAATTCGTTCAGTACAAAAAAACCCCCAAATTAAATGACACCAGTACAGATATCTCCAGTAAATATGCACACTGCATGTGAGCCAAAGCTTAAGTTTCAAAAACCAGGTATGCATTTCCATTTTGGAAACACTGCAGGCAACTGTCTATTATTTATGTACAGATGCTGTGACTGTGAACACAATAATCATTGTGTGTTTAAATGAGATGCATAATTACATGAGCATAGATTTGAGAAAGCAGCTTCATGACTAACTTCTTGGAAGTCATATTTTGAAGGCAATTCTTTGATTGTGAACGTGGTTCTGGTGTATTGCACACTCATTGAAATGAGTACTATGTAACAACAGGCTATTTTCAGCTCCTAAAAGTAAGAGTTTGTGGCTTGAGTTATTTGACAGCAATGTGTAACTCAAGCAGTCATTTAAGTATGATGCTTTGTTGTCAAAATCATATTATGAATTCCTGTGGATGAATAGCACAGCAATTACATCCACAGTCTATAAGATCTGTGTAAGACAAGCACATGACTGAGTTATTTTTATATAGAAACTGACTTGTTTTTCTCTACTTCTGTAACAGACAATAATTAATTCATCTCAAGCAAGCCTGCCCATCTGTTGGATGCTGAAAAACATTTAGGGTCATTCAGGTAAGTAAGTAACTTTATTAGGTCTGGAAACATTTCAAACTTTCTTGCATATATTCTTCCTCTCCTTAGAGTTGAAATACAATTTCAGATCCAACTCAATCAAATGCACAAAATAACTGCTCTGCAGGATGTTACTGCAGCAAAGACTTTTTACTTATGTAAAAAACAGTAAAAGGAAGAAAGTCCAAACAAAACCAGGTACGACAACAGATAAAGGATAAAACATCCACATGTAACTGGGCTTTGAAGTAGCAGGATCCTTGTCCTGGAAAAGGGAAGTGATGACGTGTCCTTCTCTTACAAGCAGTGAGCCTGACATCAAGCAATATGGCAACAAAGACGTACAGAAACTCAAAGAACTGAGAGAGTATCAGCAATAAAATAAGTTGTCTGCAGAAAATGATAATGTCTAAAGGGAAAACATTTGAGTTATAAAAACACCAGCAATGAAGCGGGATTATAAACAATGCTTGACATGGAGTGAACCAAGTGTTCCATTTTTACAGTTCAAATCTTCACATTTTTTTAAAGCAATGGAGAGCAATGAGTGTGAAAGCACGTATGAAGACAACGTACCTAATCCAATAATGCCCAAGGTCTCCCCTCTGATGCGGGCAGCTCCAGAGGCCACTTCCCGAATCTGTTCAACGCTCTGTACCCGTGTGCCTTCCCGCAGGGCCTGGTGGAGCCAGGTGGTTCTCCTGTACAGGTTCAGGATGTGGCACATGGTGGAATCCGCCGTTTCTTCTACGGAGGCGGCTGGCACATTACACACGGCGATCCCTGCAAGCAGTGGGGGAGAGGATGCCAGTTGCCAAACAATGCTTACTTTTTTGCATTTAACAGCAATACAGGAGCATGATGTTTAAAATTACAGGTGTTTCAACAAGTCTTGCACAAATACTAAGTTTCTGACTGTAATGGCAGACAGAATACCACATAATAGTTGACAATTATGTGCCAACTTATTTGTCTGATTTTTTATTACTAATTATTGTGTTTTGATTTATTGCAAACTAAGGCAGATAGTAAACAGGCCACTGAAACCACTACAGCAAAGCACTGAAGATGTCTGATAGTTTAGAACATGAGTCTTGGTAAGTGTTTTACATTTCCACTGAGCTTGGTGCTTCGAACAGCAAAGAGAAGTCTGCCTTGCTCTCAACAGAGCGGTCAATGATCATGTTTGGATTTAATTGTGCGAGTTAGCCTTCCACCACTGAGCAAATACCCTACCAAAAGCTATCTATGCAAGTTACAAAAAGGATAAAATAATTTATAATAATAGCAACTCTTATAAAGCCCTCACAGGATGACTGTCAGTAATTCCAAATCATGTATAGATAATCGTGATACAGGGAAGGCCAATCTGTTCTGTGCTGCACAGGGATTTTTAGAATTACAACAAAAAAATCCCAGGCTTTTCCTGGTCCCCCACACTAAAGGGAACCCATCTAATTGTCAACAGGGAAATGCAAAATCTGCTTCTCCATGGCACACAAAGGTAATGCCACATTAAGTCCATGTTCCTAACAGCTGAAAAGTTACCAGCTGAAACAAGCATAACATCAAGCAGCTTTAAGTGTTACAGATTTCCACAGAAAACTGCGGAAGGTGGATTGATTCAAGATTCACAATAAGCCCATTTTACTTCAAAAAACAGATGAAGCAACAAGTGATTGTAATTGCATGCAAGTTATCCCATTCTGCTTTTTACCTTCCAGTACTCAATGCACAGCAGTTAAGCAAAATGTTTGCTTGAAAAAGCCTGTGTCCTTTTTGACTTGTCTCTCTTCAGTCTTTCCATGTACTGCATGTTCTCTCTCTAATCACCAGCTCCCACAAATGTTTGTGTCTCAGTTCTGCTGACTGAGACAACAAACAGCACACAGTATAATTTCATGGTGGAGAAGAAAAAAAAGTGGTTCATTTCCTAAAAACACCCGAAAACTGTTTTTACTTTTTGAGTTTTTACGTAACTAAATATTCATTAAGTCCTCAGCTAATGCCAGCATTATCTTATGAAGCAAAGAAGAAGAAACATTCTCTTCAAAAATAGCAACAACAGTAATATGACAAATAATAAGCTCATATTATATATAACTATGTTTTACATTCAAATGCCTTTATTCTGCTGTCCAGTACTTTTTTACAGCTTTCTCTACACCACTAAAAACCAGCACAAGGAACCTGCAGAACTATTTTTGTTTCTTCTGCTGTAGAGATAAGCCTGTCTGCTGAGTCACTGCCCTTAAGACTTACAAGAAGATATACCAGCATCATTTGCTGGAATATTAATCTTGGCATCCTGCTAACATCCATGGTAGCAGGAAACTCACCATTTTTAAAAATGGGGAAAAAAGCTCAACTGGGAGGGAGAGGTGAAAGACTGAAAAATAACATCCCTCTAAGTACCTCACATTAAACATCTGCATTTGTTTATACAAAAAAAGTATTCTTCATGGAGCAACAACGCAGGTTTTAGATGGCAACGTAAATTTAGTAAATGTGTCTCCTAATAGCTGCCATCAACTAAAATTACGCTTTAGAAGGAGCTTAAAGAGTTATGTTTTTGGGAAGAGAAATAATATACCATCCTCCCTAATAGTTTTCCTTAGGAAACTGAGGGAACAAAAGTCAGGTAATTTCTCTCCTGAACGGCAGGAATTTATTTTTCCCTATTTTTCTTCACCTTTAAAAGCAGCTCATTTTTGAAAGGCAGAGACATACCAAACCACAAAAAGCATCAAGAGGCAAGGAAATGAAGAGACATTTCACATGGGAAAAGACAGCATACTCTCATCTCCAGATCCATTGATCTATGCTCCCTTCTCTTTTCCCATTGCTTCCAGTGATTTTGTGCACAGGTTCAATGCTTTAAAATACAGGAGTCAACCTGCATTACCTGAGCTCCCACTTCATTTGCATCCAGCTACACCCACAACTTGTATGTATTTTTTAGTCAACAATTAATACAGTGGAGCAAAAGCATGTTTTATCCAAGAAACACATATTTTCATGCTTTCTAACAAGACTGAAAGTGCTAATATAAAATAATGCTTAATAGGAAAAACTGGTAACAACCCCATGTGCCAGCTCTATGAAAAATAAGAAGTTACTACAGAAGTTCAGGAATATGCTGGACTCTGTGGCCTAAATCTACATTTCAAAAGCAAATCAAAGCTTTTTATAAAGAGCAGATCACTCTCACATTACCTCCTTAAGATTTGTATTACTTGCACTAGTTCAACAAATGGAAGGCTCTTTGTATCAGTAACATTTCATTCCAACCATTTCACCCCAACTTAATATTAAAATCAGAGATTTTACACTGTAATCTTTCCAGCATTTACTAGCATTTGACTGAGTGGACAATAATACTTTGTGAATTAAGGGATGCACAGACAGCTTGGACATTAACTTTGTAACTCAGTCTAATCACAAGATAGGAACTGAATAATGAGCAATGTGGCCATTTAGCATTTCATATGAATGAGACTCTCAAATTTGCTGTACTCTGGCTTGAAGAATTATGTGACTGCACTTAAGTTATAAACTTTGGTTACAATCCAGCACAGAGACCTGCAGAAGAAACAGCCAGCAAACCTGTGAAGATCTTCCTCTTATCGGGGATTTTCTGCATAAATTGGGCTCCTGACTGGTCAGAGCCTTTGATCTGCACCTACATTCTGGCTTTTGATCTAGGATTTTACCCCAAGCCAATCTCTCCACACACAGAGGTTTTCTGGGGCTCACAACATGTGCCTGACTGTGGCACTAGTTAAAACAGGCAGAACACAGCCTTGCATACTTTCAGCCCAGACCTGTTCTTTATAAAACTTAGCAAGGAGTGGTTAAGGCTCTGCCATCATTACAACAGGTGAATAGTTTACTATCATCAGCTGATAAACAGACCACACTCCAGCTCCTCCACTACATCAGTGAGGTTATTGCTAGGACTAAGCACTGCCACACTGAAATAAAGATTCCAAGATCTTCCCAGAGCATAATGGGAAACATACTTGGTCTCCTCAATCTTGGAAAATAAACGGAAGATTATCTTTACTCCAAGTGATAGGCTGACCTTTAGATTACAGGTAGGACACAGTTTAACCTAAAGTAAGGGGAAGTACAAATCAGATTGCTGCTTTTTTTGCAGTCAAACGTTAAGCACCACCTTTTCAGAGTTCCCATAGCTCAATTTATTCTGAAACAGCAACAACTGATTCTCCTATAAAATCGGTATTTCTATTTTATGGAGTGGTTTAGTACTAAAACTCATGCATCATAAATAAGTCTCAGACAGTTGATAATGATCTCATTTTTTATTCAAACCAAAGTAGTATGCCATGGTGATGGAATTATATTTTTTAATTGGATTACAGCAGTAGCAGTTAAAATATACAACTGGGGTAAAACAGAAAGAAATGAAAAATTATGGCCTTACTCCTTGGGTTTGTATTGAACAGGCGGATTGTCATCCTGCCACAAAGCTGTTAATATCATCACTTAATTAACTAATGCTAGTATCTCCATAATGAGTTTTATACTCTGATGAGAAAATTATACAGCTTACATACGATGCTACTATAAAATACACAGAAAACATTAATACAAAGATTTAGATGTTATCACATTTCTGGAGGCAAGTATAAGATGCAAAACAAAGTCTGTAAGAGCCATACCTAAATCTCCAGCAGATTTGATGTCAATATTATCAAAACCGCTGCCAATTCGGACAATTATTCGAAGTGCTTTGAATTTCTCCAGGTCTTCACGAGTTAAAGTTATGGTGTGATACATCAGTGCACCCACTGCTTCATTTAGTACCTATAAATAAAATGGAAGAAAAAAACCTTATTTTATGTTTGTCTTTCACAGAATCTCAGCTTAATCTCATACACTTATTTTCAAGTATAAAAAGACCATAAAAGCATTAAATACAGATTCAGAGTTTTTTTAAAGGTAATTTCTCCAAGTATCTTCCAGCCTCTTAGTAAGTCTTTTTCCATCTGAAGTCTCCATTCTAACATGATAGGATCAGCTTTGAAAGAACTACATGATCTGTACTTGTGCTCTTAATAAGAGGGAAAACTCTCTTCATTGCACAGGAAATGCTCTGCCATACTGACCCCATGTACAAGTGCCACCGGACTGCATCTGCACATGCAGAAGCAGCCCAACGTGGGAGCAAACACTCCCCACAAACAGTGAATATTTTATGCTTAGGCAGCTGACATTCAGCTTTGAATGGAGTTACAGAGCAGTATCTCTTCACCACACACAGTGGTACAGGCATTCACTGCCCTATTAAACCATTTGATACCTGAATAGAAAACATTCAGTGATCATAAACCCCTTCGACAACAGAGAGTGAAATCGGTCAATTCACACAAGAACAAAAGTGTTTGTCCCTCAGTTTATTGATACTGCAAATAAGCTCTCACCAATGGAAAACTGGATGTCACATAAATTGGTATTAACTGAGATGGCAAACTTGACATTATCCAGGAAAACATAAAGCCTCTGAGAAATAAGAAATTGCATGAAAGCAAAAATGCTGCAGAAAAAACCTCCAAATTTGTAAGAGAACCAAAAAAGCAAAATTAGAAGATAATCAGAAGCCCCTGATAAGCTAAATTACGTTAGAGTGCATCCAACCTACTCAAGAGCACTTAAGAGGAAGGGGTGTGGAGTAGGGAGAGAAAGAAGGGAAGAGGTATGGAGAAGGGAGCCAGACATGCCCAGGAGTTTTACATTCTGCTATCAAACAGTGACACTGCACCCCACACAGCTGATACAAGTTTATTTTTTGGATTTTTTCAGCAGAGAGTATTTTCCTCTTTATATGCAAATTGCACAATTTTACTTCTTCAAAACACTTCCCTGTGCTTGTACCTTCAATGCACTAGCTAATATTCTAATCGTTCTACGAGGCATAAAACATGCACAAATCATTTCAGTAGCTAAGCCAGCTGTAATGACTTCAAGAGATTCCTATGACACACTTCACATAAAAGTTGTGCAGAGGC
Organism: Corvus brachyrhynchos; assembly: GCF_000691975.1. Taxonomy (NCBI): domain Eukaryota; kingdom Metazoa; phylum Chordata; class Aves; order Passeriformes; family Corvidae; genus Corvus; species Corvus brachyrhynchos. Next base: position 13,634,949 of record NW_008236769.1, on the reverse strand, counting down.
TCTAAACTTCTTACTCAACTGACTTTTGGGTCTGGTACATGTACAGATTCTGTCATCTGAGTTATTTCTACTCATATGAGCATTTCCTAGTGTACTGCAAGGTCAGTAAAAACAATCAACATACATAATTTTTAAAAAACGATTGCAGCAAAGCATGGTATTGCACACAGAGGATTACAACTGTTGGAACCCAGGATCGGCAGCAATATTTGAAATTAAAATACATTAAGAAAAAATGAAAGAGAAGCACTGAATACTTCACAAAATTATTTATGCTATTTCAACATGTGTTTCTGGACTGAGAACCTCAGTTCTAAGTCAGATAAAGACCAGATTCCTTTGAGCAGAATTTGCATTTACTAGTAAAAACTGAAAAAAAATTACAAATTACACATCCTTCAAGAATGTAGCTACAACGTAATTCAAAGACCAGCTGTAGGCTGTGAACTTATAAAATGATTACACACACACAAAACTCCTTGATTTTAATGGTGCAAAAAAGTCCTTTGGAGATTACATCCATCCAATCAGAAAGACTGCACTCACCAGAGTGTGTGTTACCTTGACCTGTTACACAGGGTTAATAAAAACCCAAAGCAGTTTACTGGGTTTGCTTCTCCAGTGACATTACAGCTGGCATGGACCAAGGCTGAGGCACCCTACACAAGAAACAGTCCCTCTTAGGACCAGGGAGCCCACCTAAAATGCTCTTAGGTTATTTCTGCTCCCACTAGAGGCTGAAATAAAATTGTTCAAGAATCTCCCAGTCTCAGTGTGTGGAAATTTCTTCAAATTCAGTCGCAGCACTTGCTGCTTCAAGGTCAAGTTCTTTATGATATCCTGGTTGTCTCCAACAAGCCACGTCCCCTATTCTGTGTTCTATCACATATATTTTCCCCTGTCCTGCTCTGGATGGCTGTGCTGCAGGAGAAAACATCATCTGTGTAGCTGTCAGATGAGCAAAAATTGAAGAAGCTTAGAAGTTCTGAGGACACACCCCCAAGGCTCTCTGACAACCAGACCCCTCCTCTCCCAGACTGGAAAATGCCAGTGGTGTGTGTATTTTGGGGTGCAGAGCTGCCACTGCTTTAAGGACTGCATCCAACACGGGTTAAAGCACAGCTGAACTGGCTCAGACATTTTTGTTTTAAAATCAGTGATTCACTTTGGGAAGCAAATTTTCATCTCACAGTCATGCATATTTTATTAACTCAGCCAGTCAAGACTGGCATTTGGACTCTTAATAGCACTAGTCTGGATCCATTACACCACATTTTTTGGGCCCATTTAGGTTATGGCTTGGCACTAGGAGGAGACAGAAAACTACTGGAAAGCTTGGGAATGTGTTCAATACAAGGAAAAATATTTCCTAGCTATAGCTTAATGCTTAATGACACTAGCCATTTCCACAGGCAGTTATTTACCCATCGCATGGGATATGGAACAAGCAAATGCAAGTGACAAATCTTTTAGAATTTCTTTTTAGTGACTGAGCCTCTCCTAGGATTATGGGCTAGTTAGCAAGGAAATCCACTGCTAAAAATGTAATACCCTGCAAGTATGTTTTATCACATTAATTTGATAATTTAATTAAATATCAACAACTCCAGAAAATGAAATTATCTTTAGAAAAAAGTAACTGTGCATAGGAGCAATTTACTGATGATTTATCAGAAGTGGTGGATACATTGAAAAAACCAGGAAGAACATGTGTTTCTTCACCATCATTTTCCACAATGAACTTGATGGAATTTTTATCAAATTCAAGAACAATTTTACTACAAAGAGATAAAACTTGTGAGTGAGATAGCAGGCAAGGCAGAAATTCCAGACCAGCCTGAGTAGTGGCAGTCAGACCACCATCACACTGCAACTGTGCTCTCTGGGAATAAAGGATCTGAGGCAAAAGCTGAAACACAGGACATAAGTTGGCTTCCTTCTGTTACCAAATGATTATGTAGCTCACCTGCCTAATTTCTGTGCCTTTGGACTTCCTTCCAGGTGGAGCTACAGCTCACTGTTGAGTCTTTTTCGTTCCCTATTCTGTAAGCTGACAGCTTTTCCAATCACAACAGCTTGGACACATCTTTCTGCTGTTCTTCAGCCTCAAAATGACTACTCTGCTTTCACAACATGCCAGGTCACCAAGGGTCTTAGGGAACAGATGACACAGTAGTAGGAGACATTTTTATTTCCAAGAACTTAACAAATCCTGAGTACTGATTACCAAAGGTCGAAATCTTTCTTAAACATTTTCCCATCTACATTTTTTCCCCCTTCTTTCAGCACTACACTATTTTAGCCATCATGCCAAACATCGCATAGTCACCACTGTGACACACGTCTCATTATGTGGGGAAGAACTCTGACTATCTTGCTTACTTTTACAAAAACACATAAACCTATCACAACATGCTAAGAACTAAACAGCAAGGCCTCCTTTTCTTGAAGCATCTGAAGACACTTCTAGATTTGACTACGAGAGGCTGATCCCAGATGCTCATGGATCAAATCCAGAGTACAGAAACATAACACAGTAGATAAAATGCCGAAGTACTTCAATGCAAAGAAAAACAAATTATAAATTACATGTTGAATATGACAAGGTATCAATCTTAAAAACAAAAATCATCACTAGAAAGTGCTGTATTTCATCTGGTTCTAGAAAGTACAAAGCGTTGCATTTCTTGAAGTTTGATGTGTCATCCCTAAAAAAAAGTATGTTCCAGTGTCACCAACAGACTTGAGATATTTTGCACATTTGGGTGGAACAAATGTACTTTACCAAAACGGAGTAGGCCTTGCCTTATTTAACTTGCAAAAAGCAGCTGCGCGTAGAATTTGTAACCAATAGTCTGTCACACGGGGAAGGCTGCAGAGACTCAGAGCTGTTCTCAAAGCCTCCCTACATCACTGCAAAAGGCCCATGTGAAACCAACACCATTAAAGCTAAAAAGAAAAGCCAGTGTGCTCGAGTGGTATTTAGTAGCTCTCCAAAGCTCTGTTAGATTGTGCTGCTTTTTACAAGTTCTTGCTTCTCTTTACAAGCTCTCAGCTCCCTGTTAGGCTCCTATGATCCATGGTGCTGTCAGTAACCCACCCATTTTATATAAACTTTATTCAGCCAGGATACTCTCTAGTGAGGACCCTAAACATTAATACTTATGTTTATACTGTCCATAAATACAAATATAAATATTTTACACAAACAAACAAAACTTACTTGCAGGGTCCTGAAAACACACTCTCTAAAAGCCTATATATCCACACACTATATAAACTACATCTATATACATGTGACATATATATATATGATAGTGTATTTCTAGTCTTCTAAAAATTAATATTAAAAATATATACATACAAATAGACACACAACTACATAAATAATCTGTATAGTCTATACCAAACTTCCTTTTAAATACTATATTGAAGCCAGTATTTCCAAGTCAGGATTTACTGACTGTTACATGCAATTTTAATGACAGAAATCCATTTGAGAATACAGACTCTGAAAACATTTTTACTAAATAGTAAGTTCCAATGAAAAATCTTAAACAGCAGTTCCATGTGATAGTTTGTCTACTAATAAGGCTGAACTGCATCTATTCATAAGGCTGAATTCAGGTCAAGTCTATCAAACACTACAATGGATTGAACACCTATACCTAAGGATATTATGGAGTCATGGAAGTCCCTGGTGACAATGCATAAACCCAGGTTTTTCTGAAGTCTTTCATGAGGAATCTGATCCAAAGCTCATTCGGTTTCAGTACATTTACAAGGTTTTGGATCAGCTCCGAGGTGACAACTTACTCCCAAACAGACGTTATTGTTTACAACAAGGCTGCTTCCTTTCAACCTATGTTCTTTGAGAATTTAAATCTGATGGAAAACTAAAATGCTTCAACTGCATCATGAATATAAACAGCACTGATGGTGTAAACACAAGCTTTACTGCTAAACAAAGAACTGGAAACTGGAAAAATTATCTCACTTAACCATTGCTGTAACAGGGACAAATCAAAGAGCTGAACAACAGCACCATTCTGAATTTGTTTCTATCAGTTTCAAAACATTTGCTGCTTTTCAGCTCTTCTTTAAAATGGTCTTTGATAAAACTGCCATCACTACAACTGTTTCTACATTTAATTCCTCTGTAAAAGTGTGACTGAAAACTTTCAAGTTCTATTGAACAGGAAGTTCAGCTTTAATTTTTTTTTAACTTAAAACTACAAACATGGAAATGTAGTATCCTTTTGAAAATCATTTTATGTTGTGCTCAGAAAACAGAAGTCAAAGGATCCAACACATTCTACCTCAAGGTTGGGGCACTGGTTTACCTGACAGACTCTGTTCCCACTTCCACCCAAAGACTACTCAGTGCTCTCATCAGTGTTCTGGTGAACTGGGTAAGTGCTTGAAGCTGTAAATCCAGTCAACCACACACTTTTTTCTTCTACTTGATTTGCAACAAGATGTAGGAAAGCACATAAATACAGAAAAAAGAGAATGAAAAAATGTACTCAGCTTCAAATAAACTCTTGATTTCTTTCCAGCCAGTACATTTTGTTTTAAAGACCATTCTTCATCAGTTGTGCTTCCTGTCTTTTCATTTGGGTTTGCAAGAATCACTATTTTCTCTCTGCTTGGTCGAGATGCCTATTACCAGCTCTTGCACAGCATGTTTATATTTATCCCTCTGAATCTACACAGCACTTCCATGTTACAGAACATAGGGCAAAGGTCAGGTAGCCCAAAAAGCAAAGAACATGAACTCAAAAAAATCTCAGGCAACATAAAGACCTCAAGGGTGTGCTTGAGTCTGTCATGTCTTCAAAGGTACAGAAGTGGAAAAGAGCAGCAATACTGCAGGAATCAGAGTGCTCGGTAGGCTGCCAAGGAGCCAGGAAAAGCAGCAAACTGTGAACGGCACTGAGACGAAGAGGGATTGGGAAAAAGAGGTGAACAGACAACAGAGCATGAGCCAGTGAAAAAAGAAAGTTGACCCTGGAAGGAGGATGGAAGCAAGCTAAGTGTTTTTAAATAATTTTTTTGGATGAACAACTCTATTTTTTGGCAGAACAAACCAAAACACTGTGTACACCTGAAAGCAGTCTAAGATAGTTACTGACAGAACTTATTTACACATCATTAATTGTAAAATAATAGCCAATTTAAGCACAGTGAGCAACTTTTATAGACAGTAATGCAATCTCTCATAAGAAAGAAATTTAAACACTGAAATCTTAAAATATTTTACCCTAAGTGACAGAAGTTTTCAGATAGGATGCAGTGAACCGAACTCCCAGTTATGCCATGATAAGAGTTTGACAAACGTAATGCTCAACTTCACAACATCTACAATAAAACAGAACTTAGGGGTTAAGGGATAAACACATCTATTGCAGCCTTGCAGACTGGCTTGAAAATAAACTGCTTTTTCTAGGGAGAATGGGAAATAAAGAGACAAACCAAAAACTAGCAGAATCTCACACACGAGTAATTTCTGAGGAAGTGTAGTAAGTGTCCTCTAACCACAAAGTTATTTCAAAACCTTGGGTCACTCTCAGTAAATGTCAGTATTCACTTAAGCACTAGCAGCCGCATTTTTCTGAAGGAAGGAAATGTTATCTTCACCATCCAAGTTGCCTTCCAGAACAGTGGAACAGGGAACGAATGCTTTGCTGAGATGAAGCAGAGTTCTACTACATGTTATTATTTATTTGCAACATTACAACTTGTTACTTATTTTCCACACTTTAATCTCCTCAGCCATAAGAAGTGATTGACAAATGAACTCTTGGCAGAAGGGAACTGCTACAGAACTGCAACTCAGGCATTAACCAGTTTGGAGAAAACTTCCTTTAACGAGCACACACAGTGAAGTATCCTGATTTTCACCCTGCACACAAATGGCATTCAAATCATCACTTCTTTTCCTCCTTTCTGTATGTGTTAAAATCTCTGGCTGCTTGCTCTTCTATGAAAACCTACATAGCTTGTGCTTTGCTATTTCACAAGCTACGATAAATTCCGCTTTCCACTCTATTTCCTTTAAATACTAAAAAGACAATATTTTAAACCACAGTCTTGTCCCTGAAACTCTCACGACCAGCAGAAATTCCTTCTTCAGGTTCCAGAATGTTAATTCCTCAAACTCTGACTCCTCAAACCCCTGTGATCAAGGCTCCACAACTGTGCAAGCTGAGTTAATATAGGTTCCTACTTTCCTAAACATCTTTCTGAGTCTTTCACTCCTTTCCTCCCCATCTGATTCTTGGTTCATGTCTTCCCCCCCCAGTTCATCTACAGTCACCCATCTAAGAGGATCAAACAATGTCAATCACCTTTCAAATCCCATCCTGAACTTCCCAGCCTCTGGCTTGCTCCCGGCAACTTCACACTAAGTGCATCTGTATCTGCTAGCCTGTTAATTCAGTGGCTCTTCTTAGTATCTATTATCAAAATCTAGATCTCAATTAACAGGACACCATCATTTAGTATGGCCACAAATGTGCATTCATAAACACATGAACATTTCAGATACTCCTTTAAATATGCAACTCTTGATTTTAAAACCTTTTGTGAAAACAATTTCGTATTTAGCAAAGCAACATTGTATCTAAAATACAGATATTCCTCTACTCTAAAGATAGGTGAAAAATAGTCATTTTTCATGGCAGATGAAACAGTGAACACTTTTCACACAGAAGTGAACAGTGCTCAACACTTCATAAATCTGCTCTCTCAGTCAGTGTTAAAGGAATACAACAGGATAATGAATTTAGGTTTGTGATTTTTGTTGCCAAAATTTACTACCTTGCAGACCCAAACATTTTGGGATTGCCTCATCCTTTAGAAAAGTGAAAATCTGTATTACGGTGTTGTACTGATAGCTAGTGAAAATCTATTTTCCTGATGTATTACTGAGATCATTAAGAATTAATTATTGTTGTATAATAAAAAGCAAAGTATGCAACCTTTAGTATACTCCCCTCAAGACAGCATTGTTGTGAAGATCAGCAACAGATTACCTACGTCACTCATCAGTTATTCAATTACTTTTCCAAACCTGCAATTTGAGAGACACACACTCAGTCTCAGGATCTGAAAAGTTCATTTATTACACACCACTGATAACTGAAAATACCCATTTTTTTTATGCAAGGCATTAATGGCACACAGGAATTCCCCAGTCTTGATGCACCAGAAGTAAATTATGCTGATTTTACTAAGCAAATCATAAAACTATACAGGTGGTGCAGTAGCCAACGCTATAGTGTTCACCCAAAGAGCAGCCTGCTCTCATCTACTAATAAAAGTAGAACAGCATTTATATTACTTATTCTCCATGTGTCATTTAGTCCTTGTAAATGGAATCCATTTAACTTCTAACGGTGCTGTGAGATAGGAAAACAAAACAGTAAAATAGAAGCAACTTCTCAACATGATTGAAAAGAAATATACAGAAACAGGCATTCTATCCCATTTTAATTTTTGATATATAATAAAAGGGAACTGAGAAAAAAAGCTTGGGTTTTCTCTAGATTAAAAAAAACATGTATTGTCTTTGAACCTTATAAATTAAGCTTTATTTTATTTAAAACCCTCAACAAACACTACCTCTGCAGATCCGTTATGAATGAAGACTGAGAAGTTTTCAATTCCTTGCACGTGTTCTCAAGTTAGGTTGACATTCACTACATTTTCCACGTAAATTTTGGGTTAGCATTTGTTTTGAAACTCTTCTGCAGTAATAATTCTCAGTGCACAAGGCTGCCTAACCCAATCTGCACAATTCCTTGGCTAAACAAAGAAATCAGAAAGTTCCCCACGCAGAAAATCCCATACTGAGATTTGTCTTTCCAGGCAAAGGCTGCTGAGCAACAGAAATGTTTCCAAGGAGCATTTCTAGGTCTCTCCATGAATCTGACTCAGCAGGTAAGCAGAGGGACAACATCCAGCCAAGAATAATACACTACACAAAAGCACAGCTCACCACGTACATTTTAACAACGTCACAACTGACACAACACTGGTCCGAATCATTACAGTATTTGCATTTCCTAAAACACCTCAATTGTACCTGTTAAATATTACCTTTTCATGAATTTCTTGTGTAGACTGAGCATCACAAAATGCCACTGTGGCTACATCCTTCAAAATAGGCATTTCTACTGTCATTTTTCATGGCAGATGAAACAGTGAACACTTTTCACACAGAAGTGAACAGTGCTCAACACTTCATAAATCTGCTCTCTCAGTCAGTGTTAAAGGAATACAACAGGATAATGAATTTAGGTTTGTGATTTTTGTTGCCAAAATTTACTACCTTGCAGACCCAAACATTTTGGGATTGCCTCATCCTTTAGAAAAGTGAAAATCTGTATTACGGTGTTGTACTGATAGCTAGTGAAAATCTATTTTCCTGATGTATTACTGAGATCATTAAGAATTAATTATTGTTGTATAATAAAAAGCAAAGTATGCAACCTTTAGTATACTCCCCTCAAGACAGCATTGTTGTGAAGATCAGCAACAGATTACCTACGTCACTCATCAGTTATTCAATTACTTTTCCAAACCTGCAATTTGAGAGACACACACTCAGTCTCAGGATCTGAAAAGTTCATTTATTACACACCACTGATAACTGAAAATACCCATTTTTTTTATGCAAGGCATTAATGGCACACAGGAATTCCCCAGTCTTGATGCACCAGAAGTAAATTATGCTGATTTTACTAAGCAAATCATAAAACTATACAGGTGGTGCAGTAGCCAACGCTATAGTGTTCACCCAAAGAGCAGCCTGCTCTCATCTACTAATAAAAGTAGAACAGCATTTATATTACTTATTCTCCATGTGTCATTTAGTCCTTGTAAATGGAATCCATTTAACTTCTAACGGTGCTGTGAGATAGGAAAACAAAACAGTAAAATAGAAGCAACTTCTCAACATGATTGAAAAGAAATATACAGAAACAGGCATTCTATCCCATTTTAATTTTTGATATATAATAAAAGGGAACTGAGAAAAAAAGCTTGGGTTTTCTCTAGATTAAAAAAAACATGTATTGTCTTTGAACCTTATAAATTAAGCTTTATTTTATTTAAAACCCTCAACAAACACTACCTCTGCAGATCCGTTATGAATGAAGACTGAGAAGTTTTCAATTCCTTGCACGTGTTCTCAAGTTAGGTTGACATTCACTACATTTTCCACGTAAATTTTGGGTTAGCATTTGTTTTGAAACTCTTCTGCAGTAATAATTCTCAGTGCACAAGGCTGCCTAACCCAATCTGCACAATTCCTTGGCTAAACAAAGAAATCAGAAAGTTCCCCACGCAGAAAATCCCATACTGAGATTTGTCTTTCCAGGCAAAGGCTGCTGAGCAACAGAAATGTTTCCAAGGAGCATTTCTAGGTCTCTCCATGAATCTGACTCAGCAGGTATGCAGAGGGACAACATCCAGCCAAGAATAATACACTACACAAAAGCACAGCTCACCACGTACATTTTAACAACAATGTCACAACTGACACAACACTGGTCCGAATCATTACAGTATTTGCATTTCCTAAAACACCTCAATTGTACCTGTTAAATATTACCTTTTCATGAATTTCTTGTGTAGACTGAGCATCACAAAATGCCACTGTGGCTACATCCTTCAAAATAGGCATTTCTACTGTACAATCCCTGCCATCCAGCAACGCTACCAAAGGGCGCGGGTGCATGGGCCCATTCATGATCGGAGGTCGAATGCCTACAAAGAAACAGAGAAGACTTGTTATTCAGGCCATGCAAATGTGATTAAAAATAGGTTATAGCTAGTCTTGTTTATTCTGATGGCAGAAAAAGATTTCAAGGACTGAAGCTAATAAAACAGGAACAAGTTTACACTCAGCTGTCAAACGAACACAGAAGACCTTAGAAAACATTCCATGGAGGTTCAGAAGGCTGAATTATGAAAGATGGATAAAACCACTAAGGGAGTAGTATACTTGTTTTTTAAAGATACATCCTTGCTGCACTAGTAAGAAGTGTCTGTGCAACCTTATCCAGCCCTTAGGTTTTGACTGGATTCCACACCTTTGTGAGCTCTAGACAGAGTGAGAAATCTCTTGTCCAGGCTTGCAATAAGAGTGTAGCTTATGGAATATCATAAGCAACTCAGTAAGGATTTGAGTATTCAATTTACATATATAATGATGATTTTGCTGAGACTAAAATTTAACTTAAAAAAAGCCTACAACAGCAAAATTTTGCATTTACTGAGGATCCAGTGTCCAAGTTAACAGGCAAATTGCTGATCTATGTAGGTCTGCTTAGATTTAGAAAGTTTCATAAACAGTTCTATATAGCTTAGTCAAACACATCATACTTAATCCATCACTGAAAACTCTTATAAAACATGAAAAAAATGTCCCTCCCTAAATCAACACCACACTCTGAACACTGGAGTGACAAAGAAATTCTCGTCAAATATCTGGGAGAAGGAGTATCAGTCCAAACTGAAAACTTCATTTACATCCTCTTTACAGAGTCTGGAAATGAAAAGTAATCCTTAAGATATTTAGAGAGCATCTTTTGAACAATACAGATGCTATAAATACACAGAAGTACTCGAGGCAATAATATTAAACCATTACATTTACAAAAAGTAGTTAAGCAGGAGTGGAAAAAAGGGACTTCCTGAGGAGATAATGAAAAGCAAAATGAAGAGTAAAGTACATGATCTTTTTTCCTCTTTCAAAATAAGTTTTAAGCACTGAAAAGTGAATCAGGCTAGATATTTCTAGTATACAGATTTCAACACATATTTTTGTTTCAGTGTGAATTTTAAAACATTGCTTATTTGCTTGATAATCCAAGTCAGTCCAACATTAATGCAAAAGACTGAGGTGCTCCAGTTAAATTCTACAAGCAATCCCTGCATCTTAAGCCCCAGCCTGTGCCAGAAAGTAAGTCCTGAAAGACTGGTATCTGCATTTTAAGTGGATAGAATACCAGTAGAATCCCAGCTGTACAAGGTATCTGGTGAAGAAAACCAGCTGCTGGGAAGAGAGATTTTCACAACTCAACAGAAGCAGCATATAACTTCTCCCCTGGGACCCGGCTCTGGTCCTGGGGCTGAAAGACAGCTCCAGAGACTGCTGCCCTCACAGTTCCTCTCAATGGCCGAGCCCAAACCCAAAAATTATGTGTCCACTCCTAACCAACTGTTCTGGTTTGGTCAAATTTAGACCCCAAGACACCAACTCAGGATAGCCCAGTCCCACTGCAATCTGGCATTTAAATTCTCTATCTATTCAAACAGGTTTTATACCTAGAGACAACAGAACAAGAGTCACTACATTTGGTTCTTCTCTGTTCTACTTCCAGCATCTCCCAACATCTGATGATGCCAATGGACTCACTCTGCAGTACTCTCACCATAACAGAGAGGCATTCAGATGGGAAAAGTACCCACCAGCTAAGTTTTCCATGGAAATTATCCTCTGTTGTAAAAACACCCAGTCCTAACCTCTACTATGATAGATAAGCTTAGAAATGCTTCTGCTACATGTTACTTCAAAAATATCCAGCCACCAAAACTAAATGGGAGACTTTAAAACGTAATTTTTGAAAACAGTGCATGTTGAACTTTACTGTTCATACTTGCTTGAACCAGAAATGGCCACATCACCCTCATACAGACATATTTAGTAAATAAATAACATACTAGTAATGTGGTACAGGACACAAACACATAAAAATACTTAGTTACTCAGGGAACAATTCTATGCTTTAAAGGGAATTTAATTATAAAACTCCACATTAAATTTACTTAAAAACATCCTAGGATAAAGCATGCTATAGACTTGTTCACATTTCTTTAAAAACAGTATATATAATAGCATTAATAAAATGCAATTATGTCTAGAAACAAATGAAAAAAATGACATTGCAAGACCTATTCATTTTCCTTAGAGTAACTGCGCTCACTTGACAACTGAAATGTTATGGTCATGGTCTTGTCAGTACAGCAAAGCCAGAACTTCAACAAAAAGTTTGAATGCTAGCTAAAATAAAATTTTAAAAAACCCAGAACTTTGATACTGAAGTTGTTGCAGATGAATGAGGAAAAATACGGCACAGGTGATTCCCTTAGAGCTACAACTAAAGCACCTCTGTCAACAGTAGGAAACATGGTCCAAACTGAAAAACGAAGATGAGATTAAAAACTCTCACTTCTAAGAAACACTTTTCTGACTAGAGCTATCAGAAAATCATTAAAAATAACAGCACTAAACAGAGCCCTTTAAGATAATGATTTCTCTTAAATACACAAAAGCGTGGTCTGGTTTTCCCCTCTCGCCAGTATATTTCAACCAAGTTACGTGTGTAACATTGGTACTAAGGGGAATGCCAGACCAAGCCCCAAAGCATAGGAACAGAAGTCAAAAAACAACCAGAAGGACAAACCCTCCCTGAGAGAATCTAAGGCTTTAAGAATCCCCAGAACTCAAATACATCTAGTGACCTTGACCACAAAAACCCTACAAACCTTTGCTTGCCAAAATCCTTTCTGAACTTCAGCACAGACTTCCTGTTGCACCATCTTTTTGCCTAAATATCCTGCCACTGAATCACAGGCAGTAACTCCCCACTTAAGTTAACTTACAGGAACTTCATCACAGTGGTAGCCACTATTTAAAGGTCACATTTGGGAAGACATGGCTTCACTGTGAATCAGAACCTTTTGAACAAAAAGCTTCCTCTTTCACCATTTAGATACGTTCTGCCCATTTTTTATCTAGAAATGTCATACTGCACCAGGCCTTTGGCTTTGCAGCAAACCCTCTGAGAGGCAGCAGAAACCAATGTGTATTTAAGAGCAGTGTTTTCCATGCCTGCATTTACAGTGAATCATGCAACTCTGCGCCAGAGAGAAGTAACTGTGAAACGGTCAGAAGTGACATTCAACACGACAAACGTGAAACTAATTTAAAAATATAATTTCACTTAGTTGGCTTGTTTAAGTATACGGTATAGCATTTCACGTAACACAGATAATAAAAATTATACCATCCACCCCCACACCCTATAATCTTTGTTACGGGAAAACAATCTCAGTTTATCCTAACTCAAGACTTTCAGGAACCCCTACCAACCTGACATTTCTTAATCTGAGCTTGATTTCCAGGGTCATGAATTCGATTTCTCAATGCTTTACAATCTTCAGTATTCTGAGGCAAAATAGCAGCCTGTCATTCCATCCTCATTTCCATGTCTTTAATTTTTCTTGCAGCCTCATGTAATCTTGAACCAAAGCTTTTAAACTTCTTATCCACTGCAACCTCTGTAGCCTGGATGGTGTTCAAATTTTTACTAAAAATTAAACACAAACAATACATTAAAACAACGTTAAGGGTCTGACTCGTGCTCACAGAAGGCAGGAAACTCAAAAGTTAAAGCTTCTCACTGCATCTGTACCCTTCCCCCTATGGCTGCTGGCTTTCCACCACACCTGCTGTGCTGCCACTGGCCATTAATATTCCAGGGAAACCAGCAGAGTGTTAACACACACACACGGCACCTTGCTCAGGACAGCAGGTGTATTGTAAATACACCTACCTGGAACAGTCGGCACCACTCACATGGGCAAGGCTTTGCCTGGGTGAGCAGGGATCCAGGGACAGTGTGTGATCTCCAAAATCTCCGTGCTGGAGGGCCAAGTGCTCCAGTGGGTACCAGAGATGGAGTGAGAAGCCTTAACTCTGAACTTTATGGTTTTGCTGGGTGTAAGTCAGGCCCTTAAGGTTATCTAAATGTATTTAAGAAAAAACCCAATGCTTTTCCAACAGTTTTAATCCAGCTGTTAGTCTGGGGTTTCTGCCCTGCCCCCATGTGGAAATAATCTGGTGGGGAAGCTCTTATCCCAGTAACAGCTACTGTGCCAGTGGCTGCTGGAATTTTTTCTAAATTAATACCAGGTATAAGGTGCAGAGACAGACAGAGCAGCTGTCCATAAGCAGCAGCTATTCACCATGTGGCTCACAGCACAGTGCCTCTGCACAGCTGCAGTCTGGATTAGCTCTCCTGGAAAAAAACCTATCAAAACCTTATTTTAGTCCAGCTCTTATGGAAATAAACTTGGGAATTGAAAAACCAGTTTTCAGCTGCAGAACCCGAGAGGCCAGCCCTGTGCACAGTTGACTGTGGGTCCCACAAACAAGGGATTAATGAACTCATCATCCAGCTTTGCAACCAAAACAGGAGTGGAAAGGCTGTGAATTATTTTACCTTCACACCTTTGACAGCATGGGGACTTAAAAGTGACCAGACCAACCCTAGCACAAGATGTATTTTTTTTAACAGGGAAAAAGCTATCTAAGCAGGGCAGTGTCCTTGTCCCTCCCAAATCCAACCTGCATCTCCTGCCCCTTTGCTCCTGAAACAAAGGTGTATTGTTTGTGTTACACTCCAAGGAGGAAGAGTTGAGGCCAATGCCATTAGGCATACTCAGGACTGGAGGGTAAGAAAGCTCTCCCTGACATAATAATGTATTATTATAATAATTTATAATAATAAAATGTATTTTAAACTTTTTGTAAAACAACCTTTTATAGTACAAACTGACAGTAATTGAAGCAATCACTTTGCCCAAATAACAGAAATCTCAAATAGGCTGCCACGGTTTGCTGACACTGGAAAATGTACTAAAATGCAACAAGGAAAGCTATCAAGATTAATGATCAACAACGTAATTTTCACATTTTTCTGCTGCTGATTAACATACCATTATCAGGAGTGTCTCATAAAAGGTATACATGTTAAAAGTAAAGGACACTGTCAGGTTTGTAGGCCCAAAACTTGACCTACCTTTCATTTTCTTAAATCTGTTTGCAAAGTCCATGTAATTCTTTAAATGTGTTTTTCTTTTTTCAAAATAAATGCTTCAATTCTTTTTTCTGAAAAATACATCAATGCCAAAAAGCACAACACTTATCAGTAACCCTATAATCACAAACCAACAGGCACATGAAATGGAGGAGAGCAGCCTGGCAAGAGGATTTTCCCATCACTGGGGATTCTCACAAGTGCAAAGATTAAATAAGAAAGAAAAATCCCTTGACAATGTCCTTTCAAAGAATTTGTTGTAAATAACTGCTTTTATACACTGTAAAACATCAAAGTGATTTACTTTTCTAACAAAATGCAAACTACTGAAAAATCTCATCAATATATACAAAAACAAGACCTGAAAATGACAGGTTGGACATTCACCTGATTTATAGTCTTGCACATGTAACATGAGACTAACCCCTTTGGCATTTACCTTTACTTTATATTCTTACCTAGGTGTAAATTCAGTGAGAGCTGTCACTTATTTACCATAAACCCTCAAAAAAATTTGCATTATTTTCAAAAATAAATGCTAATATTAATTCAAGGAAAGAACGAGTTGTCAAAACAAACAAAAAATATTCTCCTCATAACACTAACACAGAAGCTGTTATGAATTAGATTTGCCAATATGCACTATTAAAATTCCTAGAAACCCCATAGTTCAAAAACGTATTTTAAGGTTACGGACCTATCATGCATTTTTACATTTTGGGCTGTTTTGGTAGACTCATTGTTTTGTGCACCATGAACTCAAGTGACAATGAGATTCAAGGCAGAGTAGAACTCTAAGGGCAGTCAATTAGAAACAAAGTTTAAAATACAACTCAGGTACAAGGATCAGTAAAATGGATGCACGGAAAAAAAAGAGCATTTATCATCCTTCAGTATTTTGACATTCAGCATATTTAGATGCTGAATATGCAACACAAAAATCTCATGATTCCACCAGAATCTGAGCCAACACTTTTTGCTGCTGGCTTCAAGATGAGCAGGATGCAATTTCCCATGATTTGGGATGCGGGATTGGAAGGAGGCACAGGGGAGAATACTTTTAAATAAAGAACACCAAAGGGACAAAAAAGTGACAGCCACCCTCAGAAGACTGAATTACTTAGCAGATTAAATTTAATTTCCTCCTTTTCTCATCTCATTTAATGCTTCTAACTATATTTCCTAAGATTTTAGGAACCTGCTGCAAGGCTTATTAAAATTTATAGGAACAATCCCAAACTGATTTTTAAAGAAACAAGCTCTGGACTTCACAGTAAACATGCAAAAGCCAACAGAGCATAAGCTGTACTTAAAGCACGCGTGCAGCCCCTATAGAAGTCCCCAGGGCTCAGAGGTTAACGCTGAGCACAGTGGGACTTTACTGGAGGCACATAGTGGCTGAATACTGCTGATATCTAAGCTTTTTATTTACCTGAACTCAGTAAAAACAAGTCATCTTCCTTATTTCTTTTTAATTTTCAAGAGATCAAGAAAAATACAAGTGGTTTCCTGTGCTGTGTTGACCCACTGATGTGCAGAGCAGTCACACCCAGCTGTATCCTCCTGCTAATTGCGCAGGTTGAAATGCACCCAGAGCTCTGCAGGACACTCACGGCTCATTCCCTGACACAAAACACAAACCCAAGACCACTACTGTGTAATTATCACCCCGGTCCACGGGCCTTCATGTACGTAAGATTTCTGCACACATCACATCATTATTTCACTACCTGTGAGAAATGAGCCTGGGCACCCAAGCAATTACTACAGCAGTCAACACAATGGCCTCAGCACAAAGGATTTGACACAACTCTCTTGCCTGATTTTCCCTTTTGGTACAACCAAAACAAAATAAGCCAATGACTTCTGTTCAGAAAATTCTGCATTTCCCTGCTGTTACCAGACACCGAATCACGATTCCTCATTACTTTTACACACACACAGAGCAAGTAAACTTGCCATTCTCAGGACCTTATTCTGACAGCCAAAAGGATATGAGGTTTAACTGTGTTTTTTATGTTTTTTAATAGTGATCCCTAACCAGTCTTTTTTTTTTTTTTTTAAATCTAGTAATTTTGCTCTTATTTGTCTAACATCTGTCAGCATGCACACAAAATCCTAAGTGCCTGTCAGAGTACAAAAAAAACAAACATCCCACAAGGCACATCTTGAAAGCCTTTGATCAGAAATAAAGTTCTGTTGAGGAAAAACAAAATAATCTGGCAACATTTTCTATTGGTACATATGTACTTCAAACATCAATATGAAGACTGGAAGTATTTAATATGTCATAAAATTACTCAAATTACATATTTGGAGCATGCTGTAAAGATATGCCTAATCTTAACTAAAATAAGACTGAAAACAGTATGAATCACACCTATTTAATGTAAAATAAACAAGCAGTAACAGCATCATGCACTATGGTAAAATGTTTTAATTTTCCATCACCATTTAAAAAGCAAAACAAGTTATAATATTCAGTAACAACTGTATCAAGTACCAAACCCAGAAAGTCTAAGTAGCTGCAATAAAACAAACTTAAAAACTGATGTTGCAGCAGTGTTGTTTTCAAGTAACAGATACACGAAAGCAAACTCCAGAGAAAGGCAAAACATTCTAAAGGACTGAGCTCTCCTTGGATGTGCAACAACTCAGTGCCTGTGCACAGTGAGTATTTACCTGTTTCAAATACTTTTAGCTTTATTAAGTAACAAGTGAAGAAAGGGGGGATAAATAAATGGGCAACAGTGGAGCTGTCCTAGTTGAGTTCACTCCCATCAATCCCAGCTTCTGAGAAATTCCGGCTAAGGCTGCCAACTGCTGTCAGTTATTCCACAGGTTTTACAGTGAGGATGGAATGCCCCTGCCCATACACGCTGTGGCAAAAGCCACAAAAAACTACTTGGTCACTTACAGGAATCACTGCAGTAAACCTGGGGACAGGACCTACAAATTAAGAACCAACGAACTTGAGAATTATGACTTTCAGCAACCACGTCTACCCGCAACTATGGACATCAATCTCCCAGTTACTGATGGGGCAGCTTCTCCAAAATACAGAGCTGAAGGCATGAATCAAGCCTGTATTACAGATGTTCCCACAATGCACCATATGCTGGGTGTGTATCAGAATATACCTATGCTTTCCTCTTCCCCCAGGACAGTGACCATGAAGCTGGCTGATTATGGCATCTGGGGGCTAACCCACCCTAACAAGCTCCCAAATCCAAGTGTAAAATACAACTGAGCTTGTATTTCAGACCATAAACTTTATTGGTGGGTGGGTGTGACTTTAAAAAAAAAAGGCAGAAAAATCC
>NW_008236769.1:13602331-13616719 GCF_000691975.1 Corvus brachyrhynchos | reverse complement strand
AAAAGGCAGAAAATGCCTGCTGGCAGGAACTGGAAAAACAATCTGTTTCAACAATTGCACTAGAAGCAGAATGATTAACTCCCTGAGCCATTCCAGTAACAATACAGATCATGCCAAGACTTTTACTTAAAACACTTTCCACAGAAGAAGCAGCACTGGAGACTTTCAGGGCAATACTGAGGATAAATAACACCAGACCAGAACAGGTTGGCAAAAGAGGGCTGTGCTGCACATGAAGTGCATCAGTGGCCCTTATCCTCAATCCTTTACCCATGTATTCAATAGAAAGCATGCAACCAATGCCTTTCCATTTTAAATCAAGTTATCAGAACCAGCATCTTGGCTGTGATTTTGATAAAAGCTGAACAGCCACATAATGTTAATTTAAAATGTAATTCCCTCCAGGAATGAGTCTTGATGTGCCTGTAATGTATGTATTTGAACCATGAAGGAAAAAGAAGAAAACTAATTTTTTTCCTCTCACTCAAAAATGTTGCTCTTATAGCAAGTTATTTTATTCCTGCAGGTTTGGGGTTTTTTGTTTGTTTTGCTTTAAACCATTGCCTGAGCTGGAAACATGCTTTGGGAGAAAACACCACTTTTTAGCTTTGTCAGTACAACTGCTTTCAGAGTATTAATTTCATATTTTGTTTTAAAGGTACTGCCAAGAATTTATTACAACGTAAGATTTCTGAATGTAGCCTGTGCTAATGGCTACTCTCTCTGTGCTTTTCTCATATTTTAGATGTTGTACAGGATGCTGTCTCTGAGAAAGAAACCAAATAATCCAAGTGGAGCCAACATCAAAGGCTTCTTTTATTCTGATCCCAAACACTGAAAGCAATTTCTCCAACAGCACACCTGTACTTTGACCCAAGAACGTTAAACTATTACCTGAGACACTCCTTATTTTCCTTATCAAAAAGTCTGAAGATAAGCAAGTGTGGGGCCTTGGATAACCAAATTATTTTCACAAGGTTTCATTTATTTTTTTCTGTTGAGGTCAGTAGAACACACTCAGATGACACTAAAAATAACAGTACGGAAATATTTTACACATTGAACACTGACCTCTCCAATTTCTTTGTAACTCCTTAACTATTTTTAATTTGGGAAAGCATCAAATGTGATGCACTGTCCTCTCAGGTGAACATCATCATGATGCTGTGTGTTAGCAATCCTTACAGTGAAACTACAAAAAAAAAAATAGTGACTTGTTTAGGGATGGGAAGAAGGGAAGAGAGCTGGATACTTTAAGACAGCTAAAAACTTAAATACATACACATATACATAGTCCAGACTGCTAAGATGAGCATAATTAAAACAGGTCAGTTCAACACAGTAGGAAGCATTCTGGTGAATGAGGACAATAAAACCCCTCGAGTTACACTTCATTATGCTCTTCTGAAAACCAAAGCAACTCTGAAAAACACTGAACCTCTGCAAAGAGCTCCTTAAAGCTTTTTTGCTCTCTCCCTTTCTGGTTCCTCCCACAGCCCCGACCTCTGCTGTCCTCTGTCAATATTAAGAAAATGGCTGATGATGATTAGAAACTAGAGAACAGTGTTGTTGTAAAACTGAGAAAATTTGGAGTATAGTGAAATTGAAATCCTGCACCTCCCACCCAAGGTCCTCTGCAGCCTAAATAATCAAGCTTAAATAAATAGCTTTTTCTGAAAAGATACTCATTTTAAAGGTAAGCAAACAGGATGTATAAAAAATGACAAGCTCACTGAGAACCAGCCAGTAACAACAGTCAAAGTGCCAAATAAAACAGGCAGTTTAAGGCAAAAGCTGGGTTTATGTTATCATGTTACATTTAATCATAATATAACCAAAGCGTATGATGTAAGAGAGCCGTTCTACTGAGCTTTTCTTGAAGGAGAAATTTGAGTTTCAATTACAAAAGCTCTGGTCTCAACATCACAGTTAAAGCTGCACAGAAAAACAGTTAAAATTGGGAGTTATTTCCATGACTTGATGAGAGAAGCAAAATATTTCTTCCCACACATACCACATGCTGAAGGGGTTTGGGGAAGGTTTTTGAACATACTAAGATCTTTCTGATGGTGAAAAGCCAGAAGTGTTTAAAAATGACCTATATTTGCATTTTTTTACTAGGCTTTATAGTTTCTTCTAGTCTCTGCAGTTTAACCATTTTCAACTTGAAAAGGGTCGGTTCACATGCCTTAAAATGCTTTGCAGATAATTATAAATTTTTCAAGGCACAAATCATGTTCTGTCTCTGTAAATTGCATAAAACATTTATCAGTGCTAAAAAACATCAGTTACAGGGGAAGTATTATAAAAGGAATTATTGAATCCATTTTTAAGAGTTAGAGAATCTTAAGGCAAAAGGGTACCCATCATTCTTCACAAGGATTTCTTGCCACATTACATCTCTGACTGTGTATTTTTGGCGTGATCTACCATTTACATTTTGGAAAATGCATTCACTATTGCATTTTTTTGTAAATACAGTTAACATGACAGTTCACAGCTTTATTCTAGCCTGTGTGGCTTAACATAAAAACAAACTTGCTCTAGATCGTGTGTTCACCAATGTGCAGGCAGAGGCATTTACAAATCTGCCCATGGCACATCTGTGCGTCACACAAATGTCATCTCCCCCACTCACAGCGACAGCCTTAGACTTCTGCAGTGACACACTTCATGAAAAACAGACAATTACAAAAAATGGACCCCTTCTGAAACAAAATATAGACTGACAACAGTCTGAGAAGCAATTACATTGGTCTGGTGTCCATTCAATTGGATGTAGTAAAAAAGTCTTAAAATATGAAACCTTACTCTATTTTTCTACATTTTTGAAACCAGAAACAGGAGGGATGTCAGTAGCAGGATAAAGAGCAGCATGCTGAAAGGCTGCAGGAGCACTGCATTTCTGCAAGCAGACAGGAAACACATTACTTGGAATTTTATCATTCAAAGATAATCAAACCATCACTGATTTCATGCAAAGTAAACTTTAAACTCATTCCGTTGTTCAGAAAATGGACACAACATAGGGAATTTTTTTTTGGCTGTGAGTTCTGAAAAATTGGGAGAAAATGACAGCTGAAAGCTTGCTCAGTGCAATACAACAGCTATCAGATTAACTCCCAGAAACCAAGAAACCATTGTGACTATTTTCCAGAACATCACAGAAGAACACGAAGCTTGAATCCTTGAACTTGAGATTGAGACAGAGTAATAGGTCTTCATAACACAATTTCCCCTATTTTCTGCATATAAAGCAAACCAAATTCATGCAGGTGTATCACTGCAGAAGTAAAAAACCAGAAGTTATTACTTCTGCTCCATAACTGTGTTTACAGCCACTCTCCTTTTTCTTATTAGGTATTTTGACAGCACAACAATTATTTCAGAAGAACATGTAGCTGTGAAAATATTTTTGTCAATCTTTTCATTCTTTCTGTCCCTCTGAGTCAGGACTGTCATCTCAGCTACAAAAGGAAGATGAAAAACAAGTGCTGAGAATAACAAATGAAATCTGAAAAATAAACCATTGTAATGAAAATTGTACATCCATGAGTAGCCCAGATGAGAGTCATTTATTACGTCTGCACTGTAAACCAGATTAAAATAAGGTACATTCAAACAGTGATTAGGCAGGTGCTGGTCAATTAGGTAAATGCTTTAAGAAGAAACTCCACCTGTGCTCTTTTTTTTTTTTTTGAATAATTAATTAGCATTATTTCCTTATAAAGTCTACACCATCACAATACATTGTGAAATGTGACCCTCAGGGGCTGAGATAAAATACTCAACTTAGTAAGAGCTACATATCCCTTAAAGCTTATGTTAAATACTTCATATAAAGGTAATTAAACTTTTAGGTCAAAAATATTTAAAGGACAACATGACTAGCAGCTTAATTCTCTGGGAGGTCTGCCAAGGACCCACAGCAGAACATGGGAGAGCTTCGAACCATAAGGGAAGCCTTTAATTTCAGTGAGTAGTATACCCACCTCTGGATAAATGAATTTGAGACAGGACACCAACCACACTCAACAGCTGGTTAAAGAAGGAAAAGTATGTAGGAAGCGGCTGTGCTGGTTACTGAAAATTTAGTTCCAGAGAGAGTATGAAAGAAGAGCTCAATCTACATGACAAACACTACAATGCAGTATGGGGATTACATGAATTAACAGTGGGAGTTTTATCCTCAGTGTGGTTCTCTGCAGTCCTTCCTGAGCCTGGAGTGCCACCAGGCATTGCAGGGAAGTATGGGGAGGGAAAAAATTAGTTTAGTGCATCCTCTCACCAGTTACTCTGCAAAATACCAAGACTGGTGTGGGACCCATTTAATTTTTCAACAGACGTGTTCAGAGAATGAGGGTGGGGGGTAGAAAGGAGGAAGGATTGGTTCTATTCTGCATGAGGAGATACTGTCACACAGGAAGTGTCAAGGCCCAACTTCTTTTCACAGCTGCACCATGGTTAGTGAAAATCTGGTCTTACACTGCTGTAAAAAGCCCTCATCTGCTGTATTAAACTCTCTTGAACTCCAAGAAAACCACTTGCAAGTAACTGTAAGAAAGCTCTGAACAGTTTTGGTAGAAGGGTTTGGCATGAAGCACAGTATTTCTTTCCCACCAAAGTTATTTAAAGAAAATATTGAATGTAAAAATATGGGGGTTGCACCTAGAGGGATTGGTTTGTTTTGTTTTATGGCGAATTTTTTTTTAAACTGTCCAGAGGGAATGAGCAATATGGCCGCTGAGTAATGTCATGACTTTCATAACATAGGACAACTGGCATGAAAAAAGTATATATCTAACCTACAGGTCTGTAGCACTTTCACTGAAATTTATTAAATGCTGCACAGACTTATGGATTTGAAACTGAACTGTGTGTACTTTAACATAAAGAATAAAGAAAAAGCACTTCAGTACTATGCCCAAACAGGCCAGATGAACTGATTGTTTATTAAACATGTAAAATGGAGTTATGAGCAGTACCAATTGAATTTGTTTTGCACACTCCCTAATAAATGGTTAGTGAAACAAAGTGTCTGAAGCCTGGAACAGGATGGAGAAATATGAGCCAAAGTACATTAATTCAAATCTTATTTTTATTCTGCATATCCAATCTGTACAAAGCTCTTCAGACAAGGGTCTAGAGCTGTTAGGAGTGAGATTAAATCTCATCCTACAGAACTTGAAAGCAACTATACTGAAAGCAGAAATTCTGCACCCACTTTTAGGAGGTCTTAAACTAGATAGTTATTGATAGCTAAAATAGTATTTATTTGGACAGAGTTCCAAATCTCTATAAATGTGAACACACACTACTAGTCTAACTATTCTTCATTAAGATGTGTGATAGTACTACTTGTTTCTCTCTAAGCAGCAGTCGCTGCAGCACACCATCACAGCACCTTGAATACTGCTCCAATAACTATAAAAGAAGCCCAGAACTTGACTTTTGATAGTATCGAGGTATTTCAGGAACTTCAAACTCCACTAACTAAAATCACAAAATATCAGTGAAATTATTCCCTTACTTTCATCAGTACTGATCAAAGCAAATCGCTAACCTTTATCCAAGTGAAATGCAGCAAATTCCTAGAAGAAGACAGGACACTCATTATTGACAGAGCCATGTCAATAATTACATTAATAAAACAGAAACTGGGTGGCGTTATTTTGCACTACTGAGAAATGTTTAGGTACTTTCTGAGCTGAAACTAAGTTTTGGTGTTAGTCTTTGTTTCAGTGATTCTGCCAAGTTATATGTATAAAAACAATTTTTATATGAAGTACTGTCTTCATAATACAGTGCACAGTGCACATGATGCAGTAATTATTTTTTTCTTCCTTTAAGAGTACATTTTTCCTTGTAAGATAGAAGGAAACGTAATTTACACTGCACCAGAAAGCATGCAAGTATTAATGATGGGGAATGATGAAGAACATAAATGGTTTCCATTTTCACATTCAAAAACAAGTACCTGCAAATTAATGCTAAAAGCAACTGGCCTATAAAGGAGCCATGTTTCCATGCCAACTGATCACAGAAAGACATATAATTCAACAAAAAATGAATAACCTACAAAACAAGAAAATAAAGAGCAAGTAGAAGAGCTGGAAATCAAGATCCTGACCACATCCAACTATTTTACAAGAACAGCAAAGAACACAACAATTAAATTGCAATTTAAGACATGAATGGTGTACATCTAATGGCACTTCATCATTACAATGCTTCTAAAAGCTGTCACTCTAGTCAAGAAAAACAGGATAGAGAACACTTCTATTAAGAAGGAGGGAACATTTGTACAATTCTTATGGAGGTTTCACAGTTGGTGGACATGAAAGCACATCTTTCATTAGGATTTTATTTTTTTGTCCTTAAGGTCAAAAGGTTCCTCACTCACAGAGTTGTTCTGGGGTCCTGCAATCAGTCAGCAGAGTTGTTTGTAGAGTGAGGCTGTTGCTACCTGAGCGCTCACTGCAAAATCAGGCACAATAGGAATGAGGAGATATATATCTGCACACAAGCAGCTCACATGGCCATGTGCACACATTTATCTGATGTATTTAAATTTTCCATGTGCACGAGCAAAATCCAACTTCACAGCTGATTAAACTGTGCTACCACTAACAGTACTACAGCAAACAAATAAGTTAAAAGTTCATAAATAAAATCATGGGATATACAGTCCACACATGTCCATTTCTATATGGACAAACCAGACTTAATTTAAGCAAGGAAGCTTAGAAATACTGAATTGTCAAAAATGCTACAGATCTAAATATAACTGGTTCCAAGATACTGACATTTACATGCAATAAAACCAGCAGTTTGAGTATATGTTCTTTAAACCTTGAGAAATAAATAACCCCAACTAAAAGGTCCATAAACCCTCTGTTCTAAATGAATACCAACTGAAGACAGGACAATAAATTTCCATTTCTTAAGATGCCTATTTTATCAAGCAACAGTGCTTTTCTTCCTATTTAGCTCTTAAAAACATATTAAAAGTCATTAGAGGTTTAAAACAGATGAAAAATTATGGTTACAGGTCTGGAAGTTGGAAACCCCACCATTAATGCATTTCAGTCCATTTGAATTTTACTGTTTCATTGCCTTCTGCATGGGTAGAGAATACAAAATTACAAGTGCTTGTACCCACCCTACTGACTTCATATTTATGTGAACACAGAGGTTACATGACAATGGGCCTAAACACTGCATGGAAAAATGCAAAGTTCACAGAAAACAATCTTTAGTTTCATTTATGAGCCTCAGTCTGCGTAGGGACCTCAGTGACATCACTGGATGAAAGAAAATAATTATACAGCCATGTTCCAGCTTATCCAGATAGCATGAAAGATTAAGGGTTTCAGACTTTCTTCCTCTGTCTATTCAGAATTTACAAAGAACTGAATTTTTAGATATGACAGTTGCTTGCTGCCCTTTTAAAAAGGCATTGATTTTTCTAGGAAAAGCTTTGCTATTTAAGGGCAAAAAACAGCATATACATTCCAGTACAAAAGACCTAAGCTGAAAAGTTTTTAAGTCACCAAGATGACTTTTTTTTTTTTTTTAATAAAACCCATGCTTACACCACAGCCCAGAAAACTACACAGTAAGCATCCAGCATCCCTAAAATTTTTTAGGTCTCCCTGCCTTTCCCCAGCCTTTCCCTAAGGTTGTCCACAGCCAACTGACTGCACTTCTGCAGTTCTTGTAGAGGCTGAAAAATGACAATTCAGCTGCGTGGAGAGGCCAGGATTTCTGCATCTTTCTTCATGTATAAACTATTGCTTTTAGGCAATATACAAAAAATTCCTGTGCGGGACTCTACAAAAAACAACTAATACAAAAAAATCTACACATAGGCTCAAGACACACTGACTATTCCCAACTAATAAAACTCCATATGTGAAGTCATGTACTTCACAATAACCTCTGTGGCATGCAAACTCTTCTGAAACTCCTGAAGTACAAAGATATGAATTCCAACAGGGAAAAATGTATTTTAATAAATCCCTATCAATGAGCAGCAACTGAAAGCTGCCTGTGCTGTGGCTGGATGACAGTACCTGCACTCCTGGCTCCACGCTTCCCTGACAATTAATTCCTGCTATGTTTTGGAAGGACCAGGAGTGGCAAAGCTGAGTATGAAAGGTCACTTCAGCTTCTCACACCTTCACCTCTTCTTATCTATTGTCAAAGAATCTCTTCTATTCTAAAAACACCTTTCTATTTTTTGGAGCCTTCTGAAAGTCAGTTTTATACTACCATGGATGAAACCATCCACAGAGCGCATGGATTTTTCACACAGCACTGCCTTGGGCAAGATCTTAAAACGCAACAGAGCAGAAGACTCCATGTTATTTAAATATGAAGAGAAGAACAATAATGAAATAAAGAAAAAATAAATCATTTTCAACAGAGCAATAACTGGAAGGGCAAACAGCAACAATTTCATGTTCGGCAACACTTCTTAGCCTTGGCCAGCACTGTCTGTTTATATAACTGAAAGAAAGAATGCTACCCTGAACTTGCCCATTATCCCACAGAAAAGGTATTGTGGGAATGTTAGCTTTCACCTGGCTAACTTCCAGATGCTGGCAGGAAAAAACGCCCTTTTAAAATTTTAGTCAACTGAAAAATACTCGACATTTTTCGCATTTTACAATTATTCCAAGTTATGTATAAACTAACATAGGCCTTGAATTAAATCCATATAAAATGGTCATAGTAAGACGATGGACTGCTCTGCAAAAGAATGAATCAAGGGGTCTCACAGCCAAACCAAACAGCCAATACTGTATTTCTCAAACCACAGCAGCTTTGCTGCAAGCAGGCACATTTCTAAAATAGCAGAAATGTCTGCAATGTCCATAAGAGCACTTGCTGGACAATGAGTCCAGGAACTAAAAGTGCCATCCCGATTTCAGGAATGCAGCCTGATGCTGTGATGCTGAGCTGGGTATGCGTGACCAAGATGTCGTTTGAAGCCTGTGTTCTGTCACACAGTTAACAAGAGAGAAATGCATCTTGCTGTGCATCTAATATCTGCATGGGACCCATGACAGAAACTGCAACACAAACGAATCATAGAATCGTTTAAATTAGAAAAGACCTCCAAGATCATGAAGTCCAACCTGACATTGCCAAAGCCATCTCTAAGCCATGTCCCAAGTGCCACATCTACAGGTCTTACAGTACCTCCAAGGACAGTGACTCTACCACTGCCCTGGGCAGCCTGTTCCAATGCTTAACAACCCTTTCTGTGAAGAAATTTTTCCTAGTATCCAGTCTAAACCTTATCACGTAAGTGTAAAGATAAGTAAGGTCTCGCCTCAGCCTCCTTTTCTCCACGATAAACAAGTGGACACACTTCAGCACCTCAATGTCTGTTTTCTAGTGAGAGGCCCACAGAAACATAGGATTCAAGGTGCAGCCTCACCAGTGGCCAAATACAGAGGGACAATCATTGCCTGGGTCCTGCTTGCCACACTACTGCTGATACAGCTCAGGATGCCACTGGCCTTGTTGGCCACCTGGGCACATTCTGGTTTATGTTCAGCCACTGTTGAGCAGCACCCCCAGGTCCTTTCCTGACAGGCAATTTCCAGCCTCTCTTCCCCCAGCCTGGAGCTGCAGGGGCTTGTTGTGACCCAAGGCTAAGACCCAGCACTTGGCCTTGCTGAACCTCAGAATCACTGATCCATCCTGCCCAGATCCTTCTGCAGAGCCTTCGTGTTCTCCAGCAGGTGAACACTCACACCCAACTCAGTGTCATCTGAGGACCTGCAGACTCGATCCCCTCACCCAGGTCATCTGAAAGAATATTAAATGGAACTGGAGAGAGCCAAGCACAGTAATTGTGGACTTGAGAAGACCCCAACAAAATGAGCAAAAATCCCCTTTCTGTTTTAAACAGAAGGCATTTTTCTTGCTCTTTTCCATCTGGCACTTCAAGTAGCTGTCTTTACTTAACAGTCATCTTGAAGTTTTTAATAAGTCATACAATGTGCAAACTCAAACTGAAAGAAATTATCCCTTACTTCTTCTCTTCCAAAGTTCAACTGTTAAGTAAAAATAGCTCGCAATCATGTCTCTGCTCTAAGCCTTTGCATCTCAGCAGGAGCAAGGGTACTTGATGCTGACACACCATCTCCATATTCCAGTGCACAGCACATGGAGCTGCAGCCTCCTCACTCACCAGTACTCTGCTGGTTCATTTGCATGCATGTCCTGTCAAGTTAATTGGTGAAATACAACTTCCCGATTCAAATATACAGATGGGGTTTTTGCTGTTTAAAGAGGAAGAGCTTTAATGGTGGAAATCATGTTTTTAACTTGGAGAAAGCAAGCCCTTCCATCACACCAGAATGTTTTGCATGGCATTGTGTTCAGTCAAGCCACAGGCTGTCTTTTTAATAAGTGCATTTACCTTAAGCCAGTTCACAAATGAAAGCTCACTGCCTCCCAAACTGTTTCCATGTGATAAGACACAAACAAGATCGACTAAGTACCTACTCAGAGCACCATTAACTAAAGAATCCTACTCTAATTTGGTGCCATTTTCAACAGATCCCAGAGTGCTTTCCCAGGTAAGCTATCATTTGCATGCACAGTTTGTAGGGTGGGACTGGGTACAGAAAAATTAAGTGAATTATCCCAGGTCACTTCTGAGGCTTCTCACAAATGTGACAGAACCACCATGACCATCTGGGCCATTCCACAGCCACTTGGGACATCTGCTACCACGGCCATCTCTGCTCCCCTCTCTCTTCCAATTCCCCTGGCAATAATTAGACCAAATTTGCCCTGAAAGTCAGTATCCTGCATTTAACTCGACTTCAGTACTCACCTAAGACTTTTAGTAAACAGAAACTTCTTCTACAACCAAAGAAAACAAAACAAACTAAAAAAAAGAAAAAAAGACTTCAGGAAGGTGATTCAGTTCTCATGTAGGACATTAAATTCCTAACACAGGTCCTTCAGTGATGTTCCTTTAATAGACAGGTACAAATCCCACACAAGGCAGCTGTATTTATATGCTCAAGTGTGCTTCAAAACTAGAACACACATGCCTAACAATGTCATTGCAAAGCACAAAGTAATTGGGTTTTCCTGATTCCTAAATATCTTAATGCAAATGTGAAATAAGCTTAGTACACTTAGTCCCACTTTACTTACTTAAAAAAGAGTTCAAACAGGCTTGCACTACCTTAACTGACTTGATTTAAAATCATACTTAAGTAAATGCAAGCAGTTTCCCAGGTGTTATACGGGTTATTCATGGACTACTTCTTTCACTATGCACTTCTGTGATCAAAGACATCTTAGATGAGGTTATTTACTATTTATAAAAACAACCACTGTTTAATCTTCTTTTTAGAATTAGTCTTCTAAAATGAAAACCAATTTTTACTAATTCTCTTTGAAAATCTGAGAGAGAAGTAGATGATTTCAGACATCATTTTTTCCTGCACAAAAAAAAAAGAAAATCCCCTCCTGCCAATAAATCTTCAGGGCACTTCAATAGCTGCTGGAATTGTGTAAACCACACTTTGAAATATTCATCATTTCTATGACGGAGTATCCCCAGGACAGCAAAAAACCCCAAACTTCATTTTCAATTACTTGGGAGGTTTTTTTTCCCCCCTTGACTGTGGGTCTAAGAAAATAGTTTCTATTTATGTATTTGTTAACAGATTTTTTTAATATATATTTTTTTAAAACAAAGCCACAAAGCTCAGAAAAATCACTAACAGAATTTAACAGACTTAAAAAACAGTCCAGAGGGAAGATGCTAGCAAGGTTATGAAAATCAATGCAAAACTGCAGTATTCACAGTTCTTCAAGTTCTCTATTACCAGCTCCATGCAAGACGCTCTTTTGTACTTTCTTTATTCACAGGACTAAGAAAATAAGACTCATGATTTTGGAGAGTTCCCATAATCCTGGGTCTTTCAACTGAGTGCCAGAACTCGTTCCTCAACTGCAAGTAATGAAACAAACCAATCTTTGAACAAAATTTTAGTAGAAGTCTTATCCTTCAGTAACTTAGGTTTAGTCTGTAGGATGCAGCCAGAATCCTTTCAATTTGTGAGCCCACTCCAACTCCCATCGATAGCAACCGGAAGCTGAATAATTCAACGTCCTGCAGGATCCAAATCTGCTAAGAAAGGAAAAGGTGTGCCTGCAGCTTTGCTGTTCTTCCAAATTCCTACTAGAAACCTTTCTTATTTCCTTCTCTAAGGAGATAGTTCTCACTGCTGAATACACAATGCTGGCTTTAAATTTGAGATGGCTGCAGGGTGTCATGAGACAAATGCCAAGAGTATTTGCACACCTCTGTATTTACAGTAAGAAGGAAAGTCATCATGGATTCAAAACATGAGACCTTTTGAACAAAGACATGGTAAGAGAAAGCCTTAAACAGAAGTCTGACAAATACAAACAACATACATAACCAGACCCAAAAGGCAATGTATTGTGAAACCTTTCAAAACCATACAATACTATAGGAATTAAGTAAACTTTAAACTCCCCTGCAATACTCTCGTCATAGCTAATTTGTGATTTCCTGTACACTCAGTACTAAGAGCACAATGGAACCTCTATTGTGGGCCTCCTC
Source organism: Corvus brachyrhynchos (assembly GCF_000691975.1). Taxonomy (NCBI): domain Eukaryota; kingdom Metazoa; phylum Chordata; class Aves; order Passeriformes; family Corvidae; genus Corvus; species Corvus brachyrhynchos. Next base: position 13,604,088 of record NW_008236769.1, on the reverse strand, counting down.
CCACAAGCTTTTAAAAAATGCAAGACATTCTTTTTATCTCGACTGGCGTGGCTAAAATACATCCAGCTCTACAGAGATAAAAGGTCATTTTAGACGCTGCTTTTGCTCATAAAAATAAAAAATAAAAATGTGCTGCCTGGTGGGGCTGAGTTTAAAGTTCACAAAGGAGCAGTGCTGTGGTGACTAAATTGCTGACCATGGATCTCAGGAAGGGCAGATGAAGGCAGCCACTTCAGTTTTAGGGTAACAAGAGAAGATTCCACATTGAGAACTCTCTGCAAATTCAATACAATTCAAGTGACTTGAGAGTCACACAGGAGCTGAAAAAAATGAATGAAAATTTGACAGAATTTATGGGATAAAGCAACTGCAGTGTTCACTGCAAATCTCGATTGAGGGTGAAGGTAGTAAATCCTTTAGCTGCAAGTAACTAGTTTAGAGAGGTACTAAAAATTGATACTGCGTATTTTTTAACTTAAAGGATTCTGAAAGCTAATGCAAACCAACGAAAATTAACAAGACTTTCTGCTGGTAGCAGAAATGAAAGACAGTAATCCCGGCACAGGACAGGCTGGGAAAAAAAGCACAACCAGCACAGAGAGACTTTCAGTATGCAGGAGAGAATTTCGTGGGGATGCAAAATAAAACCTAAAATGATAGAGTGCCTTTGATCAGTAGCTTAATGACCTTTCGTAGTCAAAAAATAATGTGTTAGGGTGGAATTAACTGGCCAGTTCCCGTCAGCATGGGAACACACACATACAACACTGAATTACTGAAGATCACTTCTCAGTAACCCTGATTATATGAATGGGAAAATCAACGACATGAGAAAGGCTGTGATATGCATTAATACTGTTCACTGAAGCACCAGACACACATTAAGATGGTTGGTAGACCACAAATGTGAAAATGCTCATTAACCGGTTGCAAATAAACAGTTTAACATATCTGGTACAACACATTAAAGTGAAAAAATATTTAAGTATCAGTTTAAGAGTTTGGAGACTGGCTTGTGGTTATCTCTGCTAAACACTTCTGTCCTGCATGACTCTGCAAAGACTGAAGCTATGCACACAGCAAGAGACAAACTGGCTGCAACCATCTAATGAAATTTGACTCATCTGGGAATTTTGATGAAGTGCTCCACACCACTGCTTCTGCTAAGCCATACATTTTCCTTACAGTATCGAGAGTGCTGCAAATATGCAAAAAGCAACATCAATTTTGGACTGTTTGGCTTAAAATAGAAGGTTAATTCTGAAAATCCATATTCAGGTAAAAATACCACAGAAGCAGATGGAAACTTTGCAATTATAAATTAAAGATACAAGGATCTGCACCAATGGCACAGTCATTACCGTCTGTCAGCCCCCAGCAGCACCTCTTGCTGACTGTAAGTCTGACTAAGAGCTGCCTGGGGCAGCTCTCTCTTCCTACAAACCCTCCTGCACATCAGCCCAATCCAACTGGAGAGCACGCATCCTGGTACAGCTCCTTTCTGGCTCATTCTCCCAACTTCTGACTCACCCAAGGGCTATGATGACGTTCTGCAGAGTGAAAAAAATCCATGTGTAGTAGAAGATGATGAAAATCCCCTGCAGTGCTGCTTCTCTTCTGGCTCTTTTCTGAGCTCTGCCTGGCCAGTGCACTGTCCAAGCATGCTGCAGGACAGCCCACTGGCCATTCCTCTGCTTGGCCAGGCACACAGTGCATGGTCCTGCCATAGGAGAGGAATACAGCTTGATTGGAATGCA
>NW_008236769.1:13600166-13602299 GCF_000691975.1 Corvus brachyrhynchos | reverse complement strand
CCCTGGCAGCCACAGGCTAATTCCTATTGATCATGTTTGAAGGGTGGGAGAGAAGAACAATCTGCCACATGGCGGCAGCAACACGGAGCCTGGCTTTCAGAGACTCTGACTTGCAAAATTGAAAGCAGGACCACTCTCTTCTGCTGTCCCTAGAGCTCAGCTCTCCTGAACCACTATCTGCTGTGGGCAGACCCCACCCTGACTGTCCAACATGAGTGAGGGCCCACATCCCTACTGCACAAAACCAGACACACCAGGTAAATGTGCCTACTGGGCTGCCCACTGTGGTTTCCCCAACCACAGACATTTCTTGCGTCAGAAGGTCACGCATGAACCAAGCACAGAAGGTGCCAAAGCAACGCCTGCTTTGAAAGGCAGCAAAAGTTATGCTCTTGTCATGTTCCACATGGTGGTGGAGAATTCATTGCCATTAAAGCTTTCAGCACATCCCGCTGGGACACAACCCCCACCCTCACTCCCACCATCACAGGGTGTGCCCGCGTCCAACAGCAGACGACAGAATCTATCAAAAAATATTGGGGCTGTTCAGGAAGACCATTAGAGCACATCCAACAATACAGAGTTCGGACTGCACACAGGAATCTCGAACTGTGACTCAAGTCAAGTAAGTAATGTTTCCCTGCTTCCTTCCACTTTTTTGTAAGTTGGCATCAGAGCTCCCCTAAATAGACCAAAAGGAGAGGAGGGGTGACGTGGTGTGCTCTGGCACACGCACAGGCAGAAAGAGTGAACAACTTTCACTGCAGACTTATGTAACTTTGCCGGTGGTGACACAACTTGCTGAAAGTGGTTTGGGCACAGACAAGGGACAGCCACTGACCTGTAAATAGAACTGTTAAAATATGCCTTAAAATACCTCATGTAAAGCAAAATTATATAACCACATTACCTTGTGCTTTAATACTGAAATAACAAAGGCTTCATATGCAACAGAAATAAAAGCTTTCTATTAATACCTCAACTTCAGAATTAGTTTAACAATTGTCCCCAGTCCCAGCTTTTTCTGCTTTCTGCATAGAATTCCTTCTGGCTTACTACCCTGGCAGGTACCCTGCAAGCATATTCCTCTAAAAGCCCCTTGAAAAAGGCAAGTATAAAAAAAGATGAAAACACAAGGATGAGCAACAGTCGTCTGAAATAAATACCAGCATGAAACATGCTATTGCATTAGCTACACTTAGTTCAAAGAAAAAAAAAAAAAATCAAACAATGTCAATTTTCAATTATGTTGATTAGACACAAACTGGATAATTAGTAAATGGAATAATAATATAGGAAACATGATATGTTTGAAATGAAGTGACAAAAATATTCCATAAGAGAGAACAAGCTAATTCATAATCCTCCTCAAAAATTCATCTCTTGTTCTGCTATAGCAAACATAAACACTTTATGTTTTGCATATCAAAAAACAATTAACCTATTCACCTCATGCACAGATGTTTTTCAGGACAGGTTTCTTTTAAGTGACTTCTTTTTATTTGGCATTTAATTTTACCTTGTGAAGTTTTTTCTTTAATTATTATTTCATTACTGATGGAGCACCCAAAAGGGTAAAGACCCAGGTTTGGGCAGGCATCCATCCCTAGGCCATCTCCAGCAGGCAGAGCCTGAGGGTGGGGCTGGAGGCCCATCCCGATGGGCCACATATCTCAGCTACCAGGCAGCACAAATTAGAGGAGCCCAGGGACTGTCTCCTATTCCTCAAGGAACCAGATAGGTCTCTGGCCACATTCAAAAACAATCTGAAGTTTTTACTCACTTCAACCATCAAACCAAAGCTGAACGTCAAAGGGCCCCAAAAGCGCCAAAAAAGTCTAATCCGGGGACTCTCAGTGACTTTTTCGCATCATGAACATTTTGGGACACTTAGTCCATTTCCCCTCCGCACAGCACCACCACATGAAGCCACACACCAGTTTCACTCAGCCAACACTCAGATGCTGTCAGATTCCCAAAACACTCCCGATCACGTTAATCACTGGGTAGATGGGCTGAGGATTACTGTGCACTGGAAAAGATCCTGTCGTAACCACAGCTCAGAGATCCTAAACCACCCGCCACAACTGGAAGCACTGCCGCACTTCTCCAGCTCTCCCAGAGGAATACTGC
>NW_008236769.1:13596828-13600090 GCF_000691975.1 Corvus brachyrhynchos | reverse complement strand
CAGGAAATGTTAATTTTAGATTTATCTGCAACGCATGTTTTCCTCATCAATTCACAGATTAAAATGAATCATCATCTTTGCTCTTGAGGCAGTAAGTAGGGGAGAAAGAGACCCAAAACTACAGCTGGGAACTTGTCTTCCCAAACTGTAAATCCATTGCTCCGCTGTCTGGGAGTGAGAAAGCACGTGCAGCTGAGGAACTAAGGCTAAAGGGCTCTGTACTACAACTTCTATCCTCACCTTGAATTTTAGGACATGTATTAAAAGTGTAATTTCATCTTTACTCTCACACTAAATAAATAATTATGGGGCCAGGAGGTGAGGGAGCCTCAGAGGAGGCTGCTACGCTGCTGCACTGCCAACTGCTCTGGGATTTGAAAGCTTGACACATGCTGGAGTATCACCTCATCAATGCTCCCAGCTGGCTTGGGAGGCGAAAACCTGACTACTACTCTTGAAGGCGGGTTTCTCACACACGAGCAGCCAAGTGCTCCAGATAAGCTTCAAGAAAATACAGTTATTACAAATGCACGGTATGTAAGGCAAAACAAAATGGCAACAAGCACTTTTAGCCCAAAACATCAGCATGGTTTCAAGTTCGCTGTTGTATTTCACATAAGCAAATTAAAGATCATGTTGCTTCTCAGCATCTTTGCTTAAAAGACATTAAAATCTGTGCCTTTCCACACACTTACTGCTGTTCAAACTATTTTCTGGTAAAATAAGCTTTTTCCTTTTTTTTTTTTTTTCATACTTAAAATATTCATGTAAAAAAAGGTACTTCGGGAGACTGTCAGTTTTCTCCCCAAAAAGGATGACCCAGCCTAGTCACCGATCTGCAGTAGATGTTCTTACTTGATAACAAGGAATTGACTTTATGTTTCAAAACGTTGGCAAGTGCACTACTGTACCTGTCTGATAACACTTCACAGTATCCAGCCCAATCCTAATCTCTCAGATCACACTTTTGGCTAAGTGCTGCAACCAACTCTGTTTACACTGCAAATAAAACAATAGCTCTCAGAGACTGAGAGATTAATAAATTGAAGGATCACACATTTTTAACAAAGGGCAGACACTATTCATCTTTATGATGCAGAAGGACAAGTCAAGAGGTAACCAAACTGACAAGCGTAAGGGCACTTGTAATTTGTTTTATCATGCTATCAGAACTCCACACGATGACAAAGCATCAGAACTCCATCACGATGAGGAGCTTTCTACACATAGTGTACTGTGTGCTCGGAAGCTGCACGCTCCAGCTACTCCTTAACTACATACAACAACACTCAACTGCAAAATTCACAAAGGTGACTGGAGTAGTTTCATTTCAAAATAGCAGTTTCATTGACTAAACTCTTCTACTGAGCATGACCACAGCGGTTCTCAGGATTATTACTATTTTATTTGCCAATTCAGTAATGAAATAACACATTCCCTGATGGAGCAATACTGAATCTGTGTTTCTTGGAGGGGTGGGGGAGCGTGTTTATAGAAGGACAGAGAACACACCACTGACTCTGCACCAATTTACACCCTCAATGCCATCAAACACGGAGAAACTAAATTCACGTCCGCAGTATTATTTTACATTAACAATGACAAAAATGAGGGAACAGTTTAACTCTCCCACTTTCTCTCGTCTGTTTACGAATTGCAGCCACCTCATAAACACCTATTTCTTGTTCAGGCTGGAAAAGAGGCAGATTGGGGGCAGAGGGTTGTTTTGTTTCCCTTAGGTTTGAAATACACCAGTGAATTGCAAATGGGCAAAATATTTTGTCACTACCTCACTCTGGGGATGGCTGACATAATAATAAACTGAAGAGGATGCTATCTGTCAAACATTAAGGAATTCCAATATTGAAATCTTGCTGCCTTTGGGGGTCAATAAAGAGCAACATTATAAAATACACTGAAGTTAGCAGTTTGGGCTGCTAATTTTACATGCCTGCTTCACCAACGCACAGCTAAAAATAGATAAAACAGATAAGAGCACAGAACAAAGAGATGCACTGGACAATTATCTTTCTGTTAGCAGTCTAAGTTAAACTCATCTTTTTAACCCTTCTTATTTATAAAAGAAACAGATTTTCAAAGTGTTACTTAATGGGATCTCAATCTGAAATTATTTAAGTATGTTTTATTTTTCTTAATATTTTCTTGCTCCCTTCCTAATATGACAGAATAATGAGATTTAAAATATTTTAATAAGGGCATCAAGCTACTGGCCAAGGGGCTCGAATACTAAATAAGAACATTTACATCTTTTAAGACCCCGGAGGAGGAATCAGTGCAATGCACTCAAAACACGTACACACATCGCAAATATGACAGTTAATTTTAATTCACTGGAAAAGAAAGTACACACTTCAGTTTATTAGGCCTCATTATTTTCAATGAGGCTAAAGGGATGATTATCCTTAGCTGCTCCATCGTGGCCTAAAAGCAAACATTCTTCCTGATACGAACAACACTTACTAAAATATAACGCGCTGTGAAATTGTTCAATTTAAGTTACAACAGGTGAAATTTTAAAAATCAGCACTGCTAACAATGTTTTCTGCCATTATTCTGTCCAGCTCAGCTCTACGACTTAAATCCTGACTTTTGAATTTAATTTTTTAGAGGAAAACAAAGCAGCATAGCAGACTGACTCATATCTACATTGTAAACGGGTTTTTTCTATGCTTTGTAGCCTTCTTTTGGTATCATTTGCTTACAAAATGATAATGTTTATAAACAGAATCGACATTCTGTCTCCTTATGTCTGGGGGCAGGAAAAAAATCACCTTCAGATTAACATGACAATTTATGCCAAGCAATTCTGGAGGCAGATCTGTAGCATCACCCCGTGCATATTATTCATGTTACCTTAAAAAACAACAGCATAAACGCATGCTTTGAAGAAAAATTAAAAAGAAGGGAAAATAAAGAAAAAGAGAAATTGAGATTTAAGGTGAAGAGCCTTACCTCTGATAGACAACCCGTCTGCAGCTCTGCCAAAACCATCCCACCAGCCAGGCCTTAAGCACTTTTTTACAGCAATAAAACGCCGCTTTTAAACTTCCTGTTTATCCAAACACCGGCCCAGCTTCCCGCAGCTCGGAGCCGACACCGCTCACCCCACGAGCGAGAGGGGGGACCGAACCCCCCAAATCCTCCTGGAGCACCCAACACCTTAAACCCCTCCTGGGGAACCCAACACCCCAAACCCCTCCCGGGCGCAGCTTTAGCGCCCTTTGAGTTTGGTACTTCGGGA
>NW_008236769.1:13595650-13596266 GCF_000691975.1 Corvus brachyrhynchos | reverse complement strand
CGGCCGCGCGCAGCGAAACCGGGACCTGCCCCTAGACGCGATGTCGCCACTGCTTTGCTTTGTTTTGTTTTGCTTTGTTTTGTTTAAACTTCGGCTAAGTTAACACCGGCTGCGTTCACAGAATCATGGTATGGGTCAGGTTGGAAGGGACTACAGTGGGTCATCGGGTCCAACCTCCCTGGGTTATCCCAGAGCGCATGGCTCAGGATTGCATCCAGACGGGTCTGGAGTATCTCCAAAGGAGACTCCACACCCTCTCTAAACAACCTATTCCATGTGCAGTCACTGCACAGGAAAGAAGTTCCTCCTCACGTTCAGGTGGAACTTCCTGCCCATCACTTTCTGCCCGTTCCTGGCATCCCAAAACATTAGCACTTCTGGTGTTTCGCTGTATTTGTGACTCGGCTAAGGCTTTTCCCTCATGAACTAACAGGAATGAAAACACATAAAGCCATAAATCTCTGATTTTGCTCCCGGTGAGGGTCAGTGCCTCCTGCAGCTTCCCTGATCCGCCCTGAAGAGCCCCAGAACTAACCCCGCGGTCGGCGCCGCCGCGAGCGGGAGCAGCTCTTAGAGAAGGAGAGCGAATTGCCCCAATGCGGTGACCCAAAGGCTG
>NW_008236769.1:13512314-13595497 GCF_000691975.1 Corvus brachyrhynchos | reverse complement strand
CTCCTCAACGGCCGGAGCTCCGCTCCAGCCCCCCCCAGAAACTTTCACTCTACTGCCACAGCCGCCCCCTCCTCCTTCCTAGCCGCGAGCGAGAAGCGGAGCCGCGGCCGTTCGCTCGTCCGTCCCCACCCACAGCCCAGCCCGCCAGCGAACATCCCTGCTCTGGGCTTTTCCAGAAATAAAACGATCGTTTCCTGTCAGCAAGCGGTCCCAGCAGTCCCTCAGGGACCCGAACCCCCTCTGATAAAGACAGGGACTCCTGGGTAGCAAACAAGAGCAATTCACTGGGAGATGGGACAGGGCTGTAGATTTTCCCTCGGGCTTTTCTGGGAGTTGGTTTGTCTATGAGCGGAATATTTGAACCCAGAGGTTATAAAGGGTGGTTTCAGCTTCCGAGTTGTGTGGATTTCAGGAATCCGTTCAGGACACAAGTCAAGGATTTTAACATACAGGCAGTCTTCAGCAGCTTGGCTCCAGCTCCCTAATAACTTGTTTTCCCCTATCATTTCCCAAGTAGTGTGTCCCTTTCACGGGATTATCCACCAGGATTGGGAGGTAACTCCCAGGACAAGTTTATGCAGCCTCTGACTTATCTTCATTTTCCTCCTGTATTCCTGGGAAAACCTTCTGTGGCTCAGCACAGACGCCTCAGACATCCCTCAAAGAACAGTTTCCCTAAATTCTCGCTGTGCATCACTAGAGCAGCATATAGCCAAGCACCTCATGTGGGGTTTGTATAAATAAATTTGGGTTTAATCACTTTAAAGTGGCTAACCACTTTACTGCCATTTATAGATGGTAACAAATATAAAAACACATACATATCAAAGCTCTGAGGAGAAAATAATTATTTTTTTTCTCCCTCACTGTTTCAGTTGTCATGTGGCAAAGTATCAGGAGTGAGCATTAGGGGGTCAAACGCGCTTAAACCACAAGAGAAGAATCTGTGAATACCAATATGGATATGAAAGAATCGCCAGAAAAAAAAATACTAGTAGAAAAGGAAAAAATCAGAAGTGAAATTAAGAATTCAGTTGCATTTTTTAATAGAGAAACATAAACAGATACAGGCACTGAGACCATGTCCTCGGTGGGGTTACATGACTGGGCAAATGTTTAGATCTAAACTGGAACTGCTGCTTCGGGGAGGGAGGAGAGTGTGGCGCAAAATATTATGACAAGGGGAGTGCTCTAAGTGAGGATAAGTTGGCATGATGAACAGATGGAGGATTCAATAACAGGAGGTTATTAATACTGCAGTTTGGTATTCTCTACGCTACTTTGTGAAGGGATTCATATGCTTGCTCTTTTTCCTTTCTGATTGTACAGAGACCTAACAAATACACACACTGTAGGGTAACGCTGGACTCAATCCTCTCCTGGCACTCTCATCACAAGTTCACGCTTCCTAGGAAAACATCATGGGCTGGATTCTCAGCTGATGCTGACTGGACCAACAGTGTTCCCTCCAGCAGCAGCAAGCTGAGTTGCACCTGCTGAAGGACAGAGGTTGTTATCTGACCCCATCTCCCCAGCCAAAAGGTCTCTCCACCCTGCTCTTCGACAGCTGCCACAAGGCACCTGCTCCACAGAATAAACTATGCAGACTCTCAGGATGAAAAAGAACGTGAAATAACTCAAGAGCAGTTGAGTTTTACACTACGGCTTGCACAGCTCTACAATACAAGTACATCCTCCACAAAGCCTAACAATCCCTATCTTCTTATCGCATTTGGGCACTGCTGTTAACTGCAACCTTTTTTTTTTAACAGCAGTGTAACACAGCTGAGTGTCTTCTGTGCCCTGAACTAAGAATTATGGCATTTTTCAAAGCCCCTAAACTGTTTCTTGGCTCCGTAAGAGTCAGCTGGAGGAGTACATGTGCTGCAGAGCAAATACATTGTTTTAAGCGTATCTGTTAACAGCCACATGTATAATTTAAGTACAACTTTTATTCCCCTCAGAATGTTCAATCATAAGGGCGTGACCTTGGGCTTTCACAAATTCAGTGCATTAGGATTCACTATCATTAGCAGATGTGACTTTGAAGATACTGAAAAAGCAAGTTTTGCTCTTTTATCCTCTAAGCAATGAGCCAAGATATATGTTGAATGTTTTCTGAAGTGAATAGTGGGGTTTGACAATTTTCTTACAAGAAGATACTGCTATTGTGTGCTTATAGATTTTCTTTGGTTTGTCACAGTCATGCGTGCTGGTTCTTTCATGCATGATTTTGCTTTGTTATCAAACAGACGTCATTCATTGTAACAGTTTTTAAAGCCATAAATTTAAAACCTTTATGCATTTTTAATCAAAATGCAAGATTATGTTTCAATGGAATATCTTAACTTTTGTCAACAGTAAATCTTGTAGATGCTATTAGGAGATCCTAGGAGAGATTTATGTCAGAAGAATGGTTGGATAAAGCAGGCCCAACACTTAACCTGTATCCAAAATAGATCCTTTAAATGTATAATCAAACTAAGTCAATTCAATTTATCTAAAATCTGGAAAGAAAACTTTGTTTGGATTTAAATATTTCCTTAATTCTTTCACTTAGATTCTAAAAAGCATTTGTTTATATAACACAGAGAGATCAGCCTACTTTGATTTTGCAATCGCGTATTTTAATTACAGCTTCTTTTTTTTCAGTTATAACTTCCTCTGAATGAAACTTCCCACTGCAAGAAGTTAATGCTTTCTGGTTCATGTGGAAGTCATTTTGGAGAAAAATTTTCAGCAGGTTCTGGGGGGAAAATGGGAGAAAAAGAATAATTGACTAAAGGGAACCACCTCATCTTTAAGAAATGGTGGTCATTGCAAGCATGAAATAAAATAGAGGACCTTCATCTACTGTTAGAAAGAAGGTGAAGGATCAAAGTAGTAGATTAAAGTTCCACTTAATGAAGAAGTAGTTCAGCTGTGTCAAACATTCAAAGTCATTTCTGAAATGCCAAATGTGCATTGCTCCTTTCTCAGAATGGAACAGCTCTACTAGCTCTATGCTGGAAATACAAAGTGAAAAAGCTTATAGTGTGCTGAATGAGTGGAAGAATAGATTCCCTTCAAACCACTGAGCACAAAAAACCTCTCTCCTCTGATGTTATCTGTATTAAGTGACTAAGGGATTTTCTTCGTGATCTCACCCTCTTCACACAAGTGCTAAAAACATAAGAACCAGGGTGGAATTAAATCCTCTGCATTTTCTGGTTGTTGTGAAATGAGACATATTATTTTCTATCTAGTCAGGAGGAGTTAACAGACCATCTCCAGGACGGTCTGTGTTCTGGCTGAAGTGAAAAAGAAGATAGAGCTGAACAGCAGAAGAAACCTATTGAGAACCATTAGTGGATGTCAGCCATTGTCCATCTGTTCACAGTGGAATAAATCCAGACCTGAAGGAACAACTGCAACCTACCCCATATGGCTTGCTCCCTTCTGCGCTGGCAGGGCTTCTTTGGGGATTTGACATTGGATGAGGTAAAGGAGAAGAGGCGCAATCTGTGTTCCCAGGAATGAACAGCCAATTAACATGAAAGGACAAAAAACGGGTTAGTGACCCGGGGAAGGTTTTCTCCTCCTCACCTTTCTGAAATCGTGGAGCTCATTCAAACTGTGTAAGTCACAGACATACTATGCTGAGCGTCCTGCTATTAAAAATTTACTTTTAGCTACTGACAAAATTCTGTGGGCAGTGGATAGCCCCTCGGTTGACAATACCATGGATCCAGTTGTCTCCCAAAGTGTTAAAGAAGGCGTTTAGAATATATTACCCTCACATTCCATTAAAAATTATAATGTGCTATGCTTTTAACATAATGAACCAGCATAACAACGTTCTGCATTTACTTTTATAGAACTGGATTATTGAGTAGTAATTTACTTCTCAAGTTTTAAATCAGTCTGGGCCTCATGAAGCAAAGTGCTATTTTTTAGACGATTAAGGGAAGTAGGCTCTGGCATATGCAGAATAGTTATGAAACCTGACTGTCTCTTTAAAATTATAATGAAAACCAGATACTCTTTATGATGCTGCATTCTGCATGCAAAATTGAGATCTACATATTAAGGCCAACTGAAGGGATCAAAACCCACAAGTCTGTAGTAGATTCAATAACCTGTTTGGTGGTAGTAATTTCACATGTAATATGGAGCATAATGAACCATCCGGTGGCCAACCAGTGGATGTCCTGAGTGAACTTGCTACTGTGGGTGTGTTTTACTGGGCTGCAATGCCATTTGCACTCTACTATTCTCCACCTCCTCTTGAGTTCTAACATGCTTGGCATCTTATTTTTGTCAAAGTTGCACAACAAGCAGTCAGGGAAAAAAGCAAAAGTTGTATCAGAGATAGTTTTCAAGTTCCCAAACAATTATATTTGCATTTATGAACATCATTCATTCACTAGGTGGCATAGAAAGCATCATACTTCCTTGTTTCAAACACACACTACAAAACTGAGGATGCCTTCAAGAAAAATAAACACGTATGAAATCAAAGCCACATCTCATTAAGCATTTAGCTAGAGACCTTGCTCTGAAACTAAGCACAAGTCTTACCTGTCTGAGAAAACAGCAAAGATATTAAAGGATGAAAAAAGCAGAACAGTGTTACATGAAAATGTCCATTTGCTGTCAAGGCACAACGACGCACTGGGATTAGGTACATTTATGACATTGAAATGAACTCTCTTGCTTTGTCAAATTTACTCGGGATGATGACAAGTTACCAGGCTTGAATTTCATCCTCTTCCAAATTGAGCACTTCTCTGTACCACCATGAAATACTGCACTACCAGCACTCCACTATCACCTACTGCTAAGATAAGAGTGGTTCATTAGTGAGCAAAAAGTGACCTCTAGTGAATCACCACAGCAGCTCCTGATACACACAGAACCTCCCTGGCTGTCCCTGACTGATCACATCCCCATCCAATTAAAATCTGTTAATGCTGCACCCCAACACCAGTCAGCAGCTGCACCCCATCAGTCAAGCACTTCAGGTACCTTCAGTAACCCACACTGTGCACAGCAGCTGTAACAAGCAACAGAAGACACTGGCACATTGAAAAACCTGAACACATTTGCCTGAACACAGTAAAACCTGCCTACTCATAACTGTTAGATAATTTAACAGACTACAACAAAACATGCAAGCTCTATGTGGATATTAAAAATATTTAATTTAATTTAAAAAGTAGTATATCCAGAGATTTGTAAACAAAATGAGAAAAACATCCTATTAAATATGTAAAAATAATACCAATGTTAGTGATCTTTGTACTCTAAGAAAACGGGAAAATCAGAGTAGAGAAAAACAGTAAGCAAAGAGATGGGCAGTGAAAATCAATTCCATATTTACAACATATGGAACAATATACAGGCTAGGCAATCCATTACAGTGAATGGTTGATGGGTTTAGAATAGTAAAAAGAAACTAGCAAGGTTTCATGTGTAAAACACACACTCCATTAGCCAGAGAAACACATTCCATGTTCTCTGTCTCCATATAGCTGGTGACACACTAATATTTTTAACCTTCTCCTAATACGTGTATCTTTTTCTAACAAACATTTATGGGAGGTTATTGAGAAGCACACCTTTTTTCTTTTATTAAACCAAAATACTCTTGTGCATCTTTTTTACTTCTTATTCTCAAGACTTAAAACTGAATAGCTGAAAAGTAAACTGCAAGAAATCCTTATCCCTATGCCAGACATGCAAGATACAATTCAGATGTGTAAAGGACATCAATTTATGTGATGACTTACACAGTGATGTGGGAAAAAAATATTGAAAAATATTGAAAAAGCTCCCTTTGTATTGCTGAATAATGTAAAGAGAGCAGCGTGTTCTCCTAGCAATATACTACTTATATTCATGTAACACAGAATTTCACTACAGAAGCAAAGGCGATTCAAAGAGGTGATAATCAGTATCAACAGATTTACTGCTGTTTGAGCTGATCTTTACTGCCAAATACCCTGACTTACAGACTAAGGCAGCACTGAGCATTATGATAGGATGGTATTATTTAAAGATTAATGGATAAACTTTTCAAAGGCCTTATCATATTACAAGAAGAAGATACTGCAAAGAGAACACATCTCATGAAAATGTTTGCTAAATCACTGTCTTTTTAACGGTTCAACTCCTCTACACAGGAAAACACCATCTGACAGAGATGTTTTGTTCAATTTGTATCACAGCAAAGCACAACTCTGGTCCTACAAGTGTCTTCTGGGAACTCCATCATCTCACAACAACCATTACTCTCGACAGCAGGATCACTGGTGTAATTTTAAAGACAGTTCTTATTGTGCCAGGCAGGCATTGGCAAGGTGGCTGAGCTGACACATCTGCAGCATTTGTGATTCATGGTGGCACTGTGGAAAGCCCACAAAGAGTTCATCCTGAGCTGTAAACAGAACCGTTTGAGATCACTGACTGCAACCATTAACCCAGCTCTGCCAAGGCCAACATTGAACCATGTCCCCAGGTGCCACATCTACATGTCTTTTAAATACCTCCAAGGACAGTGACTCAACCACTGCCCTGGGCAGCCTGTTCCAATGTTTGATCACCCATTCCCTGAAGAAATTTTTCCTAATATCCAATCTAAACTTCCCTGGCACAACCTGAAGCCACTTCCTCTTGTCATGTCACTTGTCCAGGTCCTTCCCTCATCCCCCAAGTGAGTCACCCTGTCATGGAAGGACATCGGGTTGGTCAAGCAGGACCTGCCTTTCTTAAAGCCCAGACTGACAGGTCTGTAGTTCCCAGATCCTCCTTCTGGCTCTTCTGGTAGATGGGTGTCATATTTGCAAACCTCCAGTCTCCTGCAACCTCCCCAGTGAGCCAGGACTGCTGGGAAATGATATAAAGTGGCTTGCAGAGCAAAACAAAAGGCATTAAAATAAATTCTGTGACAGTTTTGAAAGGTAAATTTCCTAGAACAGAGTATTGAGTAGAAAAGGACTTGGAACATTATGTACCTTTTGAAAGCAGTTTCAATTAATGCACACCATGTTGCATACCTTGCTTTTTTCATTTTTTTTTTCATTTATTTCATCAAGATGATTACTTGGTTTCTTAACATATGCTGTCTTTTTCATGAAGCAGGGTGTCATACACTGCTTTTATGTAATGAACTATTATTTTCCACTACACTGATGTTCCATCTGAACTACAAGATCACAAGTAACACAATAAACATTAAAAATCTGCAACACTGATGCAATCAACAATTTTTAAGCTTTAATTTTTATCATGTAATTCCAAGGAAAATCTTAAGGTATAAAAAAGCCTATTTTTTTCCTTCAAATTCTTACGGTTTCTTTGGGCCCTATATGATTATATGAATAGCTGAAGAGTCAGTGATATCAGAATACTCTTTTATTAATTCTTATTATTTTATGTATCTGGAAGAATGATCACAGTACAGGCTTGTACATCACCATGGGAAGAAGAAAGTTCAGCAGACATAGACAAAAAGGGAAATATTTCCATGCAAACAGATTGGGTTCTTAATTAAAATGATTTGATACGCCTTATGAACAGTGCAAGTTATATCACAGATGATGAAGTTACCTTAGGAAAAATGTACTTTAAATTAACTACTGGAGGCTAAAGACAACTGAGCTGTAATAATAAGTAAATGTATATAGATAAGGTATAAATAATTAATTTGCTTTTCCTGAAAGACCTGAAAACAAATGGGAACATGCTGTATATCGCTGTACTGTGCTGATCTCTGACTGAAGTGGCTTCCAAGACCCATGACCCAGAAAGGTTAAAGTTTGTGTCTTTCCCAGAGGCTGCACCTCTATGATTAACATTACAGAGATGCACACATCAGAAAGAACTATCACAAGAGAGGAATGAACAATAATTCATGGAGATAATAAATAGTCGAAGGAGAAAAAAAAAACAACCCTACTTTGGTTCAGTGAGTATTTTGAATGTTTTTCCTTTTATGCATTATAACTGTAACTTTTACCAAATACCAAGTACTGAAAGGGATGATTTGTTTGTTTCTTGAGGTTTCACAGTCACAAGCAGAATTAAGTGTGCCCAGTCTATTCCTGAATCTTTCCTGACATGAGATTTCAAATGGTACTGAAATCTATGGATGTTTCTAGATGTAGACAGATGTCTGAGAGGCCATGGGCTGAGGTCATTAAACTCATCTCATCTGTGACCTAAGCTTAGTCTCTTGGCTCTCTTAAAAAAAAAAAGGGAGGGTGGGAGGGAAGGGAAATGATGGAAGGGAAAGGACACCAAAGAAATTGTTTGCTAATTTATCTACAAATTTTTTCTAGTTAACTTTAATAGCACAGGCACAGTTCGGTAACATAAGGCCAAGATGATGCACATTGAGAAAATATATAATATATACTTGTTCATCTATCATTAACTGCTCCTCACAGACTAATTATTGTTTATGGCATTATTAGTAGTCAACTGTCTGTTATTTTCTGCACATCTAACCAACCAGATTTTCAAGAACTCACATTTAAATCTCATTTCAAAAGCCATTTTACTGCACTGAGTTAAATTGCTTAAATTCATATGTATTTTACATAAACCTTCATTTATCAACAAACAGCTCAATTTCTTGGTTCTTGAAACATTCAAAGAAAAAAAAGTACCACGCTGATGCTGACATCATTTTGGCTGCTTAAGGGAAGATAAAATTGGGTCTCTCAAAGCTGCAGGCAAAATACTACAATGGATAACAAATATTCCTTGTGTATACATGATTGGAACGGCTGTCTCCATTGGGCGCTGACCGTACATTGTGGAGCACAGAATGGATTCAGAGAATATTTTATTGTTAGAGTCAGTTCATGTGGACATGCAGTATTCAAACAGTTTGTTTTACAATCACTGCTACCTGCTCCCTGACCCCAGAGATGCCTTCTTGCTTAAAACAACCATCAAACCTTCAAAACACTACAGAAATCCACCATGTAAATACATACATATACTCGTGGAACAGGGGTTTCTTTTTAGAAAAAAAGATACAGTGACAGCAAATTTTCTAAATCGTTTTCCCTCTGATGGCTGCAGGGTAGTCTAAATTTTTACATATAATCCACTGTTAGGATCAACACTGTTTCTGTTCTGCTCTTAGAAAAAAAGAGGAAAGGAGAAAAGAGGTTTTGCACAGGAGCATTAATAGTTCCACTTGCCCTGTGGCAAATGGGGAAAATATGTCAATGTGAATTACTGTACTGTCTCCATGGATCAAGATTTCTCTTAGTGCTTTCAAAATTCCACTAACAGAAACAATTGCTAAGAGCATTTGCTACTTGGCCTGCTACGCTGGAATAAAATAAGACCCTAGGATCAACTAATGCTAAAATATTATCTTTTATATTGATTTTCTCTCCCTACATTAACTGAGGAAAAAACCAGCTAAATAATTTCAGCTGGAAGAAGAGTCTATTGCTCTCACAAGGACATCCAAAGAACTTAAATAATCAAGATAATTCCAAAATAGATTTTTGAGCAGCTTACTCCATCAGAAATGTAAGAATATCGCAGTATAATTCTACTTCTTTCTGACCCAAACAAGTTGTACTCTATATTTGACTCACTACATGGTTACAGTGGGGAATGCAACATCTCTCTCTACAGAAACCAAGCACACCCACACAGATGCATTAGAAAAAAAAATTCTAACTGTGTGCAGTTCTGCATGCACATTCAGATTTGAAAGAGTGAGCCAAATACCAATAAAGAGATTCCAAGTCCATTTTCTCTACTGGAAGGCTACTTTATGGGGGTTTTATTAAATTCTTTTTTTAACATCTTTTTCCTAGCACTAGATTATGGTCTCAATTAATTAATAAAGTACAGTTGTTGAAATTCTTGGGTCATTGGGGAGATCTGGTACGAAAATTTATTTCTAAACTCGATCTGGCCAATAAGAATGAACAACGAATGAAATCCAGACACTGTGTATTTACACAGTGTTGATTATTTCTACCAAATAGCAAATTATTTTCATCAGAAAGTAATAATCTTAATTCTTATACTACATTCATCAGCAGGATTCATAAATATCTAACATATTCATCTAAGGCAACCATAAAGATGCAACAAATTAGAGCTTTGCAGGATGTCTGAGTTCGCACTACTGAAATTCTGGTTTAAGAAGTTAGTGCTACATAAGGCTGATAAAAACAAACACATATTAAAAGGATTATAATTGGTTATCTTAGGACACATTTTTCAAGGAAAAACTCTCTCAGTAAAGATGTTTCTACTGGGTATTTGTCATCATCTTCACCAACAATGTGAACATAACTAGAAAATCTTTGCAAAAATGACTATGAACATCATAAAACCAATAATAACTGACTAAAAAATAATAGCAAAAGTGCAATCACGCAGTCATTTTGGATCACAGATAAATAAACAAAACATGCTTTAATAAATCCAAGATGGAAAGCTTTGCCATTACAAAAGACTACTGTCATGTTGACAGGGTAGGGAATTAGAGCCTTAAAAGGGATGTGCAACTGTGTGGGCTCCAAGAACCACACCTCGACATGAGGAAGTAGTGTTTGCCTTGAAAAAATTGTTAAATTCAAGTATGGAGGAAATTTTTGCCATTGTGGACAGGATTACCAACATTATAAATAGTGAACTGCTGCTGCCAGCAGCATCCATATTCTGTATGGGTGAAAGGCTGCAAAAAGAAAAACTCAATGCCAGAGAAAAAAATGCCTGAAGAACATTGTGTACTCAGATTGCAAAAAAAAACCTGAGAGATATCATGATTATACTTTGCAGGGAGAAACACCAGACTCTAAAAGTCTGCGTATTCTTACAGGAAGACATAATAACACCGAGCAGCTTAGAAGCTGATTCAAAAATCTGTATTTTCTAGCTTTTTTTGTTGTTGTTGTTCAAGTGGATGTTACTGACTATACTATAAAGGTTATGGTGATGTCTTTACCTCCTGTAAGCCTCAAATGCCTTTCTGAAAGATCAGTCTAATAAAACATTTGGGGCTGAACTGTATCAGGTATGTACATGATACAAAGAGGTTTGAGGTAACCTGGAAATTCCTTGTTGATCCTACACTTCAGGGAGTTACAGCTCCAAAAACTTGAAGTTGACTAATGGTTGGTCACTGCTCCACTCCCTCTAGGAATGAACAGAACAGATGAGCTGTCTCTCACAGAGCATCATCTCCTGATATCAGTCTCTCCCTGCTCCTGACATCCATTAACAAGAAGCAATTACTAAGAAGTTGTGATGAAGAGGGAAGTCTTACCATAAACCAGCTGATTTCCAGGAGAGAGCTCATGGTGATCCCACTGAGAGCACCACAGACAAGAGGAGAAGACATTTCAACTGGGTTTCAGCAAGAAGCCCCACAAAGCATGGGAAACACTGAACTCGGGGACTTTCAGTTCTAAATTAATAACAAGTTCTTCTTACTGCCATTAAATAATTGAAATAGTTTGGGGCTCGTGCACTTGTGTACCCA
The DNA here is from genome assembly GCF_000691975.1 of Corvus brachyrhynchos. NCBI lineage: Eukaryota > Metazoa > Chordata > Aves > Passeriformes > Corvidae > Corvus > Corvus brachyrhynchos. The sequence goes on along the minus strand of NW_008236769.1, from coordinate 13,583,991 downwards.
AGTGCACCAAAATGGGATGTTTGGAGACCCGCGATGAATAAACAGATCACGGTGCTGGGTACTCAAAGCACAGTCTGGAATGAGCTGGAGTTTGTGGCACCTTCATCACGCCACACAGGGAATGCTGCTGGCAGGAATGTCCTCAGTCAGATAATGCCAATGAGTCCTGAAGGACCAACACTGCTGCCTTGCTCAGATTTAGCTAAGTCACTGCTTCTCTAAACATGTTTTCTCTCATGCACTGCAAGACTATTCTTGTATCTGTCAAGCAGAACTGGATGCTGCCCATCAATTTTTGGTATTTAACTTGCTGACATCCTAACTGATGACACAGCTTAGACTTTTCCATTCAGTTTGCAAAAAGTTGCACAAGACAGAGCCTAGAGGAATTCTGCTAGAAGTAGCCTTTGTAAGGGAACAGAAGCGCCTCAAAACTGGGAGAAATTAGAAGGATTAATGCACTAGCCAAGATTTGGGAAACATACTATCAGTTCCTGCTTCTGTCACCAGTCTTCTATCAACCTTGTCAGTATCCAGGTTCCTCATCTTTAAAATATGTATAGTATTTGCTTATTAAACACTCATGCTTGCTGTCAGAGCAAATCCATAAAATATTCAGACATCCCACTACAACTGAGGAGTCGTTCTCCATATGACTAACAAGACCTAGGAGAGGCACACATTCATCCATGGTGTTGATCTCAGCTGTGTTAGCAATGTGCCATCATTCTGGTTCCACAGTGGATATGGTAAAGATTAGATAGTGCTATCCTATAAAGAAATATCCTATAACAATCTGTAGGAGGCTGACTATCCAACCTGCAGAGTGCACTCCCCCCAGTTTGTCTGGTGTCCATGAACACAGGTCCCCCTATGGCCAATTAACTGCAGTTCCTACCTACTGCTAAAAAAAAGATACAATATAAACTTGAAGGTCTGTAAAGTTACATTTGTTTTGATACACCTACTGTGTTTTGAAAGCACCACATCAGCATCCCACTGAATCATATTTTAACATATTTTTTGTTGACTTTTATTAGAGCTGAACATTTTACTATTACACAAAGAACAGAGCTGATGAGAGAGGAGTGGTCCTTTCTAAGGTATATAAACTTGGCAGGTCAAGAATAAGATAAAAACCTTACTTTCATTTTAAAACAAAAATCCAATTAGGAAGCTAAACTGTAAAAATTGCAATAAGAATTCTGTTGGGCAAAACCTTGAAAGATCACCAAAACAGTAATAAATTAATCATGGAGTATGGAAAGGAGAAATTAAGATCAATAGAAAATGTATTCATGTCTTGCTAAAGCATTTACACCACCAAAAAAAACTACTGTTGTTAGAATCAAGAAAAGACTGTCAACCCCAGTGTGGTTTATACATTTATTTTTTAATGCCAGATATACCTATGTTGTACAGAAGAACTAAACACAGTGTAAGACAATCCTGCTTCCTATGAGATGGCTATCTCAGCTCTCAGCTCTTAGCAATCTGTGTAACTGTACTCCAATCACAACCATATTCATCAATAATAGATGTCAGTGCCTCCATCTGCCTGTGCTCTCCTCTCATCCTTAATTTTTACCCAGCAAAGACCTGCATGTGTTTAACTCACCATGCCCTGTGCCATGGACTCAGGTCCAGACACACAGATCCTCTGAATCCAGCTTAAACCAAAATCTGCCACAAAGTTGGCTCCTCATTCCTCCCCCACAAGGCTACTATTACTTGCACAAAACACTTCTAGAATTAAAAAAATAATCAAGTCTTTTCCTGGAACCTGAGAAGCACAATACACACCACTTCTGCAATAGTTGCAGCACATGAAGTGTGAACTCCACATTGGTCTAAAGTTTCCACAATCAATTTAGCTTGAAAACAGCATTTTTCTGTTTTCCAATCTATTTGGAACACTGAGAAGTCTTTTTTTCCTTTATGGACCAAGCCTTGATGTTCCTGAAATCAATGAAGATTTGCCATCCAAGTATGCAAGATCTCCACATGCTAAGACAAATTTCCAATTCAATCTTTAACTATTTACTACATAAAACAACATTAACACAAGCTAATTTTTGCTTCTCAGAGCTCTTAAAATAATTACGAACGTGAAACAACAATCACTGTTATTCAGATGATAATTTTCAGAATGTTAAACTGAAAGACTAGAGGGATTCAATTAAACATTTAATGTAGAGGACAGGACAGTTGAGTGTGCCAAAATAAACTTCAGCTCACAGCTGTACTAAAACTTTGAAAGATTTTCAGTAAAATAAATCCATATTTTATTTAAATGCTTGCTACAGCTATTGGAATAACATATGCCATCATAAAATAAATGTTTAAATCAGTACTGTACCCTGGCCTGGATAATGCCTGCCTTAAAATCAACTCTCTTGGTAACTCATTCTGATTTTTAGCAAAATACAGATAGTAAGAACAACCTTTTACTACACATTCTCTTAGCTAAACTCTCTCTCCCATTACAAATTAGCTATAGGCAAGATGATAGGGAAAAAAATGCCAGCTATAAACAGGCAGTTATAGAAATGAAAAATTGGCATGTTTGCTGACATCAGTCTCAGAAAGCAGAAGGGGATGATTTCTGCCATGGAATAATCCTTTCCAGGAATATCCCTGTGAACTCCAGAGCTTGGTGCTCCTGCAGCCAGCCTGCCACAAGGATTTACCCATTTGCCCATGGTCAAGTGAGGGCAGCAAAGTTGTGTGGACTTGTCTCATCCTTCCACAAGGGCTAAGCAGAACCTGACACCTTGCTCAAATTTCAGACCTTAACTAATGATTAGTTAATATAAGCTCTCAATTTCCCTGAATGGTGAAAGAGCTTCCCAGAGAAGGGTGTTAATAAGTTTAATGGGGGGAATAAAATCTCCATTGGCTTTGTCCTACACTTCTGACTCTCCTTTAGCAGGCACAATGTAAATCTGTTCTCAGTGAAGGCCTCGAACAGTGAATGCAGTGGAGAATGGGCTGAGAGCAGTCCTGGGGAGAAGGACTTTGGGGTGCTGGTGGGTGAGAAGCTCTACATGGCCTGGCCATGTGCACTCACAGCCCAGAAACCACCTGTGTGCGGGGCTGCATCCAAAGCAGAGTGGGCAGATCAAGGGAGGGGATTCTCCCCCTCTGCTCCACTCTGGTGAGACCCCACCTACAGAGCTGTGTCCACCTCTGGGCCCCCAACATGAGCACAACATGGATCTGCTGGAGCAAGTCCAGAGGAGGCCACAAAGGTGATCAGAGGGCTGGAGCACCTCTGCTGTGGGGACAGGCTGAGACAGATGGGGTTGTCCTGCCTGGAGAAAAGAAGGCTCTGGGGACACCTTGGAACACCTTTCAGTGACTAAAGGGGCTTCAAGAAATCTGGAGAGCGACTTCTGACAAGGCCATGGAGTGACAGGACAAGGGGGAAGGGCTTCACACTGACGGAGAGCAGGTTTAGACTAGATATAAGGAAGAAATTATTTACTGTGAGGGTGGTAAGATTCTGCAGCAGGTTGCCCAGAGAAGCTGTGTCTGCCCCATCCCTGGAAGTGTTCAAGGCCAGGCTGGATGGAGCTTTGAGCAGCCTGGTCTGGTGGAAGGTGTCCCTGCCCATGGCAGGGGTGTTGGAACACAATGATCTTTAAGGTCCCTTCCAACCCCCACCATTCTGTTATTCTATAAACTAAACAATAAGAAACACAGCCAAGTTTTGAAATCTGGAGATACTGGTTATAGTCAAAAGCTGCAGTTCCACTCTAGCATCACTTCCTGCCTTCATCTGCTACTGTTAAATGAGCAAGATCTTCCAACTCAACTGATCCCTCCTCCACTTGCTGCTGTCTCCAGAAAAATAATGAGTAGATGGCACTAAACACGACCTCATCATCCAACCAGAGCTTTACCCCTCTGCTTGCCCACCTGACACAACCATCCCACCACATACCCCCAACTTGGATAACACTGTGGGAGGAAGTGCCAAAAGTCTTGTTCAAACAGAGGAAAACATTGTCCACCACTGTCCCCTGATCCCCAAATGCAGCCAGGTTTTCACCAAAGTGAATCTGTCCACACAGCAGGATCTATCTGTGATAAACTCACACTGACTGTTCCCAGTCACCCTATTCTGCATCATGTCCCCAGAAACACATTCCCAGTCCTCATATTAGCCCTGTAGCTGTAGAAGCTTTTTCTTACCCTTGACATTCAAGTCTCAACGTGAGCTTTGATTTTCCTAATGCTATCCCTGCATGCCAGGGCAGTATTTCTAAATTCCTCCTTTGCAGCCTCTCCCCTCTTCCACCCATACAATGCCCTCAGATTTCCAAGTTTAGTGGAGGCTGTGTAACGACTCCACAGATCCAATTTACACATATCATTTCCTGAGCAATTTAATCTAATGATTTGCTTGCACGTTTCATTCAGAAAGAAGGTTTTTTCTTTTTAAACAAAGCCAAACTTAAGGAGCACTGACATCTATAATGGGACTTAGAAGGCAGCATGTGAGCAGCATTTAAAGACCTACTGGGAGCAAAATTACAGCTCTTAAGAAGAGTGAGGCTTCTAAAATTTAATTTAACTGTTGCCTAGGCCTCTTCTTAAATTCTTATCTGGGCTAATCACTACAAACAATGAGGTCAGACAAATACCCATTTTTAATATTTTAGGTGCAGTTTGGGCAATTAAAAAACACAACCACCCAGATTAAGCAGTATTTCCTAAAGTCTTCTCTTCCAGCAGCCACAGAAATACCATCCTGTGGCACATTTTTGTAAATGTGATTATACAGTCATTTATATATATGACATTTCAGCAGTAATTGTACAAGCACAGCTAAGTAATTGTACTCGAAAATTCGATGATGGAAACAAGTTTTTCTTTCCTGCATTTATCACTACTGAAACAAAAATGCAGTGGGTCTTTTAATAAATAATAACCTAATTTCTGGATGTTCTAAGTACAAACCTTGTGATTTAAATATAGCTCAGTCTGCTAAATGTTCCTATGAAAAAGAAGACAATTTAGACCTCCATCAATTATAACAGATGGCAAACTGATTTCTGTTTTAGTAAAAAGTTTGCTTGGGTTAAATAAAGTTCTAATTTATTTTTTCTACATTTTGTTTCATTTAATTAAACTGCCCTAGAGATGAAAAATGTGGTCAGGTTATAAAATATTTGTCCATAAATAATGCATAAAAATATGGCCATTGCATCCCTAATCACTTATTTTAGATAATTTTTTAAAAGTGCATTTCACGTTAGTGTTTTTGATGTTCATCATCTCGAACCACATGGACTAAATTACGGAGTGCAGTCCAAAAGAGGAAAGGTTTCAAGCATAAATCATTGAATTGAGTAGGGGAATGTAGTAGGGCACTGTGCCACCGTGGGATTTGTACCTGAAACCATTACACCTAAAACTTTCATTTACTGAGATTTCTCTTCAGAGGAAAACATTTGAAGGAGGACTTGTCCCCCCTCCAGCCAGGGCTGGGCAAGGTATTAGGGACTGCTTTACAAGGGAAGTCAGTGAGCTTGGCCCTCCTCCCCTGAGTAACCTCAGCTGGTCTCTCCTTACCCTCAAACTCCTCCCCACTGCTTCCCACGTTGGAATACTAATGATTTGCTCCTCTAGACTTCGATGGCTAAAATGACCTAATTTTGCAAATTTTGACATCTCTGTGAGATGGTGCAAGAGGAAAAAAAATCATCCTGTGGAAAGTAACATTTCTATGTCCTACTTCTGATGGAAGAGCCCTGTTAAGTCCTGATGTTATCGAGTTGACTTCATTTGTACTGATCTGCAGTATCAGACTGAAGATTCTCATAACATTTCTTGTAACTCCACATACAGATTTATGCTTCCTACTTACTCTGATTTGATCACTTAAAAAAAAAAAAAAAAAAAAAAAAAAAAGGTGTGGATTTATTTCACAAATTCATGAGTTAGAATCATTGACACCACGGTCACTTTGGAAAGTCCACATGGATTTTCCTCAACGTAGTAAGAAAATACCACGGTCATCTCAGAAAAACACCCTTCAGGTTCTGAAGCATATCTTAAGAATAACAATATCTGGACTTCGATCAGAACAGGAGCAAGTTCCAAAGTTCAGGACCATGTCCTCCTGCTGGCTCTTTTCTCCTCCATCCTTTGGTGGCTGCAGGTATCAGTGGGAACTGCTCACACTGATCTGTTGCGAACCACTGCTTCTACATTTCAGACTGAACATCATCCAAAGAACCCAACTTCAAACTTCTCTTGTCCTCCCGCCTCCTGCTTTTAAAATGTAGTCTGAACTTTGTAACACTGTTCTCAAGAAAACAGAGCAGAAAAGTCTTTAAGCATAGCAAAACATTCCCTAGATCCTGCATGAAGAACCGCATGGCTAATGGCATTTCATGACCCCTAAACCCATTCCTGGTGCATCTTATCCCAACATTTAGGTCCAAGACAGACTCAGGGTCATGCAAGGCACCACCAGACCAGTGGGACAACTCCATTGCCCAGTTGAGAATAAAACCAATGTACAGAGGGAGATTTGTCTGCCTCCCCACAGAAAGCACGTGGTCCCTGAATGCCTCTTGCACCAACACATCCCAGATAAAGGGAAGCTGAAGATCCTGAAGACCTACTGCATTTTGGGTCAGCACCATGTAACTGAGGTTTCTTAATCTCCTGGAAAACAGTAATGTACATTTCCACTCTTGTATTTACTGGATATACTTGTCAACAGGATTTTCATCATTTCTCTCTTCAGTTTAACAGCACAAATATTTTGACACCAAAGGTTGCAAAGAAGATGAACAGATTTCATGTCAACATAGACCAGTATGAAAACAATACACCCTTAGGTCATCAGATTTACTTGAGTTTTCTGTCAGGTGTTGAACAAGGAGGTTTCTTCCTGGGAATGGCCATTTCATGTTCAAACTAAAGGGAAGGGAAATAAAGCTGTGTCATTTGATGAAAAAAATCTCCAGGAAGTAAATATTTACTCTCTGCTGAATAACTGGCACATTTGGAGCTTGAAATGATTTTAAAAGGGAGTGATCTGCTTAGAAGGTATAACCAGGCATGTAACAATAATTTATATAGTGGCTTTGTACAGGCACAGAATTTAGCACCCCCCAAAACCAGAACATAAAACATCGTGTTCAATGTTGAGAAAGGCAAGGAGGAAAGGCAAGTGATCTTGGAAGTGTTCAAGGCCACACTGGATGGGGCTTTTTCTTCCAGTTGGTCTAGTGGCAGGTGGGAAGGTGTCCCTGCCCATGGCACGGGGGTTGGAATGAGATCTATAATGTCCCTTCCAACCCAAACCATTTTGATTCATTCTATGATTCTTAAATGAATTTTATATTTCAGTTAAAGCTTTGTAACCGGAATATAAAGCAAAATAAGAAGTGTTACTCATGCTTCAGATAAAAGTAGAACAATAATGGCCAAATGGTACCTCTCAAACTCATGGGGGGGAAGCAGCTTTTCCTTCTGAAAGTGAAATATTGGACAAGATGAGACACTACAGGCCACATCCACTAACTCCATTGAGCAGATTAAGTGGAACAGACCACAAGCAATATATATATATATACATATATTTTTGTGTCTGTGACACGTCAAAAAACAAACTCAGTGTTTGGGTACCAAAACACAAATTCAGTGGATGCAGCCAGGCCATCTCCGGGATGTTTAAATAGGCATTTGTGAGTCTTGTATAAGGCAGAAGCTTTATGTTTTAATTGCCAGCCTTTATAACCATGTAACAAAATACTTCTAACAATTGAAGGTACAAACGTGATGACTAAAATATAGTCAGTCTTGCTAAGTTGTCCTCTAGTCGAATGCAGGGAAGTAATTCTTTGCTAAATTATTTACTAAAGACACTTGCAATAGGCAGTGTGCCCACGTTATTGCCACTTCAGTTTTTGTTTCCTTCCTTAACTCAACGAAGGGAAAATCAAGAAGCTGAACTGACAATGCACAGAAAAGGAAGAAAACCATGTTTGCAAAACAAATGCCACACTTCTCCCCTCTGGAATCTTACTGGGTGTTACTGCTGTGTTATTTGGAAAACTGTAATTCATCAGCCCTTTCAACGTGTTTCTTTTGGAGATACCCGGCCTTGGGGCAGCATTGCCTGTGCTGATGCAACACAAAGTGCAGGTGGCAAACAAAAATGCAATTAATCTGTCAAACAGCACAATGAAATGTTTAAATACGTATCTGAAACATTCAAACCCCGAATCTCTTCTGAACAGGATGTCAGTTTTTCCCAGATTGGGGAACACAAGAGGCACAGAAGGTTCTAGAATATTTTTTTTATCTGCAACATCCAAATGTGGCAACAGGCTGAGTAATTCTGAGCAATATTCAAATGGTAGAGCAGGTGGGGGTTAAGTATTGACCTGCACACATAAAACTAAGCAGTTTTTCTTAGAAGGAAGTAAGAATTATAGAGAATTCCACATTACACATCATACCCAAGGCTACCAAATACTTCACCTAATTATGTCTTCAGTGCTACTCCTACTGTTTAACTTTTCAGTTCTTCTAATGGCCTATATGGTCCGTCAGTCCATCAATACAAAAATTCCAGAATGGATAATAAGTATTTCAAGAAAAGTAGCACTGAGAGCACCAGAGAAGAAATTTAGTCTATTAAATAAAAATAAAAATGGATGAACATCAAAACAATTTTTAAAAATTAGAAACAGATGGGGTAAATAGCATCAACACAATGAAACTTCTGTATTTTAAAAGAGTAATGAGAAATTAAAAAATAAATATTGAATATGCATTTTATTAAATTATTTTAAAATGGGACTTTGCATGTTATATAGAAAATAAAAGCCAGTCACTGAAGTTTGTACATATGCCAAGCTTTTGACTACTTTGACCCAAACTATCTATGTGAAAAGAAACTAATTCAATCACAAAAAGATAATCAATTGTTCCTTGCTAGAGGCAAAAGTTCTAAAAGTGCGAAGTGGTTTTGTCATGAATTTTCTTTTCTTGAATCTGCTGACTGTTACAGTGCAGTATAAGATCCATTAAACTCTTCCATCCAGATTTTGGTAGAGATGAAGTGAAGAATGCTGCCAACCCAACACACAATTATCAAAAAAGCAAAAATCCACAAACCCCAGAAACACTGATCTTAAGATGCTGAGGGAAGGAACAGGGAGGGAAGGGAAGGAAAACAGTGGGAAGGCTGTCATGAAAATTTAGGGGGAAAGGATCAGTGACGAAGGCATCTGTTTAATTACCACTGAACAAATGCTCAAGGCCAGGCTGAGTGGGGCTTTGAGCAACCCAGCGTAGGGGAAGGTGTCTCTGCCCATGGCAGGGGTGTGAACTTGAGCATCTTTGAAGGTTCCTTCCAACCCAAACCATTCTGTGATTGTAAGAACAGCCAATAAAATGGCTTTTGACCCACTATAAATGAAAGATGACTCTGTCCAGGCTGAGACACCATAATGAAGAATGGCCTATAAAATAAGCAAAGACCATCACCTTTACAGACCCATTCTGGTGGCTTCCTGCAAACAGCACTGTGTGTCCCCCAGCACTACTGGAACACCAGCCTCCCTCCAAAAACCCTTTCTCCTGCCCCCAGTGCCTGATTTCCACACTGCCAATAATCAGCATGACTCTGGAAAACCTTTAAATCTTTAAAATAAAAACTTGGGAAGACAACAGGATTTTTAACTGGTCATTTATATAGAAGTGTATTCCTTCAGGTGTTCCATCAGGCCTTTGACACAAAAAGGGTCATTATAATTTTGCACTGTAACACAAGCAAGTTCAGGGAGGAGTGGGGGTTGTTTCTGTACATGCACATTTTTTGTTTATTTTTTTTTAATAATGACAGAGCAGCTGAAATTCTGCTTCTTTTGTTTGGAAAATAAAAAAATTTTTAAAAAAAGGAAAGAAAAAGAAAAAACCCTGAAAGAAAACAGACTGAAAATTGGCACTATGTGTCTAATGCAATTAAGTGGAAGAAACAAAATCCATTTTATTTTCTTTAATGGAGTCAGCAACTGCAAGAAGCCAGATGACCCCTGGAAGAAACCCCAATATGTACTTACAAATAACAAGTTTTCATGTGATTTTGTTTTACTTATTTAATTCCTACTATCTCTTCACCATCTGTCTGTACCAAGAGGGTTTTCTTCTGACCAGCTGAATAGTGAACATAATGCAGTGGACAGGCTGACTTACTTGAGGTGGGTGATGACAAACAACTTGGACATCCTGACAAATGAGATAAATGTCCTGGCAGTTGCAGCTTATTTGATTACACGGAAAATTACAGTTAGAAGTAAAATATTGCTGCTATTGCACATTTCACCTCTTCTTATTTTGTTTTCTTTTCTGGTAACAACAACTTCTCTTAAAAGCAGATGCTATCCTCTTTTATTTAATATGAAAAGTGAAAAATGTGTATGTTGAAACTGCTATAGTCGTGCACAAATACATTTGCTGTATTTGCAAACACATCTAATTATTAACATTACGCTTGAGTCCTGGTGTTGGTCCATTATGTTTAGCGTGATAGAATATTTGCAGATAGTTAATCCCAAACTAGTTTTGTATCATTTATACATGTTTTTATACTAGTTTTACCTCATTTTTACATTATGTTCTTACAGCAACAGTTTCAAGTACAACTGTAAATCAAGTTTTGCTCTCTGTAAATACTGCCTTTAAAAGAATTAGGAGAAATTTTGTATATACAATAATGAAATCTATTTTACAAGTCACATTACAGACTTTACTTTCAAACCAGTATTAAGGTACAACTAAAGCTTTTGCTTATCTTGAGACTGTAAAATGCCAAACACTACTAAAACAACCTTTACTTTTTGTTAAATATTTTGAAGACTGCTAGAGTGAGTACTATATTTAGTAATGGTGAAACTCAGCTTCTAGAATTTCTTGCAGTGAATGCATGCAAGACTCAACCACTGCTAACTGTAAACTACAGACTTTGTAGTTGAAGAGAAAGCAAATAAGCTCCAGTGAGATGGGGTTTTTTTCCCATTTATCACATACATTACATCTCACATGCACACAATGATGGCATGATTCCATTTCTGAGCCAAAGCTCATCCAATAAAAATGTGCACATGGAGGTTCTTGGGAGGTGTGTATATGTATGAATTCTGTATCTGAGAGAACTGAAGCCTCTGCATGTAGCAGAAGGCACTTACACTGCAATGGAACCAAAATTAACTTGGAAACTTGCGTTTATTGCTGAAAAATCAACCCGCTGAGAGACAGGGCATCTTAAAAATTTTCCAAACAACCTATTATTATCCCTATTCTGGTAACATCTAAGTGTGCCAGATGAAATCACAGCCCCATGGCATGAACTCAGAATGAGCAAATGTCTCCCATTAGAGATGAGGGAGATAAGGCAAAGGGAAAAAGAGGCACAGACAGTTGAAGTGACTTGGTTGATGAAAACAAATCCATCACTGGCCAAGCCAGTAACATGAAGCCAGCCAGCTTTCTACACTAGAACAGTTTGGAATTTGACCCCTCAAATTCGTACTTACAATAATACACATCTAGACATCACACTTACTTGTTCACAGAATTCTCCCCTCCTTCCTCACTCACCCCAGACCCTGAGGACACTTGTGCAAAACCCACGGAGCAAAACACTGGATTTGTGTTTTTGGAAACCAGCTATAAGACTGTTTTTTTGTTTTTCTTCATTTCTTTCCCCACTCAACTGAAAATAAAAAGCATTTTCATGAAAACGAAGAGGAATAACATTTCCTGTGCTTTTCTTATCCTTAAACCTTTAATCACCATGGCACCCCTCACACAACCTCAGCAGAGGCAGTTGCATTGTCAACCACACGAGGCTGAGAGAAAAAGGCAGCAATGAGAAATTTTAAAAGTTTCTCTGGTTCAGATAACTTCAGTTTACTTATTTTCTGGGTGGGCAGTCTGTACCAGGCAGCTCTCTTAGGAAACACAGCAATCAATCCCTTTGAGCCAAGTCACATGCAGAGCCCAGAGCCCCGAAGATGATGGGACCTGATGGGGCAGACTTGGACCTCTGCATTTTGCTGGAAATGGTTCCAGAAAGAAAACAACACTGGTTATGGCACTGCTGATCCTAATACCAGCTCGAGGAGGGGAGGACTGAAGAGCAGTGGCACAAGAAGCCAGCTGAGCTGGTTTCCAAGTGATCTTGTATAAGCACTCATCAGAAACTCGACTATAGAGCTGAAAACCATCCCAAAAATCCAGCCACTTCCTTCCAACCTGGTGAAATGAAAGCACTGAAGCTATGGATCTCTCTCAGTTACCACGCCTGTGAGCATCTGAAGAAGCAAAAAGCACAAAATTAAGTTGCTAAAATATAATTTACATCAACAACAGAGAGAAATTGGAGGGGAAAAAATGGCCTCTTTTTTATTAAGCACAAATTTATCTGTGGCCGGACCAGTGCAAATAAAAAATGATGACAGCATATAGAGATGCACATTAAAAATTTAGAAAGTGTCTTTAATGCACAAACTCCATGAAAATCAGACTTGAAGCATGTCAGGGCTACTGCCTACTTAGGAGTGGAACAAGGAAGAAAAGTGGAGCCGGGTGTCAGAAGCCCAAACCTCCTGGTTTTATGCCCATTTTTTAAGCCTCCCGTAATTTATGAAAGCCCACTCCAGCTGATGGGAAATGATAATGTCACTAAAAAGCAGCATCAGGAAGGCCTGAGTAAATCAGTCTTTACAACTGACAAGAAAACCAGAATATGTTACACTTCCAGCTCTAAATGAAGAAAATCTACTGACTTTTGGTGTGATAAAAATATTACCATGTACTGTCACTTCTTTCACTGCCTTCTATTAATTTTTCTCTCTGTCACATCCAGATAAATGCTGGCAATCTTTACTCCTCAAGACTATAAGCTGTTTTTCATTTTTTATATTACAAAGTCTATATAATATGTGTGTGAGAAAGACTACGATTTAATAGTAGCGTAATACTTTAAAAATGCATTAATATATAATAACTTCTTCTATTTAATCCTATATACTTTTTAAATTAAAAACACATCAAATAAAAATCCATGGGACTCTTGTCCAAAATTACTCAAACCACGCAATAAATCCATCACAAAACTATCTTTGTCTGGTGAAATAATGAAATTACTTTGTCACGAGCACATATAATTGTGTATTTCAATCTTTTGAGGAATAGTAAAATTGTTTAAAATGAACTTACTACATAATTTTGAGAAACTGTGGCTCTATAAATTTGAACATAAAGTGCAGCAAAATACTTGTAATTAAATATATGAAAATGAACCACTAAGCCACGAAGTAGAGAAGTTAAAGTGAAGCTACGAAAGCAGCTAAGGGGAAGATAAATTATTTGTTAAAAAACCCAGCAGCATAAAGGTAAACTTGAAAATATTTTCCAGTTGTGCTTCTTGACCTGAATCTGAACTCCTTGTTGCTTGTCTTCCTCCATTCCTGGGAATCCTACTTTCTTACAGCTGGTATCTGCTCTGATTAAAACTGGACAAATTCTTGTCCCAGACCAAAGCAAGGACTCAGACAGCCCAGCATGTTGCCTGTGATCATGGCCAAAGGTGAATGCCTCACAACAGCACGAAGATCAGAGTAGCCACACTGTCGTATTTTTCCAAATGTGCAATAACTTGGTGCTCAGGGACCTCCAAGGCAAGAGCTGATGGCTGTGCAGTTACACCCCACACATTTCATTTATACTTGCCCAAGCTGCGCCACATTAGTCTGGAGGTCCACATCACCACCAAGATGCACCTTTCCTCTACCCTCCAGCCCCACCAAAGATCCTCAGCCACAATTTACACTCTATTCTGGTAGGTAGATGAAGGGGCAGAAAACTGAACATTCCTGGTACCCCGATGATACATCAAAAGAACAAGGAGAAAACATCACCAATTACCTTAATTCAAAACCTAAAAAGTGACCCAGATTCCTCAAGCAGAGCAAGTCTGATATTTAATAATAATATCTAATATTTGAGAAAGATAAATTGGCTTGGCTAGTAAGAAGTGATTAGTTCTGGAAATATGTGCAGTTAGGCCAGAAATAAAGAGTTTAAACATTATCTGGTGATCAGGAGCACAGACTGAGAGGTGCTTTAATTGCACAGATGAGGCACAACCAAGGCCAAGAAATCAAGTTATAACAGATTTTTTAAAGTTGAATTATTCACCTCTTGCAAGTCTCTCACTAGTCTGTTTTGGTTTTTTTTCTTTTCATTATCACACATTTAAACAAGAGGTTAAATAATGGTGAAATTAATTGAGCTTAAAACAATTTTCTGGAGCAGGACTCTATGCAGATAAAAATCACATAGCCTGAAAGGCCAACTTCAATAATTTTCTACTCTGGGGTTTAAAAGAACCGCAGCACAAGACAACAATCTCTTCACCTGGCAGTAATACGCACATAAAAAAAGAATAAGACGATTCTTTTCCAAAATTTTCTGGCTAGACCACAGTAATCCAAAGAGAAAGAAGGTCTGGCTAGAGATTTCTGTGTAGATTGCATAGTTGCTTATTTGATTTACAAAGGACTCAAAGAGATTTAACACTTCACAAGGCAGACGTTAAGTATGGTTGAAAAGTGGTTTTTTCAAACCTGACAGAGGTTTTTACTCATTTTTACTTCCAGATCTGAGCCAGTTCTTTGTGTAGGGCTTTGCCTACTCACCCTACACTCACAGAACCAAAAGGAAGGTTGTCCACCTCCCAGAAGGATGAATGAATTTAAAAAGCCTAAAATCCCAGTATTAATGTCACAGGTGTTCTCAGAGCAAGCTATTAATGTCAAAGATATTTAAAAGAAAATGGTTTAGAGATTGAAGCATTGAGATGTTTGATTAAGGTTAAGTGGAAAACTCCAGGGCTGGCATCTCAGGTTTTGTATTTCCTACAAATTTAAAAGGTCACATCAGTGGTGTCGGATGTTTTAAAACTCACAAATACACAACACTGAAATGCATTTGTTTGTTAATGTACAGAAGGACTAAGCTACCAAGGGAGCTGGAAATTCAGTGCCCAAAACACAGCTTGGAGCAGTCCTCTGGATGTTCCACCATCCACAGCTGCTGAGTTCGGGGCTATTGGAGGATATGTACCCACCTCTTGCTGTTGGTGCCCACGGATCAGATGTCCAAGAGTTTATTCTGCCCATTTTTCAGTCTGTAGAGTGGATATAATCTAACTCCACAACTTCCCAAGGCACCAAGGTCTACATGTTCGCCACTTGCTGTGTAACTCATTATTTCATTATTTCATCATCAGGGTTTATGTTGTTCTCCCACTGGATTCATTAAATTGCTCCCCTGCTTCAGTATGGAAGGATTTGATGGAACAGCAGCTCTGCTCTGACATGTATTTACTGAGAATTGTAAAGTGTCTCCATAAAAATCGCAGATTACAAGTCAAAGTTCATATTGTAGAAATTAATGCTTTTTAAGAGGAGCTGCTGCACACATGGGTCCGCAGAACCGTACACCCCCAAATTACTGCAGCTTGCTTTCTTCAAGCAAAAATATTCATCTCTGGAGAATCATACACTATTTTTTCCAAGTAAAACTGTACATTTGCAGGTACACTGGGATTCAATGACAATTCAAAGAATAACACATTTTTTTCCACCCAAGTGTGAGAAGGGGTTGTGTGCCTATTGCTTCCCCCCCAAATATTTTCTGGTACGCTACTACTTTAAATGCTCTTTCATCAGGAATACAGCTTAGATATTTTCATACCCGTTAGTGATGGCTGTGGAAAGGCACATAAATTTAACAAGAGTACAACACAGTTTGCTATTTTTAAACCTGGAATATTTTATACTGGGGTCTTTTACCACATTAAAACACAATGAAAGCTAGGCAGCTAATTATCTAAGAGGTAACAAAACTTTAAACTACACACAGATGTTGAGCTGCACTAAAAGGACAATTATTTGCCAAAATCACTGCCAAATTAAAGTTCCTATTTGGAAACTTTCACACATTTGTGTTTGGTGCAGCTGCAGCTGTTTAACGGCACATAAATTTTGTTTTCCCTTTTCCGATTGTTATTCAAATGACATTAAAGAGCAATTACAGCAGAATGACAATAACTAGTCCGTTAAAAGTTCAAACTGTAGGAGATCTGTTTTAATTTAAATTCAATAAAGTATTAGAATAGCAAAATAAATGGATCTCTCTGTATGCACATGAATGTTCCTTTTCTTTCTCCACACAGGTATATTCAATATCCTCAGAGGCACCAGGTGTAACTGGCAGCCCTGGCTGCTGTAATTGTGAGCTCTGGGCTGGTGCTCCTCTGCAGATGGACTCCCTCAAAGGCAGGGAGGCCCTGCAGAGAGACCTCCACAAATGGGAGGGCTGGGCAATCACCAACCATGTGGAGTTCAACAGGGGAAAGTGCCGGATTCTGCACCTGGCATGGGGCAACCCTGGATGTACAGAGAGACTGGGGAATGAGAGGCTGGAGAGCAGGGCCATGGAAAGAGACCTGGGGGTCCTGGTCGATGGAAAGTTGGATCTGAGTCAGCAGCGCCCTGGCAGCCAGGAGGGACATCCCTGTCCTGGGGGACATCAGGAATTGCCAGCTGGGCAAGGGAGGGATTGTCCTGCTCTGCTCTGGGCTGGGGCGGCCTCACCTCGAGTGCTGGGGGCAGCTTTGGGCCCCACAATATAAGAAAGACATGGAACCATTAGAGAGTGTCCAAAGGGGGGCAACAAAGATGGTGAAGGGCCTTGAGGAGAAGCCGTGTGAGGAGTGGCTGAGGGCACTTGGTCTGTTCAACCAGGAGGAGACTGAGGGGAGACCCCATTGCGTTAACAACTTCCTCATGAAGAGAAGACAAGGGGCAGACACTGATCTCTGCTCTGCGGTGACAGTGACAGGACCTGAGGGAATGGCCTGAAGTTGTCAGGGGAGGTTTAGGTTGGATATTAGAAAAAGGTTCTTCCCCCAGAGCGTGGTTGGGCACTGAAAAGGCTCCCCAGGGCAATGGTCACAGCACCAGCCTGAGAGAGCTCAAGGACTACTTGAACAATACTCTCAGGCACATGGTGTGACTCTGGGGGATGGTGCTGTGCAGGGCCAGGAGTTGGACTCCATGATCCTTATGCGTCCCTTCCAACTCTCCTTATTCTATGATTGTGTTACACCTATATATACTTATTTACACATATAGATATATAGATATATAGATGTAAATGTTGCAGACACCTATGGGTGGCCAGGTGCCTCCCACACAGTCCTGGCCCCTGGTTTTGCCCAGGCTGGAGCTGAGTGGGCACATACCTGGTACAGAGCTGAGCCTCACACAGCTGGCTATCAGGCATTTCATTTAGCTTACTGCACAAATCTTCAGACCACAAAACTCTGCAGATTTCATAATTTTGGTATTTATACTGCACCTAAATACTCCCAGTGGACTTGATTACCTCTTGTACAAAAAACCCTCTTAAGAATTTGGCCTTGGAAATAGATCTGGAGGATATAAATCAGCACAACTGAACCACAAGAATTGACACCACCGAAAACACATCCTGGCACAGCCCCTAAGGGCTCTCTTTATCAGACTGGGCAGACAAAACAGTTCCATCTGTCGTAAACCTAATGGATTTATTTATGAGATTTCAGCTGTACAACATCATCAAAGCCCACCTTAAGGGGGCTCATAAAAAAGGAGGGACAGATAGTGACAGGACAAGGGGCAATGGTTTTAAACTGAAAGAGGCCAGATTTAGATTAGCTTTTAGGAAGGAATTCTTTACTCACAGGGTGGTGAAGCACTCTAAGGTCCTGCCCAGAGAAGCTGTGGATGCCCCATCCCTGGAAGTGCCCTGGCTGTGTCAGTGGCAAATTATCTATTTTTATAACATGATCTGGAAATAAATATTTTGCCTTAGCAATACCATCTCATTCCCATCTGATGTGTAAATCTCCCACCCAGAGACTGACGCATCCTCAGACACCTAAATAATTATAAAATCCATCATTTAAACAACTGGATTAATCACGTCTGTATGGGTGAAAAGTATTCATTAAGTATAGCAAACCAAATTCCCCACTCTCCAATTTCTTAAATTCCTATCTCCATTACTGATGTCAAACCCTTAAGGAAAGATTTCCCTTTTCTTCACAACTGAAGAGCACTGCAACCCCAGCAGCACAGCTATGAGCTCTCATCTGCAGCATGCTATGGGCTACTTTCCCAGCTCATACTCAGATGAATTATGGGGTTTTAAATTGAAATGCTTTAAGAATCATTTTTTCAGACTCGGCGTAAGTTCGGCAGTGTTCCAGTCCCCGAGAAATACTCTGAAAGTCTGCAGATAGCAAATCATTAACATTTTGAAGACTCAGTAAAAATGGAATCAGAAGATTTATCTGCTGAAAATTGGTCAATCTAGTCCACATCCTGACTCTGGAAGTTGTCCAAGCACCTGATGTTTGAAGAGCAAATTTTCTGCAAGTAAGGAAAAAATATATTTACTTCTGACTTGCATTGTCAGTCCTCCTAATACCATCAAAGTGGAGGCTTTTATCACTCCTAAAATTTTTATTTGCATACCCTGTTTAATTATTCAATTACAAATTCTAACTGTTCTATTCTAAATGGGCACTCATGAAGCAGCTACGTTTTGAGCCCAGTCCTTCTCAAGACCTGGCACCAAAGCTTTTAGTGATGCTAATAACTAACCAGCTCCAAACCTTCCATCCCTTAGTAAACCTGCACTTACACCAATCAAATCTAGATGCTTCTTTCCCAGTCACTGCGAAAACTCTCTGCCAACAAATTTTATATTGTGTTGCTGACATAAAAATATCAGATATCTGTACTTAGAGAAATTGTCCTTCAGGAGCTACAAACTGGTCCTTACAAGCAGAGCAGGCACGTACATGGAAGCAGGTATTCAGAAAATCAGTAACTTCTCCCAGTCCTGAGCTTCATTAAAAAAGCCCTGTCTTATAATACCATCTGATCTTGAGTTTATTTTGAAAAAATTTGGTATGTAGTTTTCCCTGGAAGAGAATAAAGGATGTAACATCCTTTGAAAGCACTTCTTGTCCATTTCTGAAGCTCAAAATTTATTTAGCTTCTTCTTGTGAGAGGGCACTGAGAGGGGATACAGAAGTGCCAAATGAAAAGAAATTGGGGAAAGAGGAGAGTATCTCATTTCTTTCAACTCTAGGAATCCTGTCTGTGGCCTTGAGGTGACGTCAGAGGAAGAGTCAAAGCAAGGAAAATGTTCTCTTGCACAAACCTGCCTTTCTGGGTATTCCCTGAGTAAAGAACTGAGCCAAGATTAATATCTAAATTGCTTTTCTCCTTTGAGATTCCAGAGATGTGATATACCAATAAGCTTTTTAAGGTCCCCGCCTAAAAGCAGTCACATCTTTCATGATAAGCACATCCCCCAAAGAACAAAGCAAGCATCAGCTCTTTTTTATGTATTATAAAATATTATAACCTAGGAGATCCTTTTGTGAATACCAGTTTAAAGAGAGGCCTTCCTTTGCTGTTTGCTCCTCCGTTTCAGAGGCTTAAGAGATACACATACCACTTCCTTTCATTCATAAATCAGGTGCCAAATCTTGTGTCTTTATACAACACATTCATCCAGACATTTAGCAGCACTGTTCCAGGAAAAAAAAAATCTGATTTTACTAATGAAGTCATTAACAACTGTATTTTGTGTGCAGGCTTCAAAACCTTCTTGTGAAGATCCAAGTAGAGAAAAGACTGTGCAACACATCAAAGAACAGTGATCGCACAGGAACATTGATTTTGTCCACCAAGAGGTCCAGCAGTGGTCATCAGGTGTTAACAGATGAGCACACCAGACCAGAGGCAGAAGGACCAATACTGTGCTCAGTAGCCATCTCAGTGCCACCAGCTAAAAAATCTAAAGCAAACCAAAGCAAAAAAACAAAACAAAAAACAACAACAAACCAAAAAACTCAAACAAACAAACCCCAAACAAACAAAAAAAACCCCTACAAAACTGTTTTGAAGCATAATCCCTCAGAATAAAGGTGGAAGAAGTTTATTTAGTTGGAAGGAGGAAGGAATGCTGAGAAAACAGTTTTATAATCTTTAGTGGATCTGAAAAAAGAGGACAGCTCGCTTTTGACCAAAACTACTCTTCTGCTCATTTCCTTCATTTTTGCAGGGTTATCACAGAAGTGACTTCTAAAAAGCAATTTCTTTTACATAATGACTTACTAAGTATTTATCCATTGCCAAATAAGTTACCATCTAAGGCAGATTTATAATCTAATCTAATAAACAGGAAAACATCACAGAGAAAGTGAGGCAAATCATATGAAACCAGAAATTATGAAAGAATATGCTTTGATGAACGACTAACCAGCTTTCTGAAGTTGCTTACAATATTTACATATGAAAAGAGGATTGCACAAAGTTTCAGAAGTTCGTATATTATGAGCTCTGATGTTCTATCCACCGCCCATTAGAACTAATTGAAGGATGGGTGCATTTGCTCTGAGGCATTGGATGAGAGATAAAAGGAAAAGTGAAGTACAGATGAGGCTACCATGGTTATGGCTAGTGAAAATAATGCCAACATCCAGCAGACAGGGACATCCAGTGTGAAGACTCAATTGCAGAGAGCAGCTCTCAGTGCCAGGGCATGCCAGAACCATGCCCTGGGATGAGAAATTCGATTCTATGGAGTCCATTTATTTTAAAAATTAAATAAATAGATTTGGGGAAATGATGAATGCAGTCAGAATGCCCACTGAAAAACTTTGCAATCAATGGTCCATTCTTCAGACCTCAGTTGCTTTAAGCTGACACATTTCTATGAAATAAAAGCCAGACTAATTAAGACAGGTTTGGAGAACTGATGGTTCAGACCTCCAGGATTTCTTCAGAAAATCTCAAGTACCACCAAAAACCCACAACCGATTCTTTGTGTGCCTCTTGACATAAAAACCACACTTCCTGCTAAAAGGGCTCAGCTAACTCTAGCACTTGCTCCCACTCATTTTATCCTGCTCTCTGCCACACTGCTTGGAGGAGAAGGATATGGAACATTTTTCACAAACCGTCATATGCTTGCAGATCAGTGGGTTAATGTATCAGCCTTTCACCTTTGGAAACCACAGTGCAACAGCCTGAATTACTATGGTAATAAATGTAGTATTGTTTTGGTTCAATGCAGACTTGTGTTTGAAGAACTGTAACAAAATATTTTTATAACCTTGTGGGAAAGATAAGAAGTTGGCAATTCTCTTTTATGCCATAGATTTTGTCTGTAATCTCAAGCAAGCTAATTAAACTCAGCCATTGAAAATAATTAGCTGTCTAACACTGATTTTACTAAGTCTGGTTTAAATAAAATTACTTTCTTTGATAAACTAAGCTATGATATGAATTAAGTATAAATTATTTCCACAAACAGGTTCACAGCAGGTAATATAGGTTACAGGCCAATAAAAATAAAATGTTCATCTAGCTCAGGTAAGAGCTAAAAAATGTGCTCCTTTTAGAAAGAGGGAAAAAAAAAACATTGTTAAAAGTCAGATTTTCAGCTTAAAACCAGTTTCCACATCTTAATAATAAAGATGTGGAAAATAGAGCTTGTTAAAAAACAACCAAGCCCACACTGGGATACCTTACAATTGGTGCAGACTTACTCAGCAGCCTTATGACAGCTCTATCCAGCAGGATATGTACCTCCATGGATTTTAACTACAGATCACTCATGACTGTAAGTACCATAGACCACTGTGGTCAGAATGATCTTTATAACCAGTATGTTTAAGGGATTTACAAAATCATATCATCCATCCTTCCCAAAAAGTGGATGGATCTTTAATTTAATGTTTTTAAGAACTCAGAACCCTAGGCAGGATATATTGTTCCTTAAAAGAAAGGCAAAGCCTCCTAAACCCAAACTCACTGCAAACAAGCACAGAGCCAGATAATTTCCTGCTTTTGCACAACTAACGGGCATGTTAATTCTTTTACTGTAGCAGGGATTATAAAAAAGCCCTATTCTATTGATTCTAATGGTGCTGTCACTGTAGCAGAATAATGCTTTTCCAGTATCACTTTGCATTACTGCTTCAACCTCTGATGACAGATGAGAAGTACTGAATCTTCGCCAAAAGCTGAATACGCCATTATCTCTTTTTGCACAGCTGCGCAGACATACCCTAACATAGATCGGGGCTTGCTACCATTTTGTTTAGGGCTTAAAAGTAAAATAAAAAAAGAAAAAAAAAATCCCATATCCTGAAGGCAAAGACAACCTGAAACTTTGCTCAAAGAAGCATGAAAGTGCAATTCCTTTGCCAAATGCACCTCAGAATGTCACATTACCATACGTGGAGTTAGTAATGGGCAGCTGAACTCCGAAATGCTGCTTGGGTTTTATTCTCTGTTTGTTCCTGTCAGTTCAGCAGACTCCAGAAACGGGATAAATAAATGCATAAAGGTTTATATTAACTCACTCTAAGTTATAATGTAAACCAGATACTATTGGGACTAGAGGCACCTAAGCCTGAACAGGGCCTTTTGAATCACTGACTCCAGTTTTCCACTACCATTCACAATTAGTTTTTAAAAAATAAATCACGTTAAAGCCAGCTTGGTGTCCAGACCCACCGTGTCTGTCAGAGCAATCACTCATGGTCAGAAGCCTCCCAGCCTCAAGCCTGAAAGCAGTAATTGTCAGTTTACATCAATTTATTTCTTATGCTAATGCTGGCATCCAGCTGAAGGAACTCCTCGCACTCCCTCCTTCTTTAATTCTCTGATATCCTTGCAGACAGCAAACATACACAGGCTCTCAGCCCACATTTTGCCTGCTGCCACCCTCTCGATCCGACCATCCCAGGACACACATGCCCACGTTTTCCTCCATCATGGTAACAGATCTTCCCTGCCCTGTCCTGGTATGGATTCTTCGTTTGTGAATGTGATGACAAGAGTAATACACGTTGGGTCTGAAATGGCACAAAAGCCTTATTCAGTGGCATTGTGATTTTCCTCTCTTTAGTGGAAGTTTCTTACACAGAGCATTGCACTTGGCCTCTCTCACGGTTACATTTCATTAGTGGCTGCCAGGTAACCTGCACCATCTACCACAACCAGTATCTTCTCTTCCTATGTCATCTCCAACTGAGGAATAATGTGAATTGAGAAGCTTATAGTTAAAAAACCCCAAACAGCAGTACTTCAGCAAATATCCTTGCAGTTCATGGTATGAAATTGGAAACTGTTTGTATTTTACCCATCCTCATTATCTTCCTCCCAGATACTCTGATCATTTACTGCACACTGGTAATTCTGTCCTACTCCATAGTCACAGCATATTGCATTTGACCACTCTTCCTGCAAGACCACTAATGAAAATATTAAAACACACACCAGGACCAATTCACACATCACTAAAATTCCTCTTTCTGCCTTAGTTCTTTACATCAAGTCCTCTATCATGCTCACCATTCTTGAAATAATTTTCATCGTTTCCAATTTCACTAACAATTTCCTGAAGTGATGCTTATTAAGCACTTCACTGAAGCCCAGACTGAGCAGAAGTATCAGTTACTTATTTTAGTAAACTCAAACTAAAATTTATGTCATTTCTATCTACTAGATCAGAAACTATTTATTTCCTCTAACCCTTTCCAAAGGATGTGAGCGAGGTGTGACTAACAAGTTGGCAGCCCTTTTAATAGCCTTTGCTTCTCCTGTTAAAACTGTGGTTGTATTTTGCAATTAGTAATTGCTGTTTCTCTGTCCTTGGTGTCATTAGCCATCTTCTCTAACATTAGCCTTTTGAGAAAGGAAGTAGGTAATTTGGGCATAACCAGTTACATTTAATCTCAACTTCATCCAGAATTAAACCAGTGCCATTTTTATATTAAGGCAGTCCCCCTTAGATTTTCTTCTACTGTTGTCTAGGTGTCATTTAAATTTATTTTTCCAAGATCAAGTCAGCACAACTTTTTGGTTACTCTCTCTTAATTGCTACACCTGTAACATAACACTTTTTCCTCATTTGCTCTTGATTTCCCTGCTTAGTCAGTTTACACATTTCATGGAGGCTGCTCATTCCCAGTCCCCTTCTGCAAGTTCCTTTTCAACTCTGCTGCTCTAGCACATCTCCACTTTGGTTGAGAACACAAGATACAAGTAGCATCTATAACTCTGGCTTTCAGATACCCTACACGTCCAAATTCAAGTCCTCAAGCATTTGGGCCCAGCTGACATGACCAAGTTACTCTTTAAAAGTTTCTGAGCTTAAGACCTCACACTACTAAATTCAACACAAATATTCTCTAGGGCAGTCAAACAGGCAAGAAGAAATTAAACATTGTGGAAGACCCTCAAGTCAAGGGTCAATGTGATTACTATTATAAATTACAAGGGAACAGCAATCTCATCTTACTAATGAGGAGAAAAGAAGAGTATTAACTCGAGGGTGGGATGGATCTACTTACACAGCAGTATCCTGCACTGCTCTAGCACAGCTGCTTTTGTAGGGGACTGCCATGGCACTCTGCTAAGACAGCAAAAACTATTTTCTACAAATCTCAAGTGTAACCTGATGAACTGTGTTCTCTGTTCAGGTAGGAAGGGAGGAAGACTGCTGCCTGGGTGTCAAATGGCACAAGATGACGGGCAGTTTCGTGCAAAAAGGCGAAAAAAATGCAAAGATAATTAGCAGAAATGGAGAATGTAGTGGAGAGAGCCTGAAAAGCAAGGCTTTGACAAGTTTCTCTGTCTTCAGAGGGTCTTTACTAAATACTAACTCAGCCTGCTGGAATTTGCTGTGGTACTATAAAGTACCAGCTGCAACATGAGAAGTCCCCTGTGAGGGACTTTTTACAAGGACATGTTGTGATACGGGGGAATGGCTTTAAACTGAAATAGAGTAGGCTTAAATTCGATATTAGGAACAGACTTTTTACTGTGAGGGTGGTGAGGCACTAGGACAGGTTTGCCCAGAGAAGTTGGGGATGCCCCATCCCTGGAAGTGTTCAAGGCCAGGCTGGGTGGGGCTTTGAGCCTCCTGGTCTTGTGGAAGGTGTTCCTGCCCATGGCAGAGGGGTAGAATCGGATGAGCTTTAAGGTCCTTTCCAACCCAAACTATTCTGTGATTCTGTGATTTAAGCTGGGGTTGAGTAAGAGGTCTCATACGAGCTCATCAAGACTGTGAAACTTTTAGTAAGGTTGTATCTACATCTACAAATGATCAGTGTCACAAAATAAATGTTAATTTTGTGACTAAAAGACAGCACTGTCACTTGTTGCTTCAGTAATTTCTTTGTTGCATAACAATGGAATGAGAACTGAATTCACAGAGAGGAAAGTGCAGTGTTTGCCATGGTTTATGGATGGAAAGTCCTCCGCATATCTGTGTTCAGCCACCTGCCTTCAGCAAATTATAGTACAACATACGTGTACCCATACAGAACTAACTGCTCCCAGGTTAGTAGCAATAAAATATCACCCAGTGACATCTCTGAAGACATTTAAGCACACAGTGCATTAAAATAAATATGAACAATAGGCTCAAATTTTATTAAAAAATCTCAACAAGCCTCCCGCTCTTCATTTTATGTACACAGCAGATAGCTTCCATTCCCTTATGCATATATCTCATCTCATTCCGAGCAATCCCTTTTATTCCACTGAAAATGGTGTTAATATTTCTGTTAGCATTTCTTTACACAATGAGTGGCCATAGAGATGAAAAGCTGTCAGAAAAACCCCAAACAGTTAGCACTGACCTAGCAGAACACATTTACAATTAAAGCTTCTCCTTAGAACAATGCTGAGAACTAAAACAAGTCTTAATTTTATTGCTAATCGCATAAAAAAATAAGATACCATACTGATTTAATCAACCAAGACATTCACAGGACAATATTTGTACTCTAATTATCTGAAAGCCAAACTCTTCTGGAAGACGAAACTGAGTTAATCCTTTACCATGGGCATTGTCATACAGAAGTAAACCAGCAAAATGTTAACACAAAAAAGTGAAGTCAACCTGGGTCCTTTTGGGGTGAAATGGTCATTACATGAAAAGTTAGAGCAAGTGATGCAGACGGCTGTAGACAGAATGGGAACGAGATTAGACAGATGGGAAACCATGGCACTGGACAAATACTGAGCATAAAAAGGTTGAAGCCACCTCCCCTCCCCCAGCTCGGAATGTGTGCATTCAGGATATTTTTATCCAACTATTTATCGTGCTCTTTTGCTCCATCTGCTGGCTCTGCAGCAGCAGGCAATGCATTCCACACCTATTATAATAACAATACCAAATAAAAAAAGGAAGATAAAAATATGAGTGAAAAAATACTTATCAGGATCCATCTCATGAACTCTTTTATCCACATATTGTCTTTTGCATTTATAGACAGATGTCTAGTTGTCTTGTCTTTTGCTTAAATGAGTTATTCCAGCTTTGTGGGGCATTTTCCCTGCTATATGCTATGAATCTAAAATGTGTTTTGTCATTTATACTGTTAAGCAACAGAAAAATGTTATTCTGAGTATGAAGAGTTTTCAGAGTTCAAATTCCTTTATTTCTCAATGGTATAATGAAAACTGAGAAGTGGAAGGGTTTTCTTACACTTAAAATCATAGTAAGTCTGTGTACAAATAGAATATCCATATATAGACTTACATGGACACAGGTGCTTATTTAATAAATCAAATTCTATTAAGGAAAACAGTCTTTCCATGGTGTTTTTATTACACCCCTAGAGGGAATCATATTCCACCACAGAATCAAAAACTGCCACTGGGAACTAAAGAGGTCCTTAGTCCCTCTAACTACCTAGAGTAACACCCAAGTCACCCCTCGGAAAAAGCTCTAGATGCCAGCAGCTCCTAAAGCAACTTATTCCAGGCAATTGAAGGCCAGGCATTGAAACAAATTTGCTGGACAATGTAATAATTTGAAAGCTACAGCTTAACAGTGTTGCAGACTCAGAGATGGATACCACGTAAACACACGGAGTGTGTTTTTAGGTGGCTGAAAACACAGAACTCTTGGGCTTGCAGCAAACCAGAAGTATCCCATTAGCACAGTAATGGACCAACCTGCAGCCTTGGTGAGCAGAGGTCACCTCTGTCCTACCCTCGTGCCACCTGCAGCTTATGGCCCAGGTGTCAGCAGGTTAAGAAGCACAGTGGAAACGTGAACATCCCTTAAATGCCATTCCCTCTGGTGGAAAGGAAGACATAAATTAATTGTCACGCTGGTAATTCTTTGGCTCCTCAAAGTTAAGCACACACATAGCTATAGTAAGTAGGGGATTCCTACTTTTTATTTAAGTCTGGCAATTTGATTTTTCACTTGTCAAAAGCACATTTAAATGTGACTAAATAAAAACATGGTAGGGGTTGGAAACTGGTATTATTGTGAATGAGAGGCAGAGGGGAAATATTCCAGTAATGCTGAAATTTTCTTCTTTTTATAATATGTACAAAGAAAAAAATAGGCAATAGAATAGAGCCAGAATATAAAATCCATTTTGCAATAGAACCTTAACTGAGATAGTAGTAATTTTTATGATATCAAGCTATTATTCCAAAGTTAGTTCTTAAAACTCAGGGCTTGTGGAATAAATGCTTGCTTGGCTCAGAAATTCTTCCCTTAGCACCTGATCCCTCTCAGAGACAAGGAGTCAAACTAGTCAGTACTTTGGCTTGACATGATGCTGCCGTTTATAACATTTTAATGTTCAAGTATGGCTAAAAGTTTAAGCTTCTGCTTTTTTATTCAGATCATATTAGTCGATGCCTTTCTCAGGCATGGGGAAATGTCTCTCACATATTCTGATAGAGAAGTTTAAGATGCAGGAGCTGCCAAACAACGTATAAAGAACAGTAATGACTTTTTTTGGAAAGTGAAAACAAACATTAAGTATTTCAAATTACACTGTTAGATGATTGCACAACTCAAATCTCAAAGCATATGCAGGCTGTACAAGGTATCACGTATCTATCTCTATGGCAGCTAAGTAATAACAGGGAATGTAAATGTAAAGAAATCAGAATTGTGTATCTGTTGTAAGTTTAGTGTGATTTCTAAAGAGAAAAACGTCTCTTGAATTTTATTTTTTAAAGCTATTACTGAGGAAAATACTATCTGACCCCAACAACTTTTTTTTTCCATTGATGTTTTTATAATGTGCCTAATTTTACACTTTGACAGCTCCCACATTATTCATCTTAGGTCACACAAGAACATTGCAAATAGAACAACGTTCCAGAGGAGTGTATTGAATAACAGAAAAAATTGAGTTGTTTAGTGAGATAACAGAGTGCAGGTGCAGCAGCACAACAGCAGAATTTGCCTCTTCGTGGTACCTGTTGTGTAAGGAACAAAATGGGCTCCATCCAGATGAGCATTCCCACAGCAACTCCTCATGCAGCTGCAGGTGTTCCCAATGCCAGCTGTAAATTAAATAAGGAGTGGTGGGGAGGGGGTGGGGGAGTGTGGATTTGTTTTGATCTGTTCTTTACAGTCACGGCAGCAGAGGGTCTGTGTTACCCACCAGAGCCCAGCAATTCCGCACAGGGAGAGAGCAGGGAGTGAGTAAAGGGTGACCAAGAACAACTTTAAAAAAATATAGAGAATCACAGAAAAGCCTGGAAAAGGCCTCCAAGATCATCAAGTCCACCTGCTAACACAGCACTGCCAAGGCCACCACTAAGCCATGTCCCCAAAGGCCACATCTACATGTCTTTTAATACCTCCAGGGACAGTGACTCCACCACTGCCCTGGGCAGCCTGTTCCAATGCATGATAACCCTTTCTGTGTAAAAATTTTTCCTAACACCCAATCTAAACCACCCTTGGTGATACTTGAGGCCATTTCCTCTTGTCCTGTCACTTTTCATCTGGGAGAAGAGCCTGACCCCCACCTCTCCACACCCTCCTGTCAGGGAATTGTAAAGAGCAGTAAGGTCCCAACTGAGCCTCCTTTTCACCAGGCTGAGCCACGCCCAGTTCCCTCAGCTGCTCCTCCTCACATTTGTGCTCCAGACTCCTCCCCAGCTCTTCTGCCCTTCTCTGGACCTGCTCCAGCACCTCAGTGTCTTTCCTGTCATGCAGGGCCCAAAACTGAACACAGAGGCGTAAGAGTGAAATTCCAGTCTTTATTAAGATCTTTCATGTCTGTCCTCTGTTCCTCAGTTTCTCATGTGGCAAAAGAAAAGCTCACAGAACTTTTCATAAAATTCTTTACATACACTGCTTACTAATTATTCAATACTTTTATTTATGTACATCCCTAAAATCCTTCTCTAGAATTTCAGCTGATGGTATTATAGATGTCTGGCTTTGAGAAGTCAGTGACACAGCAATTAGCTACAGGCTTAAATGAAGAGCAATGCCTGTAGATCCTATATTAATTAGTGACAAGTCATTTCTACAAGTAAAGATTTTTCTCCTCTTCCCTGCAAATATTTATGCACTCATTTAAAACCTGAGTGCAACTGTGCAATGTAGCCAGCTTAAACAATACAGTTGAATGCTTGGTTAGAATGCAAAACAATACGAAATTAAAGTCTGCAGTGCTGAAATCTAACACACATTTCAGGGGAAATGCAGTAATGCCATGAAGCACGACTCCTTCTCCAGGGCCTCAGTACTAATTGCTTGTGGACTTAGCAAGATGTTAGAAACAGCAGAAAATCACAAAGTCTTTTCTCAGTGGAAATCATGAGAAAAATATCGTTTCTTCTGACCACAACAATAAATGCTTTTAAACACGCAAAGTCGTCAAAAGACTTTCTGAGCAACTCAGAAGAAATCACTTCAGACAGGATTACTACTTTATATGTATATCCAGAGCCCTGCAGGCATACTAGAGTCAGATTTGTTAATTCTGCTCTAGTCTGCTCTGACTTTACCACAGGGCTTTTGAAATGTTAAAAAAAAAGAGGTTGAAAACACGAAGCTTAAAGAAAACTCATATTGCTTTATACTGTAAATATCCTCTATCAGGAACTGGGGAAGCTTGATGTTCTTTCAATTTTGTTTGGCCATGATCAATCTGAAAAATTCTTCTCTTTTTTCTTTCATCCAATTCCATCTGCAGAACAGCTCAGTGAAGAAGACTCCCAAAACAATGGAAAATCACTGCAAACAGCCTGGGACCCTGCACATTATTGCACATGAGCCCAAAATTGTTCTTAGGAAGATGATCAAATACGGATGTGTTGCATTTAGAAAATCCAACTCTCTACTTATTGATGAAAATTAGCAGTGCCAGTGCTCCCAGAGAAACCTTGCATTTTCCACTGCAAAACCCCAGCTCTTTTTCTCTGTGACTCTCATGTCCGGACTATGGGAGGAAGGTTGTCACCTACAGAGCCACGGTAACGCATGAGTCAAGGTTGGATAGATACATCACTGATGTTGGAATCATTCCCTCCCTGCCTTGGCTCTTGACCCTTCCATCCTCCAGGCATGGCTGCAGCATGGATGTGAGTTTTTAGTGCAAACAAGGTCAAAAATTCTCTTGTCCCAGATACAACACAACTAATCCTTATCTGGGAGTTGGCCTAACACACACACACAAAATACTCATCTTTTCAAAAGTTCATAGCAGACCAGCTCTGAGGGACTCATTATGTACTGACTCTCAGCTAAGGACAGCCCTTCCTTGCCTGACCCAGCACATGCAACACCTCAGTCCTGACAGCAGGCACCTGCTTTTCAAGATTTCAATAATTCCTAGAAAATACCAATGACACTGTGGATTTGCTTGTATCAAAATGCATGAGGTGTTATGTTCTTCCTTCTCTAGTCTGAATATGAATGAGGAATTTTAGATTATCACGACGATTTCAATAAACAAGAAATAAAATCAGGTATCATCATGATAATTTAAATCAGTCATTACTGGTTTTATCAATTCTTTTCCATCAAGGATTACCTGTTTATTTACAAATGGCTATCTCTGTGTCTTTGAAGGAAACATACCTCACAGCCTGTCATTCAAAGTCCAGAAGTGCATCCATCCATAAACACAGTTCAGCTTTATCCAGTATAACCAGCATATTTATCCATGTGCAAAGGATAGGACCAAAGAGCATTACTACTCACACACAACTAACACATGAAGTAACTCAAGGAAAATAAACTTCTGGAAGGTTCTTATCAGCAAGTTACTTAGATAGCTTTTATAGAAGAGAGGAAACAATCCTGGGAAGATACTAAGGAAGTTTTCTCAAGTCTAGCTGCAGAGCTGGAGGCTGTGAATCTCATCTTGTAAAATTGGCAGAAACCTCTCCTCCATGAGAAACAAAGACTATTTCTCAAAAGTGACTACTTCTTGGGCCTGGAAGTGATGATAATCCATCCTCTGAAAAATCAGATACTTTCATGTTCTCACACAAACTTAAAAGGTACTAAAATTTTCCAGTTAATTTTTAAAGCATTGGCCCAGAGGTACACTTTGGAGCTCTGAATATACCGTTCTCTTCCCGGCTTAAAATGCCGTTTAATTGAGTTAATAAGCAGTCTACTTCTCAAATTGCTGTAAAGCAAAATGTACTTTTCTGTACTTTTCAGGATTTTCAGGTTTTCTAACGAACAGCATTTCAACAAAGTATTTTCACACCCTAATGCCTTCTCCCTCGATTTCAGTACACATCAGACGTCCCACTGTTCCAGTCCACCCAACAATACACCTGTTGTTCCCAGTACAACCGTTGGCGTGACTAACAAGGCCCTGCTGTTCACATTTCAGTTTAAAATGCCACATTCTGTATATCCTGAAATAGTTTATTCTGATTTCAGAAGAAAAATACGTTACTTAGGACATATGCAATAAGGAATCATCACAGCATTGCTCTCAAAAAACAATGTTCATATTCTCACTATGTACAGAGATACGCACTCACGAAAAATCTGCAATCTAGGAAGTCCACAAGAAAACAAACTTCAAAATCTAAACTTTACTAGAACCCATTTGGTTTTCCTACAATAATCCATATCCAACAAAAAACACTCATACACCATCTATGCAAACGAGAACCTTGCCTGGGCAATGAAGCTTAAACAACACCTAAACACACAATGATGAGGCAGGAAGTGATTTAAACATCAGCAGCAGTGCAAGGAGGGAGCTAAATTAACACCCCCCTTTGAAAATTGAAACCTCATTATGAAACCTTGGTTAGAGAACAACTTGACTGCAGCCAACCTGACCATATCTCAAACCTTCTGTGCAAGCGTAAGTGGAAAAGATAAATCCTGGTACACGTAGAGTAATACCCTGATTATTTATTAAAATGTGCTTCTCCCTATACAAATGTGTTATCCATATTAGGTTCTTTCCTATTAGGTAAAACTAATTTATTTGGTATAAGGCAAATGGAGAAAAAACGAGACCGTTTTAAAATTGCCTAAGGTCACTTCATGGGCAAAACAATGTATTTAAACTGCAGAGATGACAACATGCTTAATATGACTACACAGAAATTGCTTCCTTGATGACAATACATTAAAATCCTCATTGAATATTCATAGAATTTTTGACAAGATTGAGTGACACGTAATCCCAGCCCCAGCAAGCACCGAGTTGATAGTCTCCCTGTGCAAGGATGGATGCCACACACCAGCCAGGTCATCTTTGTTCCTCCCAGGGCCAGGAATGGCTGCACAAAACATCCTTGCTCCCAGTTTTTAATATCACGTCAGGCTGACACAAATGGAAGAGAAGGAAATCAAATGTACAAAGCTCCTCTGTGTATCGGATGCCAGAGTGAGGCAGAGCCTTTATCACAACGGTACAATAAGTGAGTGGAAGAGCTGCAATTTCCTTATAGCGACAGAAAATTAGAGAAATAGCAAAGAAATATCCTCTGAGTGACTTTCACTTACTAAGTTACGACCTCTGCATGATAAATAGGTAAGCAGAGTTTAAATGATGTGAAATATGTCAATTCAGAATGCATTAGGATGCCATTAACAGACAGTAGCTTAGACATCAGGAAAATATTAAGATGGATAGATCACTTAGCAACAATAGGACAAAGGGGGTTTTAATAAAGGGAGAGCAAGACAATGCCAGACTAATGCCACCAATGATCCGGAGCGCCTTCTTTTTGTCAGATGTGCACCAATGTGATAAAAACCAATTGTCGTTGAGACAAACAAGGGTAGACTGCTGAAAAACAGTCAAGCCAAAGCCCTGTCTATTAATCAAGTAAAAAACTTGACTGATAAATGCTGTACCAGTAATGCAAAGTGATTAATACCATATTTCAGCACCACAATGAAACTGCTCTGTAATTTCCTAACTGCAAAAGCGATACATAACGCATTCCTTACGCCATCACTCCCATGTCAGGCAACGTCTATGACAACTTTATCTGATACAGTTTTTAGATGACCCCAGGCCACAGTTCAAAGCACTTGCTTGGGAGAAACTGTATTGCTCCTCCTAAGTGCACTGGGACCTGACGGAAGTTTAAAAAAGAAAATGAATCTATGTAACTCTCTCGCAGGGTTAAATTATATACTTCTAACTGGTTTTTAAGCTTGGAAACAAATGAAATTCTAAAATACTTGCAGAAATACCAGCCTAGCATGGGGGGACAACAAGGAAGACATACATGTATAACAAAACAAAAATGAAAAATAAAATTCAGTGAATTAATTTTCTCTTGTTTACTTGTAAGCCCCCCAGGCTGACATCTTTGCAACAGCTCCAGCCACACAATTGCACCTGGTACACAGAAAACTCTCATTTTTTTGTCATTCCAGACCATTTACCTTTGATTTTTACACTGCTGACTATTCACATGAGCTGCTCATGAAAGCATCTTATCTACAGCCAAAAAAGGAGGGTGTTTGCACTAATCCAGGGATACAGGGGTGTCCAGCACTGCCCCTTAAAGCCATCACTTCCACCAGGCGCAGGGACATGACACGCAACGGTTCAAAGACTGCTCTAGATTCTGCCTTTGGTCTGCCAGCCCCTTTCACTGTCAGTCAGCCTGATGATGTGAGTATGTATGTGAGTGATGTTCGAGGATATTATAATTCCTCCAGTGTGAGCACTTAAAAAAACCCCAACAAACACCAATCAAAACAAAAAAGAACAATTCTTTCTGCTTGGAAAATGTTAACATTCACTGGAAATAAAAGATCAGTTGTGACACAGGAGGTGTTGTGAGGCCAAAGCTCTGCCATGTTTGAACAGGCAATAACATCAGCAAAAATAATCGGGGCAAACATTTTTGGACGTGGAGCTGCACAGCACAGCTGGCTGCAGCTGCAGCACCAGGGGGGAGCCACAAGCCCTCTGATACATCCACTTCTTGTTTTCAACAATAGTGTTTTAAATAAGTTAATTTTTTTTTAAGTGAAGAAAAAAAATATCTTCATTTGCCAAACTCTCAGCTAAAAGTGACAGGCAGAGCCCAAGTACAGCAGCTTCTCCTTTTTTTCTACCCCACTTACATGACAGCTGTAAGTGCAGACACCTGACAGCACAGATAATGACAGCAACACGCTGCTCTGAGCCATGTACCTTTCACACACAAGCTGCTGCTTTCATTTACTACAATCCTGCTCGATGCCTCACACAGCTCCAAACAAATAATAACACTTTTTAGGGAAATAGCTCCACAATAAAGGTAAGGAAGGGACTTCTGTGCTGCTATAGACCACAGAGCTTTTGCCTCTGTTGTGAATTTCCTCTTAATAATTCACCTCTCACATCCCAGTCTCAATTCCCACAGACAGAATCCCCCTGAAGAGGGGCATATATTGCAGCCCAGCTGCACTGCCGGGGGTCAGAGTGGGTGGCAACAGAATCTTGCCATCAGCCTCTTCTGTTTCTCACATACTTGAAAGCAGAAACAGATTCATTGGCTTAGGAAAATACCAGATTTTATCATAAATCACAGAATGGTTTGAGTTGGGAGGGATCTTATCTAGTTCCAATCCCCTGCCATGGGCAGGGACATCTTCCACCAGACCAGAAGCAGCCACAGCTTCTCTGGGCAACCTGTTCTCAGGCCTCACCACCCTCACTGTGAATTTCTTCCTAATATCCCATCTAAACCTACCCTCTGCAGGTAGGCTGTATTCTGGTTTTTTGTAGAAGCTGGCATTAAACAGGATGCAACTTTGCAACTGCTTTGATGAAAATTTTTTTTTTTTTTTTTTCAGTATTTGAAAATTGGCCTTTTAGAATCAACTGTGGTACCTAATATGGGTTTGGTTTCAGTGTCCTTCATCCTGCTAGGAGCAGAAGAAGGGAATACTCTTAATACACTGCCCTGTGCTCCTACTCAGAGGAATTCTCCCAAGACTGTGGTTTCTTCAGCAGTGTGAGCTGGAGTTCCCACCAGCATCCACCCAACCCCTTCTGGCTTGCAGGCAGAGATGAACTGTGGATGATGAGGGCAGGCAGCTTCACCTGAAGCAAACACTGGAAAGTTTAAGTAAAATTAGTCCAACTACTTTTAAAAGTAATTTTCACTCAACCCAGATAAAATCATAACTGAGATGAAAATGCAACGTTGCAATTGAAAAGCGCTTACAGAATTAGAGAGTAGCTCAACTTAACAAAAAAACCCAAACCAGCAACATTGCACTTGGCTTGTTTCACAGAACTTGCTAAAAAAGGACGATTGCTGAGAATTTTAGACAATTGGCCAGATTACACTTACAAGTTCAAAACTGCTTTTGTCTGGTATTTCACGGTGCTTTGAACAAAAAGCCACCTGCAGCACAGGGGAGCCTCTGCCCCATCCTTCCTCGGTTAAATTACACTGGGTTTGTTTCACAGTTCTTACAGGCTTTTTTTTTTTTTCTTCTATCTTTCATTTCCCCTTCTTTTAATGCAGACAGCACTGAAGATTAAAGTGTATTCAGGAAAGAGGTGTTGAAAGTTGGAAATAAATGCAGGGAAATTTTGCAACAGCAGAGGCAATGAAAAATTTCTAGTCACAAGTACTTCAGTGCAGCCTACTGCTGCATGGGCTGATGGCTCTGTGGCAGTATTG
Source organism: Corvus brachyrhynchos (assembly GCF_000691975.1). Lineage (NCBI taxonomy): Eukaryota > Metazoa > Chordata > Aves > Passeriformes > Corvidae > Corvus > Corvus brachyrhynchos. Next base: position 13,547,908 of record NW_008236769.1, on the reverse strand, counting down.
TAAAAATTATTCATTTTCTTGTAATTACATAAATGTGCATTTGTACACTCTGAATCACCTTTACAGAAGAAATGGGATAAATGGGGGAAAAAATGTATAAGTTTATCAGTGGCATGCTTCCAAAAAGCAATATATGAAATGCAAACCCCACCTGGCTAGTGGACTCTTACACCAAGATTAACTCCATCTCGTTTCATATAGGCTGTATTTTTAGCAATGCTTTTTGCATTCACTAGATTTTAACCCTCTATATTGATTAACTCCATCTCATTTCATACATGCTGTATTTTCAGCATTTTTTTAGCAATATTTTTTTTCATTCACTAAAATTTAATCCAGTATATCTACTTGTAAATAAACAATAACTAGTCATGGTAATGTAACACTGAATGTCACAAGTTTTTACCTGTTTCACTTCTCAACCTTAATTGAGCACTGACATCCATTTTCTGCATTTAATAAATACACTGGCTTACTTTGCTACCCAGGTTTGTTCTTTCCACAAGGTGAAAGCATATCCCCAGGAATCCCCTGAAGCCAGTGTTAACATCTGTGAAAAACTTTACTCTCCTTTAGAAAGGTATTTGGAAATTTTCCTCAGAAAATGTTCCTTTCCCCACTCCTGAGTACTTCACTGATTCCTTCCATTCATTCTCCAGTCATGTTATCCATGTTATCAGGAATGCTTGGGAAGTTCTCACGGTGCACATGATGTCTGTGAGCCTGAAGGTCTTCCATGGAACAACTCATTTGGAAGAACAGTCTTGCAAGGGGAAGTCCAAACCATACTTCAGAGACTTCAACCAAGAATGCAAACAAGAATCTCAGTTTGTACAACCACAGACACAGCACAGCCAAGAGGGCTCTGGAATTGCCCCTTCCCAGGGAAGCTGATCACTGCTTCACGGGCTGCTGGCACAGCACCATGTCAAAAAGGCTTTTCTATCAGAAACTTTCAGGAATAACATCACAGAAAATCAAAACCCTCTTCCAAACCTCGCTCCAAAAGCACACAAATGCCATTCAGCACCATCCGCTTGCAGGCACTGATGCTGAACTACACAAAGTCTCCAGGTATATTTTAAAAAGCCCAAATTAACTTGATTCAGTAGCTGCAGGAGCTCTGCACTATTTATCCAGCTGCAAGGCCACTTGGATGATTTGTTTTTTCTAAATACGTGAATACTTTGTACCACTGTTTGTTAACTGTTTGATGGAATAACATAACGCAGGAGGTGATGAACTCTTGGCACATCTCTGCATCTGTCACCTCATCCTTTATCCAAAGCTTTCTCTTTGATTCTGGCCATCAAATATAAAATAAGCAGCAGATCTCGACAGATAACTCACTCAGGAGTTACCTGTGGCACATAAGCTATACAGTTCCAGCAAAGCAAAAAGGCTGATACGAGCTTTCACAGTCCAGCAGCTGCATTATTACTAACACATTATTAAACAGCAATTATTGATTTGCCTGTTCCATTTCAGCTGGAGCCTAAAGAAGCTAACAGAGAGCACAGCTGATGGGAAGGGGCCAGGCTCAGCTTTGTGTTTTGCTTGGTTTAAAAAAAAATCATAAATATTTCCTTAACTCAGGATTCAAAGCTCCAAACCTTTAAACTTTCACTATATAAACCAGCGAATTTTATGTGACTGAAAATAAAAACAAAGATGGTTTTAAAAATTTAGAACTCTAGAAGAAAGAGGAGCATAAAACCATAAAAGTATGACCTCCAAGTATTGCAAAGTGTTGAGTTAAAAGTGCTCAGTCATCTTCCCTTCTCTGCAAAAGCTCATGGGTCCACCTCAAGTAAGTAGAAAGCAACCAATGAAGAAAAACCTCAACATTTCAAATAGGAGACAGGACTGGTATGTGGTATGCATTCACTTTCCTTTCAGGATCTCCAGTCAAGACCATGACAAGAGCAGCTCTCCAAATACCCCAGAACATCTTCACTGCAGCACTTGATGTCTGGCTGACACAGTTTTTTAAAGCTTCACTTTCAGAAAGTTCCCTTACTTTGGAAGAGCACACAACTTGCATGGATCCATGAAGAGCAGTCAGGGATTACCTCACAACACATACACATGGTGCCCAAAACACCCAACCCATTTCTCAGAGTTGTATGTGGAGTCCTTTGGTTCTGGAGCTTCCCTTCAACTGTCCATGCAGGAAAGAAAATTTCTGCAGATGTGAAATGTTATGCCTGTAAGATTCACCCCCAGGCTCTTTTTACACAGTTGGAATTTGCAGATGTGTAAGTTCCCTGAATGGTATATAGGTGTATTATGGCAATCACCTGCAAAATCCCATTGTATCACTTGATAACATTCACACATTCATTAGAGAAAAACAACACCTTAGTATAGACAATTAACAAAAACATTTAGGAAACAAGAAAGAGAAATTAGTAGTTTTTGTCTAAGTTTTCCTGAGCAGCAGTAAGAAGCAATACAGCTCCAAAAGAAAAAAATTAGTTATTAAGCCATAATCAGGTAGGAATAATTATAATCTGCTGATCTGTGTGTGTGAAACACCAAGATGTAAAAACAACAGAATCATGGCTTTTTAAGTCACAGATGGAGAAAGTCTAAGTACTTCCACCCATTCCACAAGATTACATTAAATTTTTCAATCATCAGTTAAATGCATCATTCAACATCCCTATTTTAGTGTTTTCTGAGACATCGTGATCTCTGCAAGTATCTGTATCTTTAATTTAAAATTACTTTCCAAGCAGCAGAAGAAATTGAAGCAAACTGAATGAATTTAAATTCATTACCAATTAAGTGTAATTTAATTCATGATTCTTTCAACTTTCTCGTGAGAATTGGGAGCTGCAGGAGGGATGCATACCTGACTGATGGGGCTTGATTTACTGCTGCTGCCACCCCCCAGGAAATCACACAGAGCTATATATAGCTATCAGAAACCTCCTGGCCCAGAAAAAAAACATGTTTACAAAAATAGATTTTAAGAACAACATCTGCATAAGAACTAAGCATGTGTTTCTAGAAAGGTAACAACATGCTGGCTTTTAGGAAGATAATTAAACCCCCAAAGTTAGCATCCAGGATGGTTAATCAGAGAGGCTCCAGCTCACATGCCGGAGCTGGAAACCTAAATAAAAAGGCAAGAAGCAGCTAATAAACCAGATGAGATCCTGATTAGCCAGATTTCAGAGGTTATAAGCATCAAAAATGTTAATTACAGGTTTTTTAAATGCTTGTACCTGAATTCCACCTCTGTGAGCAACCCAGTGAGCCAGTCAAGGTCTTGGTTTAACCAGAGGACAAGATAAGGAGGTGTGTTTGACCTACAGTCCTGTGCACAGGGGCAGTGCCGTAACCAGAAAGAAATCCATGGCATCAGCCAGCCCAGCACGGGGAATCCCACTGCCTCCTGCCTTTTCCTTGCTCCCCACAGCACTTCTGCACAGGTTATTCCAGCTTGTTTGTGCTGGGCAATGTGCAACAACTTTTACCAGCATCGCCCTCTGCCTTGCCTCCAAGTAGGCACCATCCAGGTGCTGAGAAATGTGTCGTCATCCTGAGTTGAAATTTGAGTTCGCGTTTGGAAATAGCAATTTAATAAATATATTTTTTATAAAAATTAATTTTAAAAATTTGTTCCTGGCCAGCAGAATTATATTTGCATCGACCCAAATTCCTGAGGAGCTACCTGTAATAACATATAATATAGGATAATGCCTAAATTAGCTACAACACACAGAACTGGCAAGCGCTTGTGGGAGAACAGGGATGCCCAAGTATTTGTCAGAGACAACCAGTGAAAAAGGTGCCAGCACCCCACAAGAAAGGAGAATCTCAGCAGAAAAAGCTTTGCCCAGCCTAACTCAGCTGTGGTGCCTCAGAGGAACACACGGGTCCCATGGCAGTAAGAGGTGCAAGGACAGCTGTGGAAAACTTGCTGTTCTTCATTCTTCCTGCATCCTTCTGAGGCATCTTAACTCTACCTGCAAGAGCTGTGGTAAGTGAAGAGGGGGGTGTACATTAAACAGATTACTGTCCAGGGATTTAGAAAGAAAGCAGTAGGTATGGGTATGAGGAATCTGGTCAGGAATTAAATGTGACACAGAGTAATATCAGATATAACAAGATAACATATGTGAAATTCTTATTTGAAGATTATCAAGATTCAAAAAGGTCTTAAACACAAGACTTCTCCTCCATTTACTAACATTTTTTAAATTACTTTTTTTGAGCAAAGAAACCGTTCTCATAGCCCACTTTTATTCAAGGTGCAGAAGCAGAGATTCCACATGAGCAAATGTTAGTTATAAAACAAGTTTTCCTAAAATTCATGAAAGAATAATAGTACTGCAACTGGTCTCTCACAAAATACAAGAAAATATAAAAATTTTTTCAGCATCTGGAACTGCTCCACTCAGCCCCTTGGGGCTGCTCAGATATTCTGCTGCTATTGACTCCCCACTCAGGTCTAATATTTCAGCAGAAAAAACAATGAAGACGGGAAAACTTGCCAATATTAACTATAAACTCTGCCAAATGAAAAGCAGGTTTTTCTTATTATCTGAGCTGTTACTTCTTTCAATTAGATGACTAATTGCATGACTATTCCTTTAAATTAGGTGACTTGGAACAAGAGCACTTTTAGCTGTAATGAAGAAAACAATCTCATGATAGAGCGGTCACTCAGGTAACTGCAGTTCCCACCTTTAAAATTTGGTATGAAACAACTTCATCGTACTCTACAGGTGACTAAATAAAAACATTGATTAATCAAAGTTTAGCTTCCACATCAAGCTACAATCAGAGCAGCAACTCAGCTGCAGAGGACTATTTTACTTGTAATAAGCCATGCTCTGGGGGCAGAATAATTTGTTTCCTATACTAAACTGGCTGTATTTATATATATATATATATATATATGTATGTGTATATATATATATCTATAAAATGGTTTTATATTCTCATATATATTTATTTTTATACGTGTGTGTGCACTTAGATGCATATATCAAATATAGATGTATATAAAAGCTCAGTACCTTTTTCTTTTGCCCGTGGTGCTCATTTCACAGGACCAGCTGACCTGCTGATGTTAACAGGATTCTGGCATCATAAATCAAGAAAGAATACATCCTCCCCTCAGTCTGTGGGCCACACCTGGGGAGGTGTAAGAGCAGTGCCAGGGCAGCAGGAGCTGCACAAGCCACCCAAGAAGCTGGGTTAGTGCAGACACAGCTCCTTCAGACTCAGCTCAGCGCTGCCCCTGCAAGGGCTGAGGCATTTGAGCTGTTAATTTAAAACCAGCTTGGTGTGTTTGTGTGAGCTGTGAAATACCCCATAAAAATACCACGTGGAGATACCCAGGAACTCTCCTGCGCTGCTGCCAGCACCAGTTACCTGGCAAGGTGTTTTCTTGTGCTGTGGAGATCTCCTGCTATATAAGTCAAACTTTGGTCTGCATTCAGACTTTCTGCAAACTTCAGCTGCATCTGGGCTTGCTTTGCCACAAAAGGTGGGGTCCCCCCCAGCCAGACAAATTTATTACCCTGTAACTCACTCTTCAGGATTTCAGCTGAAATGGCTGGCAGAAAGTTCAGGCAAAATTGCAAGTAAAAACTGCTGATTTTCTACCTGGAGAGAAGTATCCAAAATCCAGAGCCTTGTTAAAATAAATTTTTTGGAAGTTCTGTGAAATCTAGCAATTCATGAACATAGCCCTGCCATTTGTAAAATTCTGGGATAACTAAGTGTAAAAAAATCCATCTGTAATACAGAAAGGAGCATGGTTGACGAAGGACTTGCAATGTCTTAGGGGCTCATTTAAGAGCCTCCTTGCCTAACAAAGGCTACTTTTACTTAACAGTGTGTAGAACAAGAAGGCATTTGGAAGTCTCTCACTTAGAGTTCAATGGCAGGAATTGGCATTATAGAAATACATTTCTATTACCAGATATTTAATTTGAAATCCTTGCATTCATGAAATATTTACTGCCACAGCACACAAGACAGAAATGCACTTTTCCAAATATAATCCCCCATCTGATCTACAATTCATTTTTTATAAACTCTGTAAGTGCTGTAGTAATGCCATTCAACAACCTTATTTTCAAACTGAATCAAACTCTGTACCACCATCCCGAACTAGTTTTGTGATCTCCACTGTCCTGCTCTCAACAGATCGCTGAGTTCATCTGAGCTGAAATACGACATCACAAACTTAGCTGAAAAGTATCTTCCATGTGCTTTCTCCATACAGAACCCAGGCTGGATGATTTCTCTCTTTGTGTAAACAGATATACATAAAACATACAAGATTCTCTGGACAGAATTCAGGTTTATGAAAACCCTTGTTTGTTTTCCCATCTCCATCCTCTGGATGAGGCCATTAGAAACGTCTCTACCAATATCCTGTGACAAAGGTAAAATCCTCCAGTTTCTCTTGCTGAACCTCTTCCCTGAAAAGTGCTAACAAGTAACAAAGCAGAGACTAATTGAAATTGATTTTTGCTGAAGCAATTTTAACATCTACGAATTTTTCTACAAAGAAAACAAAGAAAAAACATTGGCAAAAAGCTCTTGAGCTGCAGTCAGGGATGGTTGGGAATCCACAGGCTTAACACGGAAAAAACAGGTTTATGTTTTGAACAAATTATCATTTCTTAAAGAGAAACAAGCTGGAAATAAATAGTATTAAATCAAACAGTGGCAACCAGTCCAAAATGTTTGCCAAGCTAAGGTGGTCTAAATGCCACCACTGTAGCACCCTTTTAAGTGAGGCAATTTTTCCTAATATCCAATCAACCTCCAATATCTAATCAACCTCCCCTGGCACAACTTGAGGCCATTTCCTCTTGTACCGTCACTTGTTACTTGGGAAAAGAGACCGACCCCCACCTCAGAGCAACATGCAAAATTAGAAAATTAATGGAGTTTAAGTAAGTTTCACTAATACATTATTATCTGCTCAACCATTAAATAATACTGTCAATTAGTATTTGTTAGCACTCTTGGGAACGACAAAGTCCAAACAGGCATTGCTTCCAGGCATTGCTGCCACATCAAGAGTGGAAGCAACACCTGGAACAGGTAACATCTGCACACCAGCTACAGGGGGTGGTGGAAAATACACTCAAAAGCATGCCCAAATAGTTCATTCCTACAGTTCATCCTTATTCAGCAATTTAAGTCCACGTTTAATCACACTGAATCGCCTGTTTTAAAAAATACAGTATTTCCCTGTGTGGTTGCTGTGCTTTTTATTAACACAACTGAAGTATCTTGTATGAGGGGTCCAGTTCAATGTAGCACTGCATGTTGCACAAGGCTGAAGCTTTGTAGTGTAACTCCACAGCTGGCTTCCTCCTGAAAATGCCCCCACTCCCTGCACTGCCTCATTTTCCTTGCAACTACAAGGAAATAATGGCATTTAAAGAAAGAGAGAGAAAATCAAGTGCCTGAGTGCCTGCAGGAGTATTTTTGGTTGGCATTTAGCTGCTGCTGGTTCCCGATGCCCACAGAGAGTGACAAATGTAACTTTAAAATTGTAAGAGAACAAACAGAAAATCTTTTCCTGGCAAGCTGTCAAAAAAACCAAACACTACTGTACTGCACAGTAGACTTTTATTCTGGGTGGGCCCTGGATACAAGCACAGACTAACTGAACAGTATCAATTTCAAAAAAAGCCAAGAGAATCAGAACTACATTTAATAGAAAAGAACTGTGAGAAGAAAAAGAAAAACACCTCTTGACTGTTCAGAATTTCTTTAAAATAATTGGGAATTTTTACTGCAACATAATTAAAAAACAATAATTACCCCCACACAACCGGGTTTGATAGTGCTACAGAAAAAGGTCCTGTCTTTTGAGTACTTCAGATACTAGCATGGATTCAGCTACTGAATGGAAATTAGGTCTAAGACCAACAGACATCACTGGAAGTTATCACCACCTACCCAGAGCTGGGGGAGTTTCTAAAAAAATCTCCTCTTCAGTGACCAACAGTCAATTATTGTCTCAGAAACTGCAATATTAAACATATTTCAATGAGGAGATTCTACGCCAGCAACAAAAAGTTAAGGTCCTGCCACGATACAGCTCAGAGTGAGGACTGCAGTAAACACAAACCAAGTTTCATTTCTCTCTTAACATAAGGGGATGCATTTGTCCACTCATGTTTGTTTTTAAAAGATAAAAAATATAAAATACAAAACACAGTTCCTTAGTGTACAATTAACAGTGATTACTTGACCAGTTTGTTCGAAGAATTTAGACAACTCAAGATTTGTGCAGGCAATGTATCTTTTCAATAAGAATAAAGTACCAAATATTAAATTAGAAGATGAATCAACTTCAAACTTTTCTAGCCAAGTCTTGCTTCACCTGGGATAAAACTAAGGAGGTACTAACAAAAAGTACTGCACATCCAACTAAATAACCAGGGGTTTTATTGACTTCCAAATGAATTAACAAAAAGCCTAAAATGGCTTAGTGCATTTTTCCTTTGCAGGGAAGTTAAGGTTTTGGTAACTTAGGTCAACTATGTATTTTAAAAAATCTCTGAAGGAACTAAGTTATATGGTGCTTCCATGATTCCCCATCCTGTGAAGATGTAAAGGTCATACAGGTAAAACCAAAGTCATGAGCACATCTGCCCTGTGCTAAAACCCTCATCTAATGATGGAGCTGAAACACCTGCACACCCAGGCTGGACACAGGGTAGGACAGTGAGCAGGGTGCAGCACCTCTGGGCAGCTCCACATGGACCCCAGTGCTGCACTGGGAAACAACAGACACAACTGGTAAAGGATCCACAGCCGATGACATCCCACCCTTACTCATTAATTACAGCTACACAGCTTGTATTTAATTACCTTTTACGAGCAGGAGGCTCAATTAGATGAGTAAGGATGCTGTACAATAACACTCCATTTATGCAGATTCTGTTATTATAAATCAGAAAATTAAAAACAGAGATAGTTCTTAGGATTCCTAATTAAGGCTTTGTAACAAATAACAGCCGTTCCTGTTCAATCTCATCCCCACGTAGCTCTTGACCAAGACCCTCCTCAGTGAGATCCCAAGTCCTCTGTGGGTCAATACTAATCCAGCAGAAGATCAGTGGCCACCCCCACTGACCCCAAAGGGACCTGCACCCAGATGGAAGAGCAAGTTCAGTGACATGTGAACACTACAGATCACGCTGACAGGAGCAACCAGTTCACCCTCTGCTGGGAAGTTGTCACTGTGGTCCAAATCCAAGCCTACAGAAGACAGGGCTTGCTTGCTCTCCTCGGCGCTGCAACCCAGGAATATCCAGAAAACTCAGGTTAAATCTCCTCTTCAGCCATAAAACAAAGAGGCAAGATATTGAAAAATGGAGAAATGTCAGGGAAATTCTGGTTTCTTCCTTCACCTGCATCAAGTCGAATGGTTTTTAAAAAGATATACTTTTCTGTATTTTACATTTCGAATGGTTTTTAAAAAGATATACTTTTCTGTATTTTACATTTCATGTTTTTAAGGTCTGCCTGAATTCAGATTTTTTTTGATCCAAACTTTGCCAGTTGTTTGGAGCATGTCTGCCATGGCGCCGCTACCATGCAGACTCTTACTAATCTAAGTTTAAGAAAATAAAGTAAGTTTTTTTCTGAAGCAGAAAAACAAAGAAACTTAATATTTACCATATGATGGTATCAAACGCAGGGAGGAAAAAAAAACCCCACTATGCATTGATTCCCTTTCTGGGAAATTAGGCAAGGAGCACGGGACTTTTTAGCAGAGAGGAAAACAAGTCTTTCCCCAAAAGGCAATAACAGGGATGAACACAGGGTCAGGGTTACACAACCCCGGCAAACCGTGATTGATTTTCCCTCCAGCCAGGGAGGGCCAAGCACTCTGGCCGTCCCGGAATGCCTCCATCCCTGTCAGTGCAGCTCACCTTTTCCAGCTAAAGCCTCAATGAATGGTGCTACTGTTTGGGTTTTAATTGGTGGGAAAAACCTTATTCCCATTTTTTTTTTTTGGTTTTCAGTTACAAGCACGACCAGCAAGTAAAATCTAAAAAAACAACCTCATGACTTGACATTCTTTAAAATGGCTTTAGTTAAAAGTAAGGCAGTGAAACCAGTGCCGTGATACAGAACGTATTTGCTCATTCAAGCACTGGGCTCAAATGGGCATTTTGGAATTCTGAACTGGGCCTGCAGATTAGTCCTGAAAAAATATTATATCAGAAAAGCTTTTGGCAATTTGATTTTGAATTTTAAAATAAGCCTGTTTTCCTCTCCTTGTTACAAAGAGAGCATCCACATCTGAAAGAAGTTATTTTCCAACCACGCAGGGATTCCACCTATAATAAAAGGTCACTTATTACCCCACTTTGTGAATACAAAAGAAACCTCCAGCTGAATGGGGTCTCCACCGAGGGGAACAGATGGGCCAAGCGTGTAACACAGCACTGCTGTATTGACTGGTGATGGAACCGAAATCGCATCGCCATGGCAACCCCTGCGCTCCCTCCTCCCTCAAGACAACAAGAAATAGCTCATGAGAGGTATTTTAGGAAACCCATAAAAAGAGAAAAACTGTGTTTCTTGCTTTCCAATTATTTAGAATGTACCTACAAAAGGTGCTTTCAGGAAATGAGTGGATAGCATTAGCTTCCACAGAGTGAAAAATCATCTTTGCCTGTGCTGTAGAGATTCGCACTGAATGCTGGGTCCTGATCAGCCTTCCAAAATGTTAACTCCAAACTTTATGGCCCTTCCACTGAAAATCATTATGCTGATTTTCTGGTGAATCTACTTTGGGGTTTTATTTTCCTAATTAGATACAGAGCTGTCTGAAGCAAGGTCTAATGAAATCCAGCCTATTTCTTCTCTACAAAAGATCCAGAGGTTACACCTACCTGCAATGCTCACATTGTTTTTTATATCGCTATTGCATTTAATAAATACAAATGCTGAGGACTCCTTTTGCTTTGCAAAAATACCTTTAAAAGACTGCATAAAAAAAAAAAAAAAAACAAAAACAAACCAAGATCAAACTCCCCAGCGTGAGGGAGGGAACGGAAAGCGGGTGGGTGCCAGTGAACTCCTGACTTCTTTCAAGCAGGATATCCCCAAGCTTTCAAACAATAATAAACACTTCATTCTCCAAATACAGTTCTCTGAAGTACTTGTTTCCTTCCAGTTGAAATTAATTGGGGTTTAATTTTCAGGAGAAGATTCCATCGCTAATTTCAGACTTGGTTACAGTGATACACGCCAGAGACATTAAAACTGTGCGAGATATCATTTACAAAAGGACAGATCTCCAAATGTAAACTGCCTATTAAGTGGTCCTAGTGAAACTCTTGCACAAAGCTTATGAACCTAATAAACATATTTGATTTTCATAGCATTACCTCAAAACACCAAGAACATAACCCAAAGCAGTTCCAGCTGTTTCATGTATACTTGAATAATTTTGGAAACTTTCATTTCTGACGCACCCCTGAAGGGCCCCGCTTGGATTGTAAATGTTTCTGTTTTGGTTGGCAGAAGCCCCTGTACAATCTTTAATTTAATATCAGCTTTAAAGCAATAATAAAAAAAATAATCTCACTCACATGCCAAACCACCCATGCTGCTGTGGACCCCAGGGGAGGGCCTGGCTGTGGGAATCCTGCTCATCTGTTCCCACTGGGTTTTCTTAACTCTGCAAATTTGAAGATGCTGTAATGGAGATTTCCCTGCCCCAACCTCTGGGCAGCTGAATTCAGTCGCTTTCCACAATTAAGTAATCCCAGCATTGGCACAGTAGGTTGTGTGCAGCTGCTGCAATTCAGTGTAAAAGACCAGCCAAACTTGTGATTTCTGAATATTAAGTATTTTTGGGGAATAATTACAAAGCTTCCCAAAGTTAGGTACAGTAGGCAACAGAACAACATAAATGCCTTGGCTCCTCACTTTTTTAATTGTTAAATTCTGAAACTCTGTGGGGTTTTTTCCTCACTTCTAGGAATTGGCACTATTTAAAATACATGTGATTTCTGTAGGCTTTTGCTTGCTCCTTTGTTCTTAAGGCATTAAGATTCTCCTTCAAAAAAAGTCAGAAAATGGCAGAAAATCTCCCTGGAGCCCTTTTCTCCTGCTTGTCACTGCACAGCTCACTCACTCTCTTTCACCTTTCTTGTTTCTGATTTACAACATACACTTCAGCTTAAAACATTTCCACTCCTTCCCATGCAGAACCCACGGGATGATGCTCCTCCACTGAGAGGTCCTGTGCAGGGAGCTGCAGATGACAGGACCTTTACTTTCTACTGCTAACCATATGGTTCCCTCCCCAAACTCTTGCACATTCATCCCATTTTCCCTAGGCTATGTTAGTCATCCTCTCCACACCCCTCAGCTCTGAGGGATTACTCTTGGGGTTAAACATTATCACCTCGAATCTACCTTAAATTTGTCCAATTTACAATACCTCGGACAATTTTTTGTTTTCATCTTAGATTAGGAAAGCATCTCTCTTCTGTCTCAGATGACATGACTTTTAAATCATCTTCGTGCATCTTCTCCAAAACTTTCCCCACGCAATGGAGGGACCTAGCTCTCAGTTGCCCTGGAGCAGCAATTCCCTGTGCCTGAAATGGGAGTGATACCTCATTTTGGCCACGGCTCTGCAAAGGCAGCTCTGGAAGTCCATGTTCATCCACAGAGTTAACCCACCACAGCTTTTGCTTCTGTGCATCTGACTGCATCCTCCAGTTTATTCAATCATATATTAAAATAACCCCATTAAACCAGGTGATCCAGAGCTATCTGTGCCTATGACTTCCTGTCTTCAGTAATCTCCATCTTTGTCTAAACTACAAACATCAATGATGTCTTTACAATTTTTTCCCACATCATGGATAAAAAACGTCAGCAAGGATTAAGACGAAAAATTATTCTCTACAGGACTCTGGTACAAACTGCCCATTTTTAATCAACTTAATCTTTAGAGTGTTCCTTTTGCATCATTCTGGTTTTCTACTTAAAATGTTGTATGGTATGAAGTCAAATGTCATAGAGAAACCTAGATTGTTAAATCAACACTATCACCCTTATTAAAAATAATCCCATTAAAAAGATCCTGCAGTTTGACAATTTATATACTATAAATCTGTGCAGACAACTTAATTTTCTACAGTTTCAACCTACACTGTTGGTTTTTTAAAACATGGCAAGCAAACTAATAGTAGAGGAAAAAGGAAGCTGTAATCAGCAGAAAGTAATTTACACCACACAAAAAAATTACTCAGAACCTTTTGAAGCTAAACCTGAGAGTTAAACTGGGCACCACTGAAACCAGGTGTCTTGAGTTGCAGCAACAGCATCATTTTAAGAACATCCACCTCAACCAGTAAGGGCCCTGATGCACCATTCACATTCCTGTCACTGCAAACAGGAGGAAGATGCCTCATCTTCAAAAAACTGTATTTTCAAAAAAGATATTTTCATGTCTTTATTCCTCAGATTCCACCTTACTAATTGAAAACTTAAAAAATGGTTTTGTCTCTGTGGAGGAAGAGAAAGAAACAATAATCTTCCCAGAGCTGTGGTGACATAAAGATATTAGTACAATAGGAAACTCATTTTGTCACATCATACTGTGTAAATAGAAAACATAATTAATAAGGACAAGCATGTTAATTTTGGTTCCTTTCGAAACCTGCAGGCAAGAGGAGGAAAAGGGGGAATGACAATATTTGGCAATAGCAAGAAAAACAGTTGCAAATGAGACTTTTTCAGCTCTCTTAACCAGCCTTAGTAACAACTGCGAATGAAATTAAACTTATAAACACTCTCATACCCTTTAGAGTGCTCCATTTAAACAGCATATTTAATCTAAGTCAGATGTACCATTGTAACAATGCTCTTTTTGCTGTCAATATGAATTAAGACTATTAAATATGTATGTGAAATAGTAGCCCATGCTGGAATGTCTCCAGAAAGCAACTCTCAATAGGAGGTTTTTTTCCTTTTTTTTTTCCTGTTTTTGGGGCATTTTTCGGGGCTTTTTTTCTGGGTTTTTTTTTTTTGTTTGTTTGGTTGGATTTTTTTGTTGTTGTTGTTGTTGTTGTTGTTTTTTCCTTACTTGAAGCTGCAATGATATTCAAAACTAGGTCAAGGTAACAACACCCAGCAAAAGGATCTGCAATCTCTTGGATTATTATTTTTTTAAAATATCTTCCTTTAAAATTTACCATAAAATCATTTTCCATTTCCTTTTTGGAAAGGACAAATACAGATTTCTCTACCTCCCTGAAAACAAGTGTCCACCAAAATAAGGTAACTACTAAAACACAGCTTTATTCCAATCCTTGGGAGGCATTACTGCTCTGAAATTACTATCAAGTAAAGCCACTCAAACTCTATGTAATCTAAAGAGTAACCCACTGAGCAAAGCAGAGAATTTCTAAGAAAGTAAGAGCAACCAAATACACAATTTTTAGGAATAAATGTGTATAGAAATACACAGGATTCTAGTTTGCTACATACAGGACTGAAATGGACATACACAACAACCTGACATTGTCAGCAGCTGTCTCTTCATTTGCATTGATCACTTCCTAAATTCGAACAGATGCCAAAGTCAACTTTTATTATTTTTTAAAGAATAAAACAGGTTTTCCCTTAGAAAATTAAGGGAAGGAGGCATTACCTTCCCCTCAGCAGTCTGTCCCCCATGCCCCTGATGTGCTTGACACTGCCCATTTCCCCACCTGAGAGGCAAATCCTCTGCTCCCAGACTGCTGCACAATGATGGGACAACATCTTCTGCCAGCAAAATTGAGGCACCAGCCAGTTCAGTTTCTAACAAACCCCCAGCAGCCACTCCTCTCGCCACCCCCGTTCTAACACTGGGCACACAACACAGTGCTTTCTAATCACTCCAGGGACCCCCACCCTTACTGAAAGTCACATTTTCACCTTGTGGTGCACTGCTCATCATCATCTTCGCAAAAACCTGCTTGCTGCTGGTTATGACTTGCAGATTCCCTGCATTACAGCTTTTCAGTGGAAAAGTGATTTACCCAACTAAAAGCACATTTATCAAGACAAACTCTAAGCAAGTGTAAATTTGAAATTTAAATTCAATTTCTCTGATAAAAAGCTGCAGCCAGATCAAAGAAATCAAAGCGGTGGGGTTGCTGCAATGCATGAAAAACACCAACTACAACCGCAAGAGCTGTGGAAGTGAAGAGCTGGGATGCTTGGGAGAGGGACTGACAGCACCAAGGAGAAGTGAAACCTGACAAGGAGGAGACCTGCAATCTCCCAAAATACCACCGTCAGCCTCTGATGTAGATATGGTAAGGATCTCATACGATCAGGACATGGAGCTAAGGAAATACAGGATCAGATCTACAGAGCCTGGGTAGAGGAACCTCAGTGGTGAACCCTGGTTTCAGACAAGCCTATGATAAATGAACCAGAGTATCTCTGTTTGTTAACAGGGCAAAGTAAATATTAAGAGTGATTAATTAACAAATGCCAGTCTACTGAATTAATGGTCAATGCTGAATATCAAGGAGTGGCTTTGGACCAACACACAATGAATGACAACCAGAGGAACAACAATCCAGACAGAAGAAACAGCCAATAAAGGATTAAGAGAAAACCTCAGCATAAAATCTTGCAGCAACTTTGCCTGGAAAGGAGAACAAGATCATCTTGTCCAATCCAAACTCCTTCTCAAAACAGGGCTCCAAAATGCAATTTGTACACTAATAATTCCTAATGATTTGGGAAATTGATGTACTGATTAACAAGTCCAGGGGATGCCGTGAAGCTACATTATCACCAGTGATGGAACGATGCTGTAACACAAGTAACCAGAACACCAAATCCAAGCTGAGGTCAAGATTTATTAACAGCGAGTGATCAAAAAAGTCAAGAGATGTGAAGCTGTTTACCATGACTAAATAAACCACTGTGCATTCCTTGTGGCGCTCAGGAAGTGCTGGCATTAAACAGGATGAAGAAGGTGAAAGACTCCTGATAGACCACCATGAGATCTGGTTGAATCAAGACAAAAACAGATTTGCAAATAGATCTAATAAACGAAATGAGGAGTTGGGCAAAACACGTTGGATTCCTTTATAGGGCTTGACATCCTCATCTCTCAAAAATACACCAGTGCTAACAAAAAAAAAAAAAGTGTGTTGACTTAACAGTACTTGTCTTGAGCTGTGCATCCCTGGTGTTTAAAAAGGCAGAATTGTACCATGAAGAGCTTGTATCAGTTTTCCTTTCCTCTTAGCTGGTGTGCCATGAGTTAAAATGAAACTCAAAATTTACATTTTCTAAGGAACCGGAGGACCAGCAATGCTTAAGCTGCTGGATGAGTGCAAAGGGTTAGCACTGGGCCAGGTGGGAAGGAAGTCAACTGGAGTTTCCAAATTGAAGCAATAATTTCCGAAGAGTGGATCTACATCCAAGACAGTGCCAGTTCAGAGGCTCCCATCAGACTGTTTCTACTGTGAGCACGTGGGAATTCGATGCCTCAGTCCCCTCCTGCAGCCTGAGGGACCAGCAGGATACTCCTGCCACTGCCAGCTAAAAAGCCTTTCATATTAGGACAACATTCTGTCAGAATCCTTTTGGGACGATGACAGATAATCACACTAAATTATGAATAAAAGTGGCAATGGCTTCTTTCTGGAAAAGCACCAAAACTGAGAGGGAAAGGCTCATGAAAGTGTTTCTAATAGATCTCTGAAAAACTGTTTACAGCTTATCAGTCAGCACATCTTGGCATGAAGAATGAACAATTTCAAAAGTATTTGATATCTTGATATAATTTACATATATATAAATGTGATGGAAATGTAATGTGAATTTATAGAAACACAAAATTTTATTAGAAGGGCACAGAGCCAGACTAAAAGGGAACAATGGACAAGATGTAAAATACAGTTGCTCTTCCTGGGCCTCTTTGCAGGGGTTTTCCTGATTCATGTTAGAAGTATAAAGCAACACACATACTTTATTCATCAAAATATATTGCTGATAAATCTTCAGTGACTTTCCATGGCAGTTACATGACTCCTGAAATCACCTGGAATTTTAACTAATATCTTCTCTCACTGCAACCTGATTTGCTTAAAAAAAATTACATTATGGTTACTCAACATTTCTTTAAGCAATGAAACCCAGGCAAAAATCTATTTATTGGTATCCAAATCCCAATATAAAACAACATTCAGTATTTCCTTGCAATTGGCCCCATAATTTACAAGCCCACACCACTATGGAAATATATAGGACGAGATATTTATTTCAACCCATCCAAAGTTTCTTGACTGTTGATTCCATATCTGCTTCCTGGAAGACAATTGCTTTTAATCTTTCTGTATTTGCTTCAGACATGCCCTGACAACCACTTAGAAAAGTGGTATTTTCCTGACAAAATGCATCATTTGTCTTCTACCACCAAGTTGTAGATCTTTGTTACAGAAATAGAAAGGCTAGGACATGCCCTAGGAAGTCTCTTTCTCTGCTTCGAAATTATAGGGAGCAGATACACTCAATTTGAAAATCCTGTGATAAAAAAAATTAAATTAAAAAAAAGTGGCACAATTTCCTGAAGCATGAGCTCATAATGGGAACAACATACTGTGACAAGTGGATTGCAAGAGGAGAAATACAGTGTGGAATTGCACAACTCCTTTCTAAGCCAAAGTATTGACACCATGTTCTGCTGAGAAAACCTTTTGTGCCTCTGATTTAATGCTAAATTTCATGTGACTTTTCCTGGTTGGAGGAATGGAACAGAAACAAAACCAAAACACTGTCCTGACGTGTTAGCATTAAACATCTCCATTAAGAAATAAACTTCGTGTCTTTGATTGTTACATAAAGTTCTATTTTTGGCCTGAACAAGAGGGAGAAAAAGAACAAGAAAATAACCACAATAATTCTCAAACCAAGAATCCATTAGAGGTCAAAAAACATGAAGGAGAAATCCTTTTTAAGGAAGAAAATACTTCAATTTCCAGCCCTATATTCCAGTTTTCACCACCTCTGCTTGGCAAATTGTGGTCAGTGCTAAACTCCTACTCACCCAATGCATCTGTAACAGTCTCACCCTTCTCAAACTCATGACCTTCACTGTTAACCGCTTCTGGCTTTTTCCAGCTCTGACCTTTTCAAGGCTATCACTTCCTAACTCTGTTTTTTGACATGCCTTTCCTTCCCAGAAATGAGCTCTCCTCCTCCAACATCCACCCAGGCTTAGATCCTTTGACATCCTGCTCTTTCCTCTGCCCTTCCTGTTCCTTGATCTGAGCAAACTCCATCACTCTTATGCTGAAAGCTCACACTCTCTGTTTCTCCAAGATGACACTAATATTAAATTTTGCAAAGGCGCAGAACATACATTCAGTAAGACCAAAGCAGAACCAGCACTTTGCTCTCCATCTTCCCTGGAGACCTCAGCCATCTCTAACTTTTCCCCTCAGCAGACAACGCCATCAGGCCACTGCTTCATAGCAAAGCATGATCAGAAATTTGTCCTCACTCTTCATAAGCCTTTTTGGACAGATCTAAGTTGTGCTGTTTCCACTCTGCAAGTTAGAAAACTGATGAGGAACAGCATCTTCTTATAACCTGAAGTCATCTTCTACACTTTATCCCAATGGCCCTTGTGACAACCATGTTCCCCCACTAGGCTTTTGCCAAATACTTGGTATCTTCTTCCCTTATTCTTTTCATCATCCCTCTCTTTAAGCCCCTGCATTTAATCGGCTTTGGCGAGTCAGGCCCAGCTGAAGGGGTTTTTTCCCCATTTGTGTGAAAATATGTAATTGCAGTTGCTCCCCTACATTTTCTGTTTACTAAGGATACAGACCACCATTTTCCAGCTTACTGCATTTGCCTTCAAGCTTTCTGGCTTTTATAGACAGCAGTATTCCTATGTATGTCATCTTTTTTCCCCTTGGCAAAAAATCCCCCACCAATGTGTCTGTCAGAATACAACAAATCATAATTATTAGTCAACAATAAATGTCCACCACGTGACAAAAGCAAATCTGGGGCTTTTCCTTTGCTGAAAAACCCTTTGGTTTACAGTTGCTTCCTACTTCTAGCCTATTTTGTCTGCAAGTTGAAACACAGAATGACCTCTCCATATGGCATTTTCAACATAAAGGAAAAAGATACAGATGCACAACTGTTTTGCCTAAAGCACAGAGAAATTACAAAGTATCCTTCCGTTTCAATTTATTGTCTTTGCACTAATACCATAATTTAGAAAAATTAAAATGTTCCAAAGTTTGTGTTTGATAATAACTAACATTTGTAAAGCCGTTTTTCAGATGCTCTTTTTGAAAGAATGAACTACATAGGTCTTCAGTATTAAGCAAAAAGGTCTTTTGTGAAGAAAAATACCAGTTACTGATGCGTATCAGGCAATCGAATGTGCCCCTGTGTGGGCTGTACACACTCCTTCTCAGAACAGACCTGCTGATGACTGAGCTACTGCTTTCAGAGAAATTAATTTTTTCCTTCAAAATCCTTCACAAACTTGGGTTGTTTTTTTTAGCAATAATCCCCAAACATTTTTCAAATCATGTGAATAAAGATCTCAAGTTATTTAACCAAAATAACACAGGCATAGCCACAGAGAGAACAGTCTTTTTTTTATTTTTTTATTTTCATGAAAAGGAACACAGGCATAGCCACAGAGAGAACAGTCTTTTTATTTTCATGAAAAGGTCAAAGGTTCAATACCATAAAATTCAAACCCATATGGAGAAACGGCAAGATGAAGTTTACTAATATGTCCTTAAATCTGAAACATAGACTTCATCTAAAATAAAAGCCTAACCCCTCTGCTTCATCCTCTGCATGCAAGAGCTGAAACCACAAGATGTACATAGCCAACTATTCTGCAATATGCTGGTACCCACATGCACTTTTACAGATCTAAAAGCATGAATTTACTGTTTTTCTGGAGGCAAAAAAATACATTCGTCTTCCCAAGGTGTTGCACTCCCACTCTGCATCAGGGAGCGCCCATCCCATACATTGCCTTTCTTTTGCAAGCACGATGTCCAACCTCACAACCAACCCATCTCCAGCAAGGGTTGCAGGTCAGTGGTCTCCAAAGAGCTGGCCCTGAAAGGTCCCAGCTGAATGAAGTAAATCTTTATAGCAACCAGGACATGCTGCTCCCACCACGTGAATTTCCAAAGTGGCCAAGTTGAATGTGCCATAGGAATGTAAAAAGCTCCTGTTCAGGCATTTCTCTTCAACAAGAGAAAAGCTTTTCTTGCAGGCCCCGGTGACAACACAAGCAGGTGATGTTGGGCATGTGTAATCCAAGCACAGAGATTTAGGAATAGTAATCCAAGAGGCTCCACCTGCTCAATAGCAGACGGGGCACCAGAACTCGGAAAGACCCATCAGGGCTTTAGGAGCATCCAAAAATACGGCACCATCCCCTGACCAGGACACAGCATGGCTATTTCATAGTAACCCAGCTCCATCAGGAAAAGAAAAGCAAATAAAATTAAAGTTTGCAGAAATTGGATTTGAACAATGCAAGTCCTTCCATCTTCTGTGACAGCAATGGCACTACAGCTGTTTGAAGAAGTTTCTCTGCAGCGGCATCTTCAAACTGTAACTTGCTGCATGTAGCTCTCATCGCCAGATGTTAAAATCAAGTTAATCTCTCAGCAGAAATGCACAGATTGCTCTCCTTGGACCACGGGCACGACATCCCATGCAAGCCTCGCTGATGCTACATCATCACCAACCAGAGGAAACAAAGCCCTGCAGGGTAAGAGAAACTGGAGTTGTATGTGGGCCAGAGGAATTGCTCCTTAGTAGTAAAACTCAGACTATCTGACAAAAAAAAAATTATGCCCCATTATGGCCCCTGGTCAGGGTATTTAGCTCTTTGTTTCCCCACAATGTTTTTCAAAGGGTTGATCCATCCTTTTCCCAGCTGCTCTCACAAACAGATCCTGTCCCATACTAAATTCAGTGTACTTAAGATGTGCTGCACTTCATCCACTAGAGCATCCAGTAGAGCATCCATCTGCTCTATTCCCACTCTGATCCAGCTCCCACCTGGCTGGCACAGCTCAGAATCTTATGGCAGAAGATAGGCATGGCAACCTGGGGCGCAGCTGGGAGCTTTCCACTGAGAGCCTGCCAACCCTTCCTTGAATCTATTCTTCCCACTATGCTCTCCCATACCCACAGCAACCGTGAAATCACTATTAATTATGCCCTTTTGCCTGACCCACTTATCTCAGAATTGCAGTATCTGGGATGGGGTAAAAACAGAAAAAAAAAGAGGAGGGAAGCTGCTCATTTTGCTTCCTGGACAACTCCTTTTAGAAAAGCCAACTCTGTTCTGATTTTCTCCACTATTTTCTCCTCTTTCTTTCTTTTCTTCTTCAACTTCTCTTCTGTATCTTCCTTTTGTTTCTCTCTGTAAGAAGAGGAATCGGGTTAGGAAAAAGGAACGATGGAGAACGCTGATCTAAATTGCTTCACATCTTCAAATATGTGGAGAGAAAATGATGGGGCGTGGGAAGGGAATGAAGCCCTGTGGGTTTTCTTTTCCAGATGACTTTCTTTCCTTCTGGCTCATGACTGAACGAGATATGAAAGAATAAGAACTGCTGGAGATTTTGGCAAATATTGAAAAGAAGAACAAGCAACTACAATTATTCAGAGAATAAGAAGCAAATGCTAAAGAAAAATAAACCCCACAAATACAGATTATGGTCTCTTTCCAGAGGGAGAAGGTTTTATTCAGTCTGAATTAAATGTGTTTATTTTTCACATTAGTTCAAGCGTGGATTTCATATAAAATTCACAAATACCTATGTCAAATACAGTGAGGAACACCAGCTTAGAGGCACCAGAAAGCATTCTTTTATTGTAAAAGAGAAGACGCGGTTCTGTTTTCTGAAGGATGACAAGGAACCAGAAAGATATGAAAGCACAATCTTAATATTGCAACTAACAATGTTAAAATGTTCTTGCCTACACATTATGAGGCACCACCATGCATTTTTTGTTTACACTGATTTCTGCAAGGAAAATAGATTAAAACTGACCCTGCTACTGTGCACTGCTGTCTGGAACAAGGTTGATTTCTGGTTCAGAAGAAAGGACCGTCATGATAAAAACAGAGTACATGAACATGCCTGGGTTTGCTCCCACAGAATGCGAGCTGTTCTCCAGGTACTGAAGCAGAAGGCACCACGCTGCAGCTGCCCACAGAGATCCGTGTTTCCCTCTAAAATGGTTCACACATCCTTCCTCATCACCCTTGCACAAACCAACACAGCCATGAGAACAGCAAACCCACCAAGAGTAAATGCAAGCACAGAAAGCCAGTATTTATTTAAACATGAACTGCTCTTGAGACGTCCTTTCATGGGTTTGCTTTCTTACTTGTGACCTTTGGGAAGGAAGGACGCATTCAAAACCCCAGCCACTGTTTGTTTGCAGAGGTAATACCATCCCTGCAACAAACGTAGTACATGCACCTGATTATTTGCCTTCACCAACCAAATGCATCAGAGAAAGCAATTTGTTTGTTTTAAACTCATTTAAATTTGAGGTATCTTTCACCAGGAGAAGAGTTTTCCATAGGAACAGGGTTTGCACTTTGTGACGTTTTCAGAAAGACCTAAGAAATAATGTAAAATAACAACTATTTCTGCCTCCTGCCAGGCTTCTTGGAGTATTTTAAAACAGCTTTACTAAAATAAACCAACTTTTTTTTCCCAAACAGATTTGCCACCAGGGAACCAAATCCTACCCTTATAAGGCTACAGCAAAACAAAAGTCCTGAAGAAAGTACAAAATCTAATAGAAAACCATTTTTTAACTCAGGAAACAGGAGTATTAAGCTACATGTCATGGTTTAGCATGACAAACCACTACACTACAAGAGATTTAAAATCAGCTTCTTCAGAATCAGCAATAGTCAGATGCTTCAGAAAATAATGTTCAGAAAGATCACCTTCTGGTCCTTCACTCAATTCCTCTCCATCTAGTGAGATCTTAACTATTAGAGCTACAAAGCTAAAGCAGAAATTTTAAATCCACAGCCAGCATTCAGACTTTACCCACTGCAATATTTTACACACACAGACATAGTTACTTTTACCATTAAAGAACTCAAACTGATATGGCAAAAGCAGAAATTATTTAAACAACTTTGCCCACAAGCACTGACCCTGCCTCAGTATTAAAACCCCAATATACACAAAGAGAAAGGAAAACTCCTTAGTGTTAAAACACTGGAGAAAGATCTTAAAGTTAATGGACTCTCAAATAGTTTACAAGAATCTAAAATAATGCCTGTGCTAATCTAACACAGAAATCAAACTATCTGGGGGGGGGGGAAAAAAAATCAATGTTAAGATTAATGTTTTGGTTCTCTCCAAGGCAGGACAATTTGCAGGGGAAAAAACGTTGAAAAGCCAAGGGGTTTCTTTTCCATTTTACTGAATTTCTGGTGTGGACCTTATTCTATCTAAGAAGTTGCATGAGAAGCAAATTGCTCCAAAGCTGAGCTGAACCTCACCCAAGGTTAAGTGAACACCAAACCCAAACCACTTCCTTTGGGCTCTTGGTATAAAAACAAAATATTACCAAAATATGCAGCAACAAAGGATGCTGCTACGGCAGCTCGTATGAGCAGTTCCATGTCTGATGTCTGCAGCATTCCCAGTCTGTGTAAGTAAACTTTAAAGGATCTTGAGAGAAAAAGTTATTTTCATCCTCTTTTTTCATTATCCGACACTACGAGTTGAGTCGTATAAGAGATTTTACTGTAGCACATACAAAAGCAGCGGCACACCAGTGAGCACTTCATTAATTAAAAGCCAATAAAGGAAGTTTGCTAAACGAAGCAAATGTTCTTATCACTCCTATCTATATTCATTAAAACTGACAGGAAACCAAATATCACCATCTGTCTACTTGCAATAAAGACACTAAAAACAGCTCCGGGGTAGAAGAATAATATAAAGTATAAAACTGCAGTTTTTCAAGTTTCAGTTTTAAATGGACAAGAGAGAAACTGATGTCAGACCAGGGAGAATGAAGGATGACAAGGAGCTGGTACATGACTGAAAAAAGAAATTACATGCTTTAGAATATAAATTGAACCCCCTTTGAAATCTCAGAAAACAAATAACAAACTCAAGTTTGCACCGTCTTTTTTAATCAGATCAATGGGTCTGGAAAAAGCCAAGTGTTGCAATGGCAGCTCATTTGCCTATTTAGAAATAACTGCTACCAAAAACAGTCAGAAAATTCTATTACGCAACATAAACTGTGAATTTTTAATGGTCAAGCAAGTCCCAGGAAGCACTTGTGCTTTATTATGTCCTGATGCACTCTCTTCAGATTCACAAGAGATCATTCTCTTAATTATTCCTATATTTGGATTTTGCTTACAAATCAGCAAGTTGGTATAAAATTGAGTAAGATTTGATGAAAGGAGAAGGATGGCAGAGGTACTAGCTTAGCTCTGAAAAAAATACCAGGGTTCACACCAGCAGTGCCGGAGGTCAACTGAAGGTTACTGATTTAACGTACTTTCTAGCATTTGTACAATTCCTACCTTCTAGTAATCACCCTTTTTTTTTTTTTTTTTTGCACTGCAGGGGAAAGGAAAGAAAAAACAAATAGATGGCAATAAGATATTTAATGACAGAAATGAAAATAAACTACTGCTCACATTCTCAAGAGCACAACTCCCTGTCGTTAATTCTGCACCATTCCCCAGCTGCATTTTGCATAGCAATGAAAAGCACTTCCAGTTCCTCTCAATGCTGCATAAAATATTAGCTCCATAGTCACAGTTTTTAAGACTAAATAAGGTTAAAGTAATTTAAGGCTGAGATAAACAGAAAAAAAGAAAATTCATTGTTAAAAGTCTCCCAGCCCCCCGTGGTGCCGAGGTACCGGAGCACATATGGTGCGGAGCAGAGCCCGGGGATACCTACAGGAACCACAAATGGGGTCAGGACAGGAGGAGCAAGGGAGTTCAAGACTAAAGCGAAGCCTTATTGATTTTTATTATTATGTTCCTCCAGGATGGTACTTTTATTTTTTTAAGTTTAATTTTCTGTCCTAAGAACAATAATTCATACCTCGAAAAAGGCTCTCATTAATATTCTATGAGAATGCTTTTTAGCCTCAATACAATTACAGCAGAGCAATTA
The DNA here is from genome assembly GCF_000691975.1 of Corvus brachyrhynchos. Lineage (NCBI taxonomy): Eukaryota > Metazoa > Chordata > Aves > Passeriformes > Corvidae > Corvus > Corvus brachyrhynchos. Next base: position 13,522,679 of record NW_008236769.1, on the reverse strand, counting down.
TTAATATTCTTCTGTTAATACTTTAACAATACTAACAGAACTATTAACAGCTCAGCATAAGTATTTGTGAAACAGAATTGTAGGGCTACTTCTGTTTGCACAACAAAATTATACAAGCTAAATAAAATCTGAGTGTAAAAAAGTTACTGTAAACTGATGTGCAGATGTGTCATCGGATTCCTCCTTGATTCTGAGGAATCTCCTTTTGAAAGTCAAGACAATCTGTAAGTATATAGGAAAACCAAATACTTTTAAGTGAAGTTTGACATTCAAGAGTAAATTTTCTTTTATGTTCAATATATAACAGAGACATCCATTTGTGCATGCCAATGAAATCACTGGGGTGCTTAGAAAGGATTTGGTAGGCAAACATGGAGATATGTAACAGAAGTGAAAATACAAAACCATCCATAAAAAGTCCTGAGTGTGCTGTAAAAATGCATCCAGGCTGATGCTGGAGAATGTTTGTTTATTCTAAGGTGGTTATAGAGCACCTAAAACACAAAAGAAATATTTCTGCGATGTGAGAGAATAGTTAAGTGTTGACATGTTACCTTTACAAACCTTTTAATAAAAAGCTGCATAGTAAAGGCAAGAAGCATAACCCAGATTATTAGATTTTGGAAAATTTTATTTTATATACGCCTTGTTAGAGCTCCTATTTTCCTACTGAGAGTAGTAACTGTGGAAGCTGCATTTAAAATTATTTGCTAATAGGAGGCATATGAAGACTCAGGTTCTTCAGAAGCATGGATAATCAGTGGAAAAGGTAAAATTCTCTGGCAAAAAGAGAAAGCACAATTCACTCCTGTAGTCCTCCTGTCCACGGCTGCCACAGTAACAGGGTGTAAATCAAAGCATCTTCCACAGCACATATTGGAGAAAACCAGCCCCAGACTCCAGGCTCCTTGGATTTGAGAATGCCAGCCTGGGAAAAGCTTTCTGGGGAACTGAGAAAAGATCAATTTCCGACAATCCTCTTAAAAAGGTAAATGAGGCTGAATCCTGAAATGCATGGTGTCTCAGTCCCTCCCATTCCCATACTGGTGAAGCTGCTTCTGCACTGTTTGTCTTTAATTATGGGAAACTTTGTTCTAATATCATATACACACAATACTACCAGTATTATTAATTTATGTTTATTTATATACATATATATGAAAATATCAACTTACTAAAGATGAGTATGGGGTTTTTTATCTTGTACCCACCTTATCTATGAGCTGATAAATCTCCTTTGCCTGGTCTTTATCCACAGATGAAGCTGTCCTTTCTGTAAGGTACCACAAAGCAGCCACTTATTCTGGTTGTACCAACCCCTCTTCTTGCTTGCAGGATTATGTAAATTGTGTTTAAATTCAAGATCAGTTTTGCCCTTTTGTACTCAAATGCATCTTCTCCGCTTCATTCTTATACACACAATAAACCCTGGTTTTGCAAGGTTTGATCCTAGCTTGCAGTATGACTTATTTTGGTGAGCAATTCGCTTTAACACCTCCTCATCTACTGCAACACCTCCTGGATATTATTCTTGAATTCGCTTTAGATAGTCAATAGCAGTTTTCCATACACCTTTGCAAAAGCTTCCCTAAAAATCGACTTTTAAGTGAGTGCTACAGTGACAATATCCCAGTCACAACGCCCTCGTGTCTGTTATTTAAAGTACAGCACCATCACCTCTGCACACCAGTGATGTAAGGCTTGTCACGCTTTTGCTCTAGAGCATTAAAAAACCTGATCCAAAACCAAGTCCATCCTAAGTGTACCTTTTAATCCATACAAAGCCAAAATAATTTATTACGATTTACATTGCTTTAATAGTTTTTTCGAGTTGCTATTTAGATGGTCTTAGTAGTAATGACTGCAGCAAGCTGGAACAGGTTCACCACAAAACAGAACCCAGGGCAGCACTAAAAATAAAACCTGGGTGTCTTGAAGCCTGGGAAAAATACAGCAGTGCTCCAAGGGTGTCAGTACAAACCTGCAAAACAAATTTTCTACACAGACATTTCTTATTCATCAATTTGAATGGACAGATATTTACAGACAGACAATAATTCAGTTTATGCAGGTTTCTTGGACACTCCCATCACTCATGCTCCCCTTCCCATGTGCTGCTTCTCCCACACTTAATTTGTCTGCCCTCTACCATCTTTCTTGCCTCGAAACTGGTTCAGGCCAATGATTTCTCCATATCCTGGTTTTGCCTTTCTCTCCCCTGTGTCCCAGTGATGTGATGCAGGTGATGGCTCAACCTGCCAGGCCAAGGTCTCAGTGAGCTCCAGTGCAGAAGGGTATCATCTCCTGGGTAACAAACCAACCTTCTTCTGCCATTTCTTTACACTATGCAGTAATTATGGCTCCTTTTTTTCCTTTTTCCCAGCCTGTCCCATTATTTCTCTTTCTTTTACATACCATCCATTATTTCTCAGGGTTTTTTCCCTTTTTTATCGTCCTATCACTACCACAGCCTTTAAGAGAAAGCCGAGGCTGTTAAGTGTCTCACACCTGTCATTTCAACATTATGATTAGGAAGCAGATTCTGAAAATCCTGATACCACCATAAAACTGGTAAACTAAGAAAAATCTCACCTTAGATTCGATCACTTTATCACTGTGCTTGTATGCTTCCCTAGATACCTGCTGATCACCATCAGAGACAGGATATTGAATTATAAGTGCTTGTTCTGAATCAGAACAGCTGTTCTTACAGATTTATTGCTAAAACAACATGGGTTCTGCCAGACCTAAGAAAATCAGCAAGAAATAAAGTTACAGACTCTTGTATTTTACTACAAGTAGCTTTGGTATTTGGAAATCCCCTTTCTTTATGTTTGTTAGACTGCTATGCAAAAAGAGTTACTTCTGGTGAACATCAACACATATGCAAACTACCCAGCTGATTTCTTTAATTGTGATAGGAAACATTTAGATATGAAATTCAGCACGAAACACTTTTCAACTTCTGAGAAATTATGGGTGAAAAGACTTGGAACACTATTACATTAAGAGCATCGTACTTATTAACATAAGAAAGAAAAACGATTTTTTGGAAAACACCATTTGAGGTATTCCATACTGTTTTCCAATGTTATTTTCCCAGAGACACCAAGAATGGTTTGGTTTTGTGGTTTGGGTGGGGTGGGGAAGAAGGTTGTTGATGTTTTGGGAAAACCTACCAAAGCTTGCTTTGTTTGCTTGCTGATCCTCAGCTACAGCAGTAAATGGCTGCTGGCAGACCTAACTTCAAAAGCCAACTGCAGGAGAAACTGTCATTATGTGATCCATTTAATCTAGAATTAAAATACTTTTTTAAAAAATGTATAAGACAAACAAACAAAATTTAAAAATTATTCCAAACAAATAGCAGAATGTTTCCTCAATGGCAAAGTCCCAAGCCCAGTTGGCCAAACCCTTCCAACCACACACCCACCCTTGGTTTCAGATCCAAGCTAAACTCCACTTCCCGCCAGTCTTATCTTGCCAAATTCAGAGCAGGAGGAAAACATCCACCGCAGGCAGAGCACGGACACACAGCAGCACTCCCAGGGGCCTGCTCCGCAGTTGGATTTTATTAAGGAATGCACACGCTTCTGTGCTCCAGTCAGAAATATTCAGGGCTCCACCACATGAACAGTAACTCAGTAACCACATTTCCTTGTCTGTATCACAAAATAAACACAGTCTCCAAGATGGACTCTATGGATTTATGTCCTTTCAAAAGAATTTAGTAATTGGAGGGGGAAAAAAATAAAACCACAAGTAAAGTGAACGGTTCAAAATGTGCCGTAAACAGTTTTGAAAGCAATGTTCTCATCTGGGAGTATTGCAACAGATGTTTATCATGAGCTACTGCAACAGTTAATCTAACTCCGAGCCAGATTACCTCTTTGCCTTTGGAAACAAGCCTTTTTTCCATGGGCAGCACACAGAAAACAAGGGGATGTGCCAGAACTGACAACAAGCAGTTAACTGAATGAAGCAGGAGGGAGAAAAAAAAAGCCATAAAGCCCAACCAAATAAACTGATATCTGGCCCAAAAGACTTAGATGAACAGGTGTATGTGTGGGTGGGATTGGAAGGAAAAAAAATAAAGAAAAAGATTTAAACAAAGCTTCCATTGACATTCTGGTCACTGAAGTGGGTACACACAAAATGATCCAAACAACATTTTGAACAATTCAGCAAATAATGGATTTCTTTCCTTCTTTTTCCTTTTTTTTGTTTTTTTGTTATTTTTTTTTGAGAGGATAGGAAATATGATTATTGAACTCGGGTTTCAAAATGTGGTGCCAATAAGCCACAGTAACAACTTAGAGGTTATTCTATTCCAAGATATTCTGAGGAAGAATGAAAAAAGGAAGGTACAAAACTACGTATGCAATCTGGTATTTACTCCTTAAAAGATACAAATGCAAATCACAATTTAAAGCATCATTATTTAAAGCTGAAATTGCCACTTCTTAACGAATGCAAATCAGATCCCTGTTTACACCACTTCCTAAAGGCAAGTGAAGGGCTAGTAAGTCCATGCCCAGAGCCATTCTTCTGCTCCTGATTTCACAGGCATTTAATTCTGGAAAAACCTTGAGCATATATGGGTCCTGTGAAAAGAGTGAGCAGTCCATTGTCTTTGATCATCTGAAAGAGATCAAGCAAGAGAGGTAAGTGCACCATGTTCTCAATGCACCCACCTGAGCACCACCTATGGCTCCCCCACCCCTGGGACCACACTGCACCCTGGCTGCACCAGGATCCATGGAAAACTGCTGAGAGGCAGAGGTGGTTTTGAGGATTTACAGCCTTGCACAGCTTACAAGGCTCCCCACAACTTTCACATGAAGCCCACACCTTCCCCTTCGTATTCCCAGCTGTGGTAACACAAGAATAAGAGTCACAAATTCTGGAAACTTTGGTCTAAACTTCCTTCCTTACTGAAGAAAATCTCAGCTTGCTGGGGGTTTTTTAAACAGAGAAAAACAAATGCCAATCTGTCAAGTGTAAAAATGGTGTAAAGAGATTTTGTTTCTCTAATTGCTCAGCAGAACAATAAATGAATAAAAAGCTCTAAGAAGTCCTTTCCACTCCACAGTATTTCTGCTGCTAATGCAGAACAATTTTTCTTGGTATTTCTCCTAATCAACAAAAACAACAGCAAACATTACCAGTCCTTTTATATTTGATGAAGAGATTGATGCTATTTATTCAATAAAATCTTTACAAATATTCCTTCCCTTCTAAAAACACCAATGACCACAGAGCCATGTGTCTGTCAGCAGTACCTCTACTCTGCCCTTGGCCCCTTTCAGGCCACTGGAACAGCCACCCATTAGTCTGTTGACTAAAATACTACCGTTCGCAGCTTATCTTGTCAAGGTTTTCCCCCCACACACATCAAAAGTTCTAAGAGTCATGAGAAAGGTTTTGTTTTCTAAATTTTTAGTATTCCAGAGAAATATACTGACATTGCATTCCACAAGTCTTGCCAAGAACGTCTTTTGTGTTCACAGCTTCAATGTTGATGATAAATTTTGAACACTAACAGTACAAAGTATGATTTAAATCAGAGCCTAAATCATAAATGTAAAAGTAACTTAAGCTAGTGAACTGGAAATCTTAATTTAAATAATCTCATTTTGCCAATACAGTTTTCCTAAAGACCTATTTGCTTTCAATGGTTGTTAGTTCTCACCAAGAAGGTAAATAAACTACATGCCTCTATTTAAATGATTACGAAGCCTAATATATTCTACATCTTTTATTTTTATATTTTATTAAGTAGACAATTTACTAGGTAATTATTTTTTTAACTACGATTCCTAAGTGCTTCAGAAATATTTAGTGAGTACTAAAGCACCTTTTATAATGACGATTATCCTCATTTTATAGAGGGATAACCCAAAGAAGAGACAATTAACTAGTCTGGGCTCTTTTCTTCACCACATTAAACTAGCTCTAAGGTAACATGATTGATCTCCACTATAACAGCAACCTGTTACACATAATTTTTCACTCTGACTGAGCAATTGTAATAATTTGCAATTATTGAATAAGAGATCAATTAGAAGCAAAGCCTCACGTAGCAGCAGCAGAAGGCTGGACTAAATATCTGTACAAGAACCAGGAGAGTTTGCTGGACGGTTTCACCATTATATGACACTTGGTACTATTTTTACTTCATCTTCTAAAATGTGGATGTAAAGGTAGCACACGGCACAGTCTGCTGCTGTCTTCACAACACCACAGCTTGCTTGATGAGCAACCTCAATTATTTTGCCCTGAATGACAGCAAAAATAGCAATGAGCACTGAGATCGCTTACACAGCCCAAGAGAACGACATGCCAGACTTTCCAAGTTGAACAACCTCTAGTTTGAGTACTCGTTTCTTAATATTGTGCCTCATAATTTGCAGGATGTTGTGCCAACAGTGCTTGGTGTCAACGTTTCAGAACCATTTCTGCGTACTGAATATTGCCCATCCCGCCGTGCCAGGCCAAAACCTTACACTTGCACAGTTTCTTTTCTGAGGGACAGCACTGGTCTGGAACGTTTACCAGTCAAGATAGGCCATGTTTGAAAAGTGGGAGAAGTGGTACAGAATTATTTCTAACATTTTTCCACAGTCTCTCATCATTATGCCCATTTTTCATTGTGCCCCAAGTTGGCCCATGATGGGAAACTGCATCTTTCCAAAAGCACCTTCTGATCTCCCAAGCCAGCCCTTACTGAGGAGGAGCATCAGTGTCTCTCAGGCTGCTTTACCCTCCTGTGAACTTGCCTTTCCTGGGATGCACACAAACATTTTAGCAGTTGGACATTAACGACCATCTCTGAGTTTAGTCAGGAGCGGCGAGAGGCACCCTCCACCACATGGTGCAGGAAAATAAAACAGTAAAAGACACAGTGGCCTTTGAAAAGACAAATTTGATAGAAGTAACTATATAAAATGCCAGCTCTTCCCCTCGGCCTGAAGTCCTCTGGTAAGAGGGTGACCACAACAAGGATGTAAAGCAGAAGGGTCCCAAAGAGACAACCCATTGCTTTGATGCTGCAAGGTCCAGCTGGATCCCCCCATCTCACTCCAAGTCCTCATCTGCAGTTTCAGGAAATAGAGTGCTGTTCCCTCCATAATTATAATACTGTGTGCCAGACCCCAAACCCCACCCCCCGATGGGCCACACACACCATGTCTTTTGCCTACACACAGGCACAGGAATTAGGGGGATGAGCAGGGACTGCAGGAGCGAGAATGGGATGAGCCAGCTGCAGGTCAGGGACCTCGCTGTGCCAAAGCAAGGCGCCCTGCGAAAGTGAAACCGAAAGGTTTCACACAGCCACCAGCAGCATTTCCTGACAGAGTTTCCCAACGAGATACACCAAGTGAATCTCTGCAATGCCACACTCTCCTGTCCACCAGGCAGTCTCCAGCCCATCCTGCCCTGCCACAAGGCTCCAGACAGGACGCTGCTGGTTTGGGAAGCGAGCGGGCTCCAATGGGAACGTCAGCCCCGAAAGGCAGATGTTGTGTAAATTCATATTTCATCAAAACAGTTAATTGTGACAAGAGAGCTATAAAAATCCTTGTACCGCTTAAATTATTTCTCCACTTAGAGCAACTCTACTACCAGGAAATGTTACACATTGCACTTTATACCCAACTGGCAGCGCTCAGTGATAACATTACAGCTCTGTTAAATAACAGATATAAAAATCACAGATCTTTAAAAACTACAAATTAATTTTTCTGCCGTCATTCAACATAACCATTTAAAAACAAACATGCCATGCAATTGTCATTAAAAGTTTTCCAATCTAGCACTGCATGTGTTTAAATATGAAAATTATACTTTTGAAATAAACATTGCTGCTATCAGGGAAAAGTGCTACCATAAGTCACATCACTATCAGACAGAAACTACCTCCATGAAGACTCAGTAATCCCTCACATTTCACTAAGGAGATGTTCTCTCTCCATCCAACAAGATCGAGAGGAAAAAAAGCAAACAAAAACCAGCTACAAAACAACCAGACAGCACCTGCTAAAACTTTGATTGTTTCAGAACCACAGGTAGGTAAAATAAGAAATTCAGAGACTGTTTTGTAATGAATGTATGCTTTATCTGTATTACTGATGCCAAACCTCCAGTAATCTATGTTTAGCAAATTCATTTTATCCACATGAATCTCCTTGTGCATACTGAAGTTTAACTGTTATCCAGCTCATATAATTAGGAAAAAATATAACCCCAAAAGTCCAACTAACAGGGTTTCACTTTTTCTAACCTGACTTTTTTTATGTTCAATTATTCAGAAAAAATATTTATTAAGAGATTATCTATTTATAATTGGAAAATATATTTTTTAGTAACATGCATCTCCTTTAGATATTACGTCTACACTTAGCAACATTTAGAGTAAGTAACAACAAGATTTTCTCCAGCTCTATGGGGTCACAGGATCTCCACCTGGAGAAGCAATCCAGTACTGTGCCAAAGGGAAAGCAAAGCCTTCATCTGCTCTCCCTCACCTGCTGGGGTGAGAAAACAAGCAGGAGGCATGGAGGGTAATTCAGTTCTGCAGTGCTCACGTCATCTTTTATATTTCTGTTACCGCCACAAGCAGGCAACGCCTGCCAGCCTGGCTGCAGTTTGTTTACACACTATTAGAAACCAGAATTTGCTACTTAGGCTAAAAAAGTCCCACCAGGTATCAAACAGACATAGACCTTATTTTGTCTGTTTTCTCAGGATGCTCGGAAAAAAGTTTATGTAATGTATGAAAATTATGCATGCCATTATGTAACAAAATCAAAGTGCCACAAAATGTACACATGGGTATTTCTACTTTCAATCAGCAGTTACTGAACTGTACCTGGCTTCATTTTAAAAGTACAGATCACTTGTATAAATAGCATTTATTTAATCATAATAATAATAATTATTTATATATAACTATCTGAATTCCTCACCTACTCAATCACAATCACTTCATTATAACACACTGATAAATTCAAGTTAATCTCCCTAGGGATCTCTCATTTCAGACTATTTGGGTAGATGATCACAGAACTGCAGGTGCATGGTTTCTCCCTGGGAGATGACAAATCACCAGTGGTGCAACAGGTGCCGGTCCTACTCATCATCCTCTTTCCCAACGAGGATCCCCCTGTCATGGTCCCTGTTGGCTGTCAGGATGCTTGGGCACCCATGGGTGATCAGGCAAGAGGCAAGGACACACGAGCCTGGGGCAGTGCAGCTCCTCTGGCCACTTCCCATACCCCGAAGGAGCAGGGGCTGCTCCTGCTTGGTAGGGCCAGACTGAAATTCTTCCATCACCCCATGTAAAAGCCTGTATTGATTATTACAGCTTCAGGCTAGCAACAAAAAACCTAAGTTTTAGGCCTAGCAACAAACCTGGCCCCACAAGCATCCTTCTGCCTCCGCAATGCACAGCAAGGGGTTAATCACACATGCAGGTGTAAATCACACTGACTTCACCGACAGAACCACTGATTTTAACCCAAATTCTACATAACGCACCTTAAAACGTTCAGTGAATTTAACGTTTCACTTAAAACTCAACTTCATTTGAAAGAAACATTCAGGCACTGATTTCTGAATGGCAATAATCAGTTATTTCTACCCAAAATTTCCACTTTTCACACGTCACAGAAATGGTCATGCAAATATTCTACAGCTTCCAGTACCATCTCCAGCTGAGGATGCTCACAGTGTACTTAAATTCCCATATAACTACCACAAGGCACAGAAAGCACAGAACCCTGTCCTAACTGCAGCCTTATGCAGAGAAAAATGCCACAGAGACAAAAGTTGCAAAATCTGCCAGCAGATTTCTCTGTCTGAAAACATATCTCCATCAGAAATAACTTTTGCCATGAAAACCACCAGGAAACTCAGAAGTTAGAAACATGGACGCAGTTTTCGTAAGATGTTAAATGTACAGAAAAAATATAATAAATACAGTTGATTGTAAAACACCTCATGAAAAAGAGGGGAGATATGTTGCAAAATAACAGAGCTAAATTTGTCCCTGAAACATATAACAGATTTACAAGGCAAGATAAAAATGGAGAGTATTTAACTTCGTATTCGTTATTTTAAACTCAAACCGAACAAAGTATGTTCAGATAACCGCACATAACCACATCGATTTCCAATTAACTGAAGGGGAGTTATTTAATATTTGGCAAATCCACAGAAATAACTTATGGGAAGAATCCCAGGTTTTCCGCTGGGATCTGACAGCCCCCCCCAGCCGATTGCCATTTACTTTCCGCAATTCAGCACACGCAAACCTCGATTTCCCAACCGGAGACACCCGCAGCGCCAATTCGGCGCTCGCCA
>NW_008236769.1:13501378-13511496 GCF_000691975.1 Corvus brachyrhynchos | reverse complement strand
CTCCCTTTTTCCTCTATTTTTTTCCTTCCCCACCCCGCTTTCTTTTCCCCACCCTTTTTCTTTCTCGTTTTTTCCTTATTTGTCTCTTCTCCCTCCCTCTCGCTCCCCCTTTTTAACTTCCCTCTGCCCGTCTTATTTTGGGCAGGGCCTTCTCCCGGATTTTTTTATATAGTCCCCCCCATTGTGTATTAATTGTAGAGACCAAAAACTTGGGGAATCCCCAGGGAACTTGTTCTACTCCGTGTGGAAGGATGCCCTTGCCTAAATCACTGATCGCTGTGAAGCACCAGAGAGTAATATTTTAGAGATTCCAAAAAGATGAGGGGATATAAACCACAATACCTACTCCAGCCAAAATCTGAGCTCAGCCACTGGTTTTGACATGGCACACAAGCTCTGTGCATGCCTTTACCAAGCTCCCAGGATGCAGAACCAGACTTTAAAAATAACAAAATGAAACCAGCAGATGTTTCAACCACACAGCTCCACTCCAGCACGCAAAGCTAAAATCTGTATCACCACTGCGAAATTCTTACCAAAGTAAAGTTTCTTATTCAAGCCAAACAGTTGTGGGTATAAATACCTGCTTTACTAAAATACATGGAATACACAGCCTTTTTTCAAAATTCAAGTTAATTAACACTCATTCTTGAAAATAAACTTTTCAATCAACAAAACTTATCACTGCTTTATATTACAGCAGAAAACTATCTACTGTAGAAGAGGGGGATAAAAATACCCCAGAATTTTCTTCTGTTTTTCCAGTCTAGTGACCCTAATAATTCCTAAGTTCAGTGTGAACTAAATTAGTGACAAAGTCTGCGCCTCCCATTTCTGATGCTGTGCTCCTTCTGACCTCACCCCCAACATTTAAAATCACTAAATTGTATTTGCTCAAAGCCCTTGCCTGAGCAGGCCACGTTATGAATATATTCACGGAGTTTAGCTAACACACGACAATACATGCTGTGAAGTGATAAACCCGGTATCAACCCAAGTCTTGATGATAATTTACAGGAGAAAGCTTTTCTTTTGCAGATCAAGTGAGGTTTTTTCCTAAGGTGCCCCAAGAGCCAAGAACACTGTGACGCTACGAACTGCTGACAGGCAACCAATAACTGTGACAAATTATACATTCATGGCATCTGCAACAATCGATAAACTGACTCACCAAATTAATAAAATATAGATCACAAAGCATACATTTTTATTAAAGAATAATTTCATGATAACCAAGTAATGTGGATGCTTCCAAGCATAAGATTAAATTACATGCTGAGCAAATCTGGCATTTTGTGATAAACTACGAAAATAGTCTTTGCAACAGCAACTGAGGAAGAACATTGCTGACATAGTCTATAAACATGTTTTATAAAGCACAGCCGAAAGTAACAAAAAAAAAAAACCAAACCCCATAATGAAGTGGTGGCTAGAGAATCCCCTACTGTATCCGTAATAGTTACTTTCTAGACTTCTCCTTGTTTTGTAATTTATTCCTTCAAGTATGACACTGATTTTGGTGTTAAGAGTAATAAAAGCATATTACCTACATAGGGGAATATTTACACCAAATTATTTCCTTAACTAGTCACACTTCAGCAGTCATTACTGGAGTATGCAAAGATTTTTAGTACGTTTAGGATGACAGAAAATGTACTTAAATACACAAAGCAAGTGTCTTGCCTGATAGACTGACCCTGCTTGTCATAATTTTGTGCCTGCTGAATAACTCTAAGTTTAAAGAACTTGCTTGAACTTAGGAACACAACGAATCCCACTGAATTTGAATGTCTTACGCTTTACACATGATAAAGTGTTTTCCTGCATGGATATTTTCCCCTACTGAGAAATGCAGTGAGAAGAGCTTTCCCAGCCTTCTGTAAAGGTGCTGGAGAAGTCCTTCCTTCCTCAGGGAGGAAGAGCATCTCTTATGGCAAAGGCTTTACTACTGGGAAGAACACACTTAGGCACATCCTCAGTGTCCACTCCCTGTGTTGGGTTATTCCTACACAGCTCTGAATCATATCCTAAATGAAGAATTTAAAATACTGAGATCCTGTTTATTAAAGTTTACAACTATTAGTTCCTGAAACTCCTTAGTACTTGATCTCTCCAGGCTAACTATGCCACACCAACTGCATTGGAAGGCTGTCCTAAATTAGTTTTAATCCTCTATAATGCCGGATACATAGTGCTTTCTGGGCATCTTCACATGATTGATGTCTTGTCAGATCTTCCAAATATTTCTTTTATAGCAAGACATCCAGCATTTCCTGGAAGTGTACTTTCATACTTTCATACCTTCATTTTGTATTTTACATCCATAATGTTTAGCCACTTCTTCAACTTCCATGGATTTCCTAGCTAAACACATGACATGTTGTTTCCCGTCCCTCTTTCTAGCTAATAAATAATGGAATCTTAATTCTGAACTGCTGTCATGAAACAAAAATCAAATAGAGCCTAAGTGATATAAAAACAGTATTTGTTTATACTAGATCCATTATTAACTTAATTCTTTCTTAAACAAATGACATTTAATAATACATTGAACACATAAACAGGAACATACTCGAAGTTATAATCCCATCAGCTCCTTCTCATGACATTCATCTTCTCAAAGGCAATATCCACATTTCAATCTAACTCTTTGTTGAACATCGTTAAGTTAATAAACAGACATGGTTCCTTAAAAACAGCTTACTACTTAAATAAGCTGCTGCTTCCCCTAGCTGTGGAAACCTAGATCAGTTTAAAAAACAAATCTATTCTCTGGCATAATATTAGCAACCAGAAATTTATTATGTTATTTTCTTTCAAAATTAAGTATTTTTATTTAGAAAACATACCCACATATCCCCACTTACAGACAACCATTTATCTAAATATTTTACAAGCATTCTGCATGGTGATAATTTCATTTACTAAGAAAATACCCACATTGCTGTGAATCTTTTCAGTCCCCAAAACGTGCCTACAGATAGCAGCAGTGCATATTTTAGAGAAGCAGCAAACAGGACCAGCTTCAGAATTACACCCACCACCCTCGACAGAAGATAAGGCGAGAGCATTTTCTCTTGCCATAAATTACCACGCCCTTCTATCAGCAATTATTTAACTTTCAAAAATAGCTGCATGAGACAAATTATGAGCTATAATTACCCAAATTTATCCCTGATATTAAGACTGCATACATGCAGATATGTATACCTAGTCTGCTCTAAAATGTGTAATGTTAAGTATTATAATCAAACATACCAGGGCATTTTTATCTTATCACCCAAATGACAACATTTCTATGCTAAACATCTGTGAGCCATTCCAGTGGTCAAAAATGCCCATTACTACTTTTTTATCTGGTACCAGTCACTCAATCCTAGTACATTTTCTTTTAATACACCTTCCTCCTTCCCAGATGAGTGCAGGGACCTAAGGCCATGGGAGTCAAAGGAAGCACTAGCCTGGTTTCCAGGGGGGAAAAAAAAATATATATATATATATATAAATCTATATCTGTATATCACTGAGTGCAACACAGAAGCTGTATCAGGTTGGAATTCCATACTCTGGAAATATCTGAAGGCTGGAAGTATTAGAAATACCGTACATAGTTGGCCTGGTTTTGCTTTCTGTTTCATCCAGAGAGCACTTTATGGTCCGACCTGGTTCAATAATTATTTCATGAAGTACTTCAAGACTAGAGTTGCCTCATTCTTTTCTTGGAAACTGGAATTACTGAAGATCTTAAGTTACTCAATTAAAAGCAAATTAAAATGTGTCCACTCCTGCACTAGTCTGCTAGTCTGACTCAAAGCAAGCACCTCCCACGTTGTCAGAGGTCTTGATAGACCACGGTTTCTCCAAAAGTACCAGCATTTCTGCTAAATCTCTGTCATGCTGTGTGTGAAGTGCTGCCTCTCAGACAGCTGCATTTATCCTGTCTGCACATCCAGTGATCATAAAATCATAGAATGGTTTGGGTTGGAAAGGACCTTAAAAAGATCACCCAGTTCCACCCCCTGCCACGGGCAGGGACATCTTCCACCAGACCAGGTTGCTCCAATCCCCATCCAACCTGGCCTTGGACATTTCCAGGGATGGGGCAGCCACAGCTTCTCTGGGCAACCTGTGCCAGAGCCTCACAGTAAAGAATTTCTTCCTAATATCTGATCTAACCCTGCCCTCTGTCAGTGTGGAGCCCTTCCCCCTTGTCCTGTCTCTCCATGCCCTTGTCAAAAGCCCCTCTCCAGCTCTCAGGTCACTCCCTTTAGGTGCTCTTCCATCCTCTCTCCATAACAGAGATGCTCCAGCCCTCTGAGCATCTTTGTGGCCTCCTCTGGACTCGCTCTAACAGATCCCCAGACTTCTTATTGTGAGGCCCCAGAGCTGGACTCAGTAACTCCAGGTGGGGTCTCGTGGCTTTACCTCTGGCCGTTCCCAAACCAGCCCCTGGTGGGCGAGGGCAGGGATGTCACACAGGAGGCAGCACCACGGGCAGGTCTGGGGTGGGGGCCGGGCAATCCCTGTGTTCTCAGTGATCTGACCATTTCTTTTACTCACTTATTAAATTGTCACATTTACAGTATTTATTATGATACAACAATGAACTCAGGTTATTGTTTTTTTGGTTAAGCTTTTCTTGTTATTCTTTGCACACTTGCAGGGCATTAAAAGTCGCAGGTTCACAGGATCTATTTTTTGCACAGAAACTTAACAAGAAGATGGGAACCCAACAGAGTTTTCTTTCTCAACATTTGTTTTCAATGGTGATAGAATAAATTGCTCCACTAAAAAGGCTTGATACGTTCTGTTTTAAAGCACAAGAACAAATGCTATTTTTAAAGTCAAAATGTGTTATAATGACAGGGCTGGGGTTTGGGGTGGGGTTTTTTTGGGAAGAGTAAAAATCTATTTTTTTCAGTTACAGTGAAAATTCTGAATGCATATTCACATCATTTTGCAAAACTGTCAACACTAGATACACACTTCTTTCTTTGAACTATCTCCCTGTGTTGCAACCCTCATCTAAATTTGAAAATATTTTGGTAAACATAGCTGATGTTTCATGGGTGTAATTTTGAGACCATAAGGAATTTAAGAAAACAGTTGATACTGCATTAAAATCTAAAACTGGCTTTTAAGAATCTATCAGCTTTCTCAAAACAGCAACTATTAAGAAAACCATCCAGAAATGAGTATCTGTAGTTAATCTACATTCTCCTAAATTTTCTTCCCTGGAGTGTTGTTTCAGAACTTTTGAGCTCCTCTTGAAGGCTATTTGTACATTCTTTTGTGGTGACATATTTTATACATTACTTGAATATGTTCTTCTCTTTTACACATTTAGCCTACATATTAAGGTAATTGTATCACAACATTTGTCCCAACAGGCTTTTACTTTCAGAGCAGATTGTCTCCAGTATAGTTAATAACATCCACACTTTGCCCAGATAAAGAAAATAGTTTGAATAAAGCATTAAGAGCACTAGTGGCATAAGACATTTCACAGAAGCACAGGTCTGAGATTTCCCTTGGGATGTTAGAGGAGCTATATAAAATAATTTCTTTCATGAACTTAAATTTCCTTATTAAGAAAATCCTCACTTTTTGTTTGTTTCTTCGTTTTTGGGTTTTGGTGTTTAGTTTTGGGGGTTTTTTTGTAGCCACCACTCTCCCTGGAAAGCTGTGGTGGACTTTGGGTGCTCTGCCCATCAATTCCAGAATTCAACCTCAATTCATTCAGCAGTTGTTTGTACCATTTTTTTTCTTCTGCAGCCATTGGCTTTCAGTTCTTTTCCTCTTGCTCCACACAGAATCTAAGGATGAATATATTCCTCATGTCTCCCTCTGAGATGACAGCCTCTTCACCTTACTCATCAAACTGTTCAGAAATTATGAACTCATACTGATAGAGCAGAATATTCTGTTCACTTGTTTTCATGAATATCACAGGGGCTGCTAAAGCACATCCCGTGATCATCCAAGTACTATTTATCTATAATGAGAATCTTGTTGCAAGTTTCTACTTTACAAAACTCTGCTATTACTCACTTAGAAGATATGACCTTTTATTTTATATTTTGAATTTGATTCCACTTGTATTAGCCCAGTGTTCAATGTAATCTCAGTTATTTCTATACAATATCCTGATTCCTTGTTATATTTAGGATGCCTTTAGCCCTTAGCACAGCCCCTTTACTCACGGCAGGCGATCCATGTGAAGGAAGCCAAGCTCAATACTCCAATGGTAACCTCTCCTGCAACACCACACCTTTTAGAAAAATATTCTTTCGTTTTGAGTAACACCTGGTGATGAATTTCTGTGGGAAGAAATAGTTCTTTAGCTGAGTTTTCCAGCAGCAACCACTCCGTTCTCATTCCATCCATCATTATGCTGAGAGTTGAGATACACAGAATGAAGCTGTGCCTACAGTTGCTTACACAAGGGCCATGTCTGGACTCTGCCACATCATTATTCAGCAGATGGTTGTGAGTGATGTGTCCTGGCTCCAGATCTTGGACAACACTGGGCACGTACTGAGGCATCGGCCTCTGTGGTTGGAGTCACGCTGGGGCTTGGTGGATGCTTCACTCCAACAACCAAGGTTTCACTGACCTTCAAGAGGCTGTCAAAACCCAAACCTCAGCTTGTTTCTTCACTCCTAGTAGTTCATAAGGTAGAAGCCTGTAATTCTTAGTAGTAGTAAATACTAATTTTTATGTCTTGAATTAATTCACAATAAGCTCTGCAGAATTCCATAAAACACAAAGTGCTGAGGGCTGTGCTGAAGCTTATTTTTTTTTTCTGAACAAGAGATAATGTCTGGATTTCAAAGCACTGTGGTGGTTTAGAAATAAAGGGTGAAGACTCCTCAAGAGAAGTGAAAGAAGCTGCCCTGCACACCACATAGCTGCCTTTGGCACACCAGAGTCTTCAGAACCTCTGAAAGAAATGGTCCTGCCAAAAACGACTACTGCTTAAGCAGGTTTAACCATTTTTAGAAGCACTGCCAATACCAAGGCATCAAACCAGAGTCTTTGCCTGTACCTGTCTCCCTATCCCCAGAACAATCAAACAGTATCATTAAATCACTCGGTATCTTAGAGCAGTCCAGGACTGCCCTGGAGGCACTGAACCCAAATCCCTTTTCCATAGGGATCCTCCTTGACTTGAGCAGGCCAGCAGGGATGCAGACCTCTGCCCAAAAGAGTGGGATTTCTGTAGATATGTCAGGCAGCTGGAGGACCTCTCTCTCCCCCTCTGTGCTGAGGCGGTGTGTTACACGAAATGCTGCATTCTAATTACGCAATTACACAGAACTGAATGACCCAGCTCTCGAGTTTTGCAGACACAACCTTTCTCCTGGCACCACCCACCTCAGTGGTTAAACTCTGAAGCCATGTGCAGGGCGAGAAGTTTTCTCAAACCCTTCCAAGAGCATCAATAATGCAGTCCTAGTTATGAACTTCATTCAGCTTCGTGCTCACTAAATCACAGCTGTTTCCCCTTGATGCTGTATTAGATCAGACATCACTAAACCTGCATCTCTGTGTGTGTGTATACAAATATGCTTTTCCCTTTGTCCTGCAAAACAAACTCCTAACAGAAAAATGTTTATGTTAAAACTAGCTGGAATTAAATGTCAATTAACAGATAATAACAGTCTTAAGATAACATTTCAGATCTATTTAATCCCATAATAAACTGACTGCAGAGCTGACATTGGTTAGGTTTCAGCCTTTGTTTTGACTTGGAAAGAAACTACCAGTTGATTAAAAAACCTAAATTATCTTAAGCATGAACACCTCAATTGGATATGCTCCTGAGCTTCCCTACCCACTCACAAGGAGGCCAACACACCTCAGTTCCCTTGCCCACCTTCTCATTGCAGCTGTGCATGCATTAGGAAGGTTTTGGGAGGTTTTACATATTTATTAATTACCTCTTCTTTAAGAAAAGAAGATGGACTTTTTTTCTACTTCTCTATCCCTTCATAAGCCCTTTGGATCACCGATAATAGAACATATTTAGCCTATCTGGAATGACAATACTGTTTAATTTGGATGATATAAACTTATTTTTCAGTGAAAGGTTTGTTTTCAAAGCTGTCTGAAATACAGACAACAACTCACTAACTGAAGGTATAAAACTAGGTAAAATACACACTAACTAACATCACTCATTGCATTTGTGCCCACATTCTCACCTAGAGTGAGGCTTCTCACAGCCCCTCTTGCAACAGGAGTAAGAATAGAACAGTTTTGATGGTTAATTCAGAAACAACAGCTTAACATTAATTTTTATATTTGTCTTTTCCTATATGCCTTTTTTGAACAGTTTAATACCCTTCAGAAGCTCAAAAAATGCTTCTGCCAAAAAAAAAAAAAAAAAAAAGTTTAAACATTTTTTGAAGTAGTAGCAATACTAAGGCTTCAAACCAGAGTATTTGCCTGTACTCGAGGCTTCTTTCTGTGAAGACAAAACCTCTGTAATTCTCCAAAAAAGCAGCAATTGATCCTGTAGTGAAGGCTGAACTCTACAATACTCTGACACATCCTATTTCAGTTCTTTGCTAAAATGTATTGAATAATACATAATGGAAAAATACAAGTGTTGTAACTTAATCTGGGCTGTAAATTCCTGCTCCAGACACACCTCTCTCCTCCAGCACCCCAGTGAACCTGCAACTGACAGATGAGGGAGAATCTATTACATACTTATGACACTTTCATGTTACTTATAACACTTAGGTTATTTGAAAAAATTACTTTTTACTTAATCACAGGAGAAAAACTCAATACAGTTTAAAAAAGGGAAAACTGGGAGTAATTTAACAAGGTAGCAAAGTTCCCCACACCAGTCCTTGGCATGGACAGCACTTAAAAATGGGAGAAACTAGTTTCATCTTGTTTGAAGTAGAAATTCCAACAAAACAAACATCCTCATCCTTTCAATAATCCAAACACTTAAACCAAAGTAACAAAGCAAACAAATGTTTTCAGTAGTATTTCTTCATGTTGTAGCATTGTCAAGTCTGGGGCACCCAGAATTTTCTGGGCAGCACTAGGAAGTAGTATTTCCTATTTTGAGCCAGTGAAGAATCTAGAAAGAAAATTTTAATCCCATGAGAAGGTCTACATAACTTGACTCAGTCTCCAAACATACAAACTTCACTGAGTGTACAGAACTACTTGCCCTACATGGCCATTTAAACAGTCATTTAATCACATAAAGTGTTGAATTTGTCAGAATAAGAAAGCAGGAGTTATTAAAAAAATTCAGATTTAACAATAATACATGCACAAAATTTAAAAGATGAAAAATTAATTAATGATAAGGATGATGATGCAAGAATAAAAATTAATCATCATTGAAATTACTCCTTTTTTTTGGAAAAATCTTTGCAGAGCACCCTATAGTACCAAGGTGTTCCCAGACTGACATCCACAGTGCCTTGATAAGTAGCTTATCCATTCCCTTAAATCCATCACTAACATACCTCCTGCTATAAATACTTCAACAATACTATAATACTTTACAATACTATAACAATAACGGTGTTGCTGTCAGTGATTACAGGATAGCATTAATATACAAAATGTATTTTTATTTCTATTATGAAATATTATGAGTATTGAGTCTAAATAATTGTGTCTAGAAAGACTGGACTTAAATCTTTTTTAAAATGACCAAATGGGTGCAATGAGGAAAGAAAAAAAATTTCATCTCCCAGTATTTAAGACATGTCATTTGCATATACATCTACAGATAAATCAAGAGATACTAAAAATGTCAGAAGTTAAGCTATCCCCTTCATTTTACTAAAACTAGTTTTAGTCAAGTTCTTATTTTAAAATTGTTCAGTTATTCCCTTTGCTGAGTGCAGTATATTTTGAATCTGACATTTCCCCTGCCCTCAGAACAGGAAATCCCATCACCAAAAGGGTAAACTCATTCTCTAGAAGTGATTGTATCTGAAAAGATCAAACTATCCTTTTGGTCCACTGGGCTTTTGGGGTGAGGAGGAGTGAAATACCTAAAATTTACAGCATCAGTAAACAAAAACAACCGAGGTCTACATTAAATGGCTCACTAGAGCATGTAACATTGTAGGGAA